>NC_133086.1:10603485-11118422 GCF_019914945.1 Typha latifolia | reverse complement strand
TCCCATTCTATTGTGGAGTTATAGGAGCTGAAAATTCATTTTGAATACCAAGAGAATCGCAAAATATAGAAAAATTTTCATTTTCAAATTCTCTTCCATGATCAGAACGAATCCTAACTAAGGTAGTAGATTTTTCATTTTGCAATTTTATAATCATAGTGATTTAAAAACTTCAAAGGTTTTGGACTTCTCACGTAGAAAGGCAACCCAGGTATATTTGGAGTAATCATCAACCATTAAGAATATATAGTGTTTACCTCCAAGACTTTCTATTTTTGTTGGACTCATAAAGTCCATGTGAACTAATTGAAGCACATCGTCGGTGGTAGCTGCATTTACCTTCTTGTGTGAGATCCAAATTTGTTTTCCAATTTGACATGAACCGCACACTCTTTTTGACATTTCTTTCATCTTAGGTATTCCTCTTACCACTTCTTATTTTGACAGAGTAAATAATTCCTTGTGATTCACATGTCCAAGACGTTGATGCCAAAGATCTGCAATGTCGAAAGAGGCACTATTACATTTCAGTTTATGTGACGTTCCAACAACATAGCAATTATCAGATGTTCTAGATCCATAACATATAACATTACCACCATGATCTAGAATAGTACAATCATTTTTGGAGAATTTTACCTCATTATCTTCATCACAAAATTGACTGATGCTCAGAAGATTTGCTTTCAAGCCCTTAACATAAAGAACATTTTCAAGAATAGGAACCCCCGGAGAACTTACCTTTCCTTTACCTATTACCTTGGATGAATTACCATCTCCGAATGTCACAACTCCCCCATCATGTTTTTCAACATTAGAAAATAACGACTTGTCACCCGACATATGTCTTGAACAGCCACTGTTTAAATACCACAAATCAGAATTTAAAGCTTTCAAAGCTGTATGCACAAACAACATAACATTTCAAATCACTTTTCTTGACCCATATGGCCTTTGTTTTTATCCCATAAATAAAAGCAGTTCTAGGTTTTTGCAAAAAATTGCAATGAGGTCGAATATGCCCTAGAATGCCGCAATGATAGCATGTTGAGGAGTGTGACTAAAGTTTACCTTTGGTGCCGTTGGTGAACTCTATCGATTGCATTTATTGCATTTATTGCCTTGCTATTCCATGCAACTTTTTCATAGTCTGACCTATCCCATGACTCTATCGATTTATCAGCAAGTTTATCATCCACCATGTACATTGATGTACTCCAACCGTTCACAACGGCAAACCATACTCGTTCATCTATAGACTTCAAGTAAGCTCTCATCCTAGCTTTCCAATATCCATAATTTGATCCATCTAGGATAGGAGGTCTAATAGATGATGGTCCATCTCTATGAAAATCCATGCCTATCTGATCTTGAACTTTTTGACGAACATGGCCAACATCTCAACATCTAAATCACCTTTATCATCGGACTCCTCTATACTTTGTTCAACTGTGGATAGGATTATCCCTTTGGACTTCCTCGGTTTTGAAATACTGGACTCAAATGTTTGTAGATTTCCTATCAATTGTTCAACTTTCATAGAATCGATGTCTTTATTTTCCTCAATAGCTGTAACTTTCGCTTGAAACCTCTCTGGAAGTGACCTAAGGATCTTACGGACAATTCTGTTTTCAGGAATTTTCTCTCCTAGGTTGAAACTGGAGTTGACTATATCAGTTAGCTTTGCATAGAAGTCATCAAATGTCTCATTCTCCTCCATACGTAGAGTTTCAAAACTAGTAGTCAACCTCTGAAGTTTAGAAAGTTTTACAGCCATAGTTCCTTCGTGAGTAGTTTCTAAGATCGTCCAAGCTTCTTTTGCTATCTCACAAGTAGAAATTCTTCTAAATTCTTCCGAGGAAACACAACTAAAAATTGCATTTATTGCCTTGCTATTCCATCCAACTTTTTCATAGTCTAACCTATTCCATGACTCTATCAGTTTATCAATAAGTTTATCATCCACCATGTACATTGGTGGACTCGAATCGTTCACAACGGCAAATCATACTCGTTCATCTATAGACTTCAAGTAAGCTCTAATCCTAGCTTTCCAATATCCATAATTTGATCCATCTAGGATAGGAGGTCTATTAAAAATATCTCTTTCTATTCATTAGTCGCTTAGATAAATTCTTAGTATACCAATATCTCAAATTATTTCTATTAATATCGTCAAATATCAAAACTTAATAATATTAACATCACAACCAAGATCTGTATCTCAACCAATTAATATCCCACTCGTAAAGATCGATTACTAGCGTAATCCTAAAACAAACTGACAACTACTATACTTGATGGTTTGCCAGATCATCCTTAAACCTATTCTCTGATACCACTTGAATTGTAATGCCCCCGCCCAGCATGGGCATGTGCATATCCCTGCCCGGCATAGGCATGCGCGGTGCACGCGATAGGTTGGGCAGGGCCCATCACGCACAGATACTCCTGTGCACATATAATCATGACATCATCAAATAAAACTTGCTAACCTATCCATGATCACATAATTCATCACCAAATAAATCATACTATTAACCAAATAAACTTGTTAACATAAGAATATCTAAGTCCACAATAATATACACTAGACTACTACATAATCTGGCAGGACCTACACAGGCCACAACAAACCATCAAGATACAAATAAAATAACTAATACAAGAGTACACGATTCAAACCTGTATTATACAAATCATCGTGTAATACAAAAGTGTACAAATATCAAATACTAGTAGAACTCAATTTCTATCATCTATACCATCTTGCATCTATAGCTCACCTCATCATCGCTCTAAAATATCTTCTCAAGATATCTCAAGTCGCTATCACGTACCACATATCTGAGAGGGTTAGAAAAGAAATAAAGAGAGAGTCATGAGCAAAAATCTTAGTGAATAGACCTTACTACGAATTAGTGATGCCAAACAGAGAGTAAATCATGTACTTGATAATATGAATCAGAAAGAGCATCATGTCATGAATGAATATATGAATGTATCCTCAATAATACATAAATGAAAAGTAGATAACATGTCATAACTGATAAATTATATAATTCTCGATAATGAATAAATAAATCTCCACGTCATACTATCATCATACCTCTCTCTCAAATATGACACATGATGCATGCCGACCATGACGATGCTTTGGTATCAGATGATAATAAAATCATATGTATTTCTCAATATCTCAGTCATCAATGTCTGCTCTATGTGTCATCATAATACTAGACCACTGTGCACAGTCAACACCCGGTACCCGGTCTAAACATTATGCCCGAATGCTCATAGCATACTCTGCCATCCACAAGGAGTATCTCAAATATAATCATACCCGAAAAAACGTGGGTGATGGTGGTGATGATGGATGGAGTGGATGTAGGGGTTATGGATGATTATGGAGATGAAGGTGGATGCTGGATGTGGTTAAGGGATATAGATGAAGGGTTCGATCTCCGCTGGTTTCTGCCATGCAGCTGATGGTGGGGCTGCCATGTGTGAGTGATTTGGCCTATCTTCTTCAGCTAGGACCAGCAAGTGCCGAGCCTCAAATGAGTCCAGATACTACCATTGAGTTGTCTCATTTATTTGACAAATTTACTAGACTGTTTGAGGAACCAAAGGAGTTGTTGATACACTTAGATAGGATATTTTCATATTGCATTACGTGTTTATTTTCATTAAAATAAAATTCCTGTAGGTCGCGTTCAAACGTAGGAGGGGTCACGTTCGAACGCCCTTGCGAATGGCTACATCAGGTTCGCAAATATAGAGAGTGCATATTGTGCGTTTGAATGCGGTCAGGCGAGTTCGAATGCTCGCGTTCGAATGCTTGCATCGCGTTTGCACTTACAGAGAACGTGTTTTGGTGCATTCGAACACGATCGGGTGCGTTCACATGCGATCGATGGGAATCCTCTAGAATTAGGGTTTCATATTGTTTTAGGACTTGTTGGCTAGCCTCTATATATATTGGATGGCAGCCAAATTCATTATGCAATTGAATTATTTATTTTTTACCTCTCTATCATCTATCTACCCTAATCTCCCTCCTCCCTCTTCACTATCCTTACACCTCTACCGTTGGTAAGATTTCTCCTAACTTCTAATCGAGTCATCCCTCTTCTTTGGGATCTCGACCACTTCATTTTCTTCGTCTATATCCCTTAATCACATACACCATCCACTTTCATCTCCATACCCATCCATAACCCTAACATCCACTCCATCCGTCACCACCACCATTACAAACGTTATTCTGTGTTTTCATCCCTGCTACTGGTCGAATTTTCTGACAACCAAAGTTACTATGGATCAAGAAGTTATAGATCTAACTTAATTGGTTTCATAATTTTCTAACTACCGAAGAATAATTGACGAATATCTTCCCATTGTCACTCAAACTGATTCCTATAATACATCTAGATCTTGAAGGAATCGTTGCGTAGCCTATCTTTGGTATCTAAACTTAATAAGTGGTATCCGAGATTATCAATTGGTATCAGAGCTTAACAATTAATATCAAAGCTTAACAAGTGGTATTAGAGCCTAACAAATTGGTATCAGAGCTTATCATCTAGTATATCGAGCTTATAAAATTGGTATCAGAGTCTATCACTAGTATCAGAGCTTATCAATTGGTATTAGAGCTTAACAAATTAGTATCAGAGTAGGCGAACCTCAGACCTCCATTAATGGTTGAAATAAGGAAGATGACATCAAGAAGGAGACCTATGGAGAGCACACTAACAAGGGAGGACTCAATCCATGATGACCCTAACCGTGAGATGGATTCCTTTGGAGCGACCACGGCAGGACCGAGTCAACCAACATCCATGAGTGCGAATATGGATGAAATTAGGGGCATGTTTCATACATTGATTCATAGAGTTGACTCAATTCAAAAGGATCACATTGATTTCAAGGAATATGTCAGGAACCGATTTGATTCGTTATCTCCTTGTTGGCGATTGGTGTTTCAAGAAGGACCAGCGGTGCGACCCCATCGAACTGATACCCCATATGTCCAGGTGCATCGTGCGAGTGTCAATGATCCCCTTTTACCTATGCCCACACATCATTCCCTATCTCCGTTGCAAAACCCAAGACTGGCGGTGGTGGAACCCAAGAGGCGTGCGGCAGCGGTGCGCTTCGTTGATGAGGAGGATTGTCACTATGAGGATGAGGTTGATCCCTATGGAGATGGTGATGGATGTGCTCGAGGATTTAGAGAAGGTAATCAATTTGCACAAAGGTTTAGACTTGAACCAAGGATCTTTCGCAAACTCGACAATGCTATTCGGGGGAGAACCGCACGCTTGGACGTTCCAAAATTCTAAGGCGGTGATCCAATGGATTGGGTGTTTCAAGTTAAACAATTTTTTGATTGTCAAGGTACAGCGAAAGATGCAAAAGTCCAGATGGCAAGCTTTCACCATCAAGAAATGGCATTTCATTAGTATAGATCGATTCTTTGTGGTGGTGGATTTACCAGATAGGCTAATTTTTGTAGGAGGATTACACGCAGATTTGGGGCTGCGGCATATGCAGATTTTGCTACCATATTAAACAAGATGGTTGAAAGGATGACCGTATTAGAGTATCAAGCTAAGTTTGAGAGAGTTAGTAGTCGTTGTAAGCCACATTGTCCTTGGTGCTCAATGGTTACAGAGTTTGGGACCCATCATATTTGATTTCTGAAGCATATGGATGAAATTTAAACAAGGAAACCAAGATGTGCGGCTTGATGGCGTTCGGTCTTCGTCGATTCTTGCAATGCAGCCTATGATGGGGCTGCCTTGTGCGTATGATTTGGCATATCTTCTTTAGTTAGGACCAGTAAGAGATGAGCCTCAAACGAGTTCAGGTACTACCATTGAATTGTCTAATTTATTAGATAACTTTTTGGACTATTTGAGGAGCCATAGGAGTTGCCACTGAGGAGAGCGGCGGACCATCGCATAGAGATTGTACCCGAGGCTGCACCGGCGAATGTGAGGCCTTATCGGTATCCACATGTGCAAAAATAAGTTATCTCAAAGATGGTTGCAGAGATGTTGGAGCAAGGCCTCATTCAACCAAGTCATAGCTCATACTCATCCCCCATGCTATTAGTGCGAAAAAAAGATGGGACATGGCATTTTTGTGTTGACTATCGGGCACTAAACGCTATTACCGTTAAGGACTAGTATCCCATTTCAGTTATCGAGGAGTTGCTAGACGAGCTTGTAGGGGTGACTATATTTAGTAAGCTTGACTTGAGGGCCGGGTATCATTAAATTAGAGTTCATCCGGCGGATGTGCACAAAACTGCATTTCAGACTCCGGATGGGCATTACGAGTTCTGGGTGATGCCTTTTTGTCACACCAATCTCCAGCTACATTTGAAGGTCTCATGAATGATATATTTTGGCCTCTCTTGCGAAGGTATGTCTTGGTATTTTTTGACGACATTTTGGTGTATAGCAGGACTTAATTAGAGGCATTGGCAGCATTTGGAGGATGTGCTGAATTTGTTGAAGCAAAACCAATTGAAAATCAAGAAGTCCGAGTGCCTCTGGGGAGTACCACAAGAAGAGTATTTAGGCCACATCATTTTAGTGGATGGTGTAGCGGCGGATCCTCAAAATGTTGCATGTATGACCACTTGGCCTATTCCAACTACTATCACTAGATTGAGAGGATTTTTGGGGCTGACCGGATATTAGCGACGCTTCATTGCCGAATATGGCAAGATCGCTGCTCCTCTCACTTCTTTGTTGAAGAAGGACTCTTTCGAGATGGACGGATGAAGCCATTTCAGCCTTTGAAAAATTGAAAACAGCAATGACGACGGCATCCGTTCACGCGTCGGGTGTTGGCATAGGAGCTGTACTAATACAAGGAGGACATCCAATAGCCTTTCTTAGTAAGGCTTTGTCACCAAAATCTCAACAATTATCGACTTATGAGAGAGAGATGTTGGCATGCGGTGATAAAGTAGAGGCCTTACTTGATCGGTAGACAATTCATTATCCGAACCAATCAAAGGAGCCTTCCATACTTTATGGGACAGCGCATACACACGCCGATACAGCAGTGATGGGTCACAAAATTGCTGGTTATGATTATGAAATCCAATACAAGAAGGGAACGGAAAATAGAGCGGCGGATGCACTATCGCGCCAACCCGATACCGCCGAGCTTGCAGCCCATTCTTCTCCTACCTTTCCCTTCCTTGATGAGCTGACGTATGCATGTACATCTAACCCAGATATTTTGAGATTGTTGCAGGAGGTGATGGATGATCCGGAGCACCATCTAGAGTTGGAAAATTGAGGCGGGTTGCAGCTGGACTACGGATGCATTTGAGTGCCTGCAAATGATGGATTGCGGCAGAAATTGTTTGAGCACTTCCACCATACTCCAGAGGCTGGGCATAAGGGTATCTTGAGGACTTATAGGAGGATATCTCAGAGTTGCACGTGGCCAGGATTTAGAGGGGATGTGAGGAGTTTTGTCCGTGCTTGCGAAGTCCGTCAAAGGGCTAAAGGAACCACATTGAAATTGGCCGGATTACTACAATCTTTACCTATACCAGGCCATGTTTGGGAAGACATTTCTATGGATTTCATAGAGGGTCTTCCATTGGTACGTGGTTATTCTGTTATTATTGTGATGGTTGATAGATTGAGCAAGTATGCGCACTTTTCGGTATTGTCACATCCATTTTCAGCCAAGTTGGTGGCTGAAATTTTTGTTGGAGATGTTGCTTGGTTATATGGCATGCCACGCACGAGATGATGGTTGTGAGTGACTTTTGGACTTAGTTTTTAGATTGCAGGGGGACTCGATTGAATTTTAGTTCGGTCTACCATCCGCAGACGGATGGCCAAACCAAGGTGGTTAATCGAGGCATTGAGTAGTACTTGAGGTGCTTTGTTGGAGAGATGCCGAGATGATGGTTGAAGTTCTTACCGTGGGTAGAGTGGTCTTATAACACTGCCTACCATAGCAGCATTGGCATGACTCCATTTGATGGGGTGTATGGACGCATGGCTTCGACGTTTCACGCTTATGTTTTAGTGGCATCTACAGATTGTACGGAGGTGGACTTAGCTTTGATGGATAGAAAGGCCACATTGAGGAGGTTGCATGCTCATCTTAAACTTGTTCAAAAGCGCATGAAGCAAGTTGGGTGTTTGTGAGGGTGCAGCCGTATCGACAGGTGACCTTACGTCCGAAGTGTAACCAAAAGTTAGCACATCGCTACTTTGGTCCATTTCGGGTGTTGCAACGTATTGGTTCGGTTGCATATCATTTGGAGCTACCAAAGAGGTTGAGAGTGCATCCTATTTTTTATGTTTCATTGTTGAGAGAGCGCATTGGAGATTATGAGATCGTTGGATCAGTTCTAGCAGAGCCATTGGAGGAGATAGAGATTGTAGAGCCAATTCGTGTATTTGCTAGGCACCGACGATGTCATGGTACCAGATTGGAGATGGAGATTCTAGTTGAGTGGATTGGCAAGCCATCCAATGAGACGACATAGGAGTTAGAGACTAATATCTTGGAGCGTTTCCCTGAATTTTCACCTTGAGGGCAAGGTGGGAGAAGCGTGGTGGGTGATACACATATATAGGATCTTTTCTTATTGCATTAGGTATTTATTTTCATTAAAATAAAATTCCTATAGGTCGCGTTCGAATGCGGGAGGGGTCGCGTTCAAACGCCCTTGAGAATGCCTACATCGGGTTCAAAAATACAGAGAACGCATATTGTACGTTCGAACATGGTCGGGCGAGTTCGAACGCTTGCGTTCGAATGCCTGCATTGCGTTCGCAGTTACAGAGAACGTGTTTTGGTGTGTTTGAACGCAATCGGGCGCGTTCAAACGCGATCGACGAGAATCTTCTAGAATTAGGTTTTCATATTATTTTAGGACTTGTTGGCTAGCCTTTATATATATGTGGATCGCAGCCAAATTCATTATGCAATTGGATTATTGATTTCTTGCCTCTCTATCATCTATCTACCCTAATCTCTCTCATCCCTCTTCACCATCCTTCCACCTCTACCGTTGGAATTGGACTTCCACACGCGGAACCGCCCAATCTAATCGGAATGCGGAAGAGCCTAGCATTCAAACCGTGTTGGGGTCTCTTTCCGAGCAGATGGCCATCAATAATCAGATGATGATGGAGATGATGCGGGAACTATGGGCGACAAGGGAAGCAATGGCGAACGGGAAAGCACCATCGACCCCACGACGCGAGTCCACCCCCTTGAACCCACCGCCACCGGTTCAGCCTTTGCAACCACAAGAGCCGCTGCTACCACCACCCTATGGGCAGAGGCAAGCAAGGATAGTTACACCAGGTCCAGTTGCAGGTGAACCCATCCGATGAATGAACCACCATGGAGACCACCTTGGAGATCAAGATCCGTGGGCGGGCCAATACGATCCGGAATCACAGCGAGTTAATCTAAACCGAAGGAGGGATCATCAACCCTTCATGGTGCATCCTCCCTCGGTTAGACAAGGACATGATCCAGAACGAGACAATGGCATCCGTGGACAAGTCGTGCGTCTCGAATTCCCCAAGTTCAAAGGTGGCGACCCGATCGATTGGTTGTATAGGGCGGACCAATTCTTTGCATACCAAGGAACGGCAATGGATAGGACCGAGATTGACTTGGAACTTGCTAATTGAGAATCGAGCGGCTGATGCCCTTTCGCGCCAACTGGACATAAGTGAGCTTGCCTCTTTCTCAGCACCAACATTTCCTATATCTTCAGATATGTGGGGAACCAATGCAGAAGATCATACCATGGAGGAGCTAGAGTCAGATATCATGGATCGCTTCCCAAATTTCAAACCTTGAGGACAAGGTTGCGGAAGCGTGGTGGATTGATACGATTCGGACTTCACCGACGTCGTCTCGAGCATGGATTCACTTTAGGAGTATTTTTGTTTCATATTTTAGTGTTTAATTTCCATTAAAATAAGTTTTCTGTAAGTCGCGTTCGAACGCGAGTGGAGTGAGTTCGAACGCGGTTTGTGAACAGGGTTGTGAACGTGAGTGAAGATAGTGTACTGCGCGTTCGAATGCGGTGCGTTCGAACGCACTACGAATGCCTGCATCGCGTTCGCAAATACCGACAGGCAAATTTGCTCCCGCGTTCGAACGCCTGCATCACGTTAGCAAATCCAGAAGAGCTAATTCGGTGCGTTCGAACGCGGTCGGGCGAGTTCGAACGGGTCGGCGAAAATTGTGTTTTAGGGTTAATTTGAGTTGTTCGTTAGCCTATAAAAGGATGTGTATGGCAACCGAAATTATTATTGATTATTGAGATTGAGTTTTGCCTTGCCTCCTTCGTCTTCTTCGCTCCCGTTCTCTCAATCCCCGGCGACGCCGCTTCTAACCTCCCTCGTCCGCCTAATCACCCTAGTCCCTTAGGGGTGGCCCTCTTCTCCCCCTTCGTCCAATCTATCCAACACTTGTCCTAATCCTTCCATCAACCACAACCCTTCCACCATCACTTTTCACCGGTGCCACCACATTAATGCCGGTCCACCATCCACCATTACCTAGGATCTCGTGCCTCCATCCACGGATCCAAAACACAGCATCCTGACATTCGTCCACTAAACAAACAATATCTCGAGATCCCCAACTCCGATTCGCCTGAAACTTTATTTGTTGGAAAGCTCTTTTCCGGGCTTACAATATATCAAAATTTCACATCGATCCGACGGCGGAATATTTCGGGATCATATTTCAAAGTTCCGTGCCAGATCTAGTCCAGATTAAGAATTGGAAGAGATCGACCCTTCACCAGAAAGGCGAGATCGTATCAAGCTAGTATCGAGCTCCATAGCCAGAGGCGTGATCATATCACCCCATCTTCGTCTCCATACCCATCCATAACCCTAACATCCACTCCACCCGTCACCACCACCATCACCCACATTATTCGGTGTTTCTGTCCCTGCTACCGTTCGAATCTGCGAAGGGCGTAAATACAAAAATTCTAGATCAGGAATTTACGGATCTAACCCAATTGGCTTTGCAATTTTATGACCACCAGAAAATAATTGACAAATATTTTCCTACGATCGCGCAGACTAATTTCTATTATACATCCAGATCTTGAAGGAATCATTGCGTAGCCTACCTTTGGTATCTGAACTTAACAAGTGGTATCAAAGCTTATTAATTGGTATCAATACCTAACAAATTAGTATCAGAGCCTATCACTGGTATCAGATCTTATCAATTCATATTAGAGCTTAATAGTTGTCACCAAGGCGAACGATGGACCATCGCATAGAGATTGTACCCAGGGCTGCACCAACAAATGTGAGGCGATATTGGTATCAACCAATGTAAGAAGAAGTTATTCCCAAGATGGTAGCTAAGAATTTTGAGCAATGCCTCATACAACCTAGTCATAAATCTTACTCATCGCCCATGCTATTGGTGAGAAAGATGGACGGGACATGGCATTTTTGTGTCGCCTACCGGGCACTAAATGCTATCACCGTCAATGACTGATATCCCATTCCGGTTAGAGAGGAGCTGCTGGATGAGCTTGTAGGGGCGACGATATTCAACAAGCTTGACTTGAGGGCCGAGTATCATCAAATTAGAATTCACCCGGCGGATGTGCAAAAAACTGTATTTCGGACTTCAGACGGGCATTACAAGTTCCGAGATACGCCTTTTGGTCTTACCAATGCTCCAGCTACTTTTCAAGGCCTCATGAATGATATTTTTTGGCCTCTACTGCGAAGGTATGTCTTAGTATTCTTTGACGATATGGAGCGCCATAAAGAGTTGAAGAATCGAGACGGTTTGCTGCTGGACCTCGGATGCATTCGAGTGCCCGCAAATGATGTATTGCGACAGAAATTGTTGGAACACTTCCACCAAATTCCAAATGCTGGTCATGAGGGTGTCTTGAGGATGATGTGATTCGGAGTAGATCAGATCACCTCGAAAGACATTGGGCATGATAGATGAAATCTAGTTATCTTATTTATTTTTCTTGTGTGGTTTACTCAAAGTCTTAGTATGTTAGGATTTTATTTAATTAGGTAAATCTAACTCTGTGCAGTTTCGGGAAAATATTCACAGAATATTCTATAAATATCTTAATAATACCAAACCTGTTGAATAAGATCGTCAATCTCCATATCTAGAACTTTGGTATTTATGACTTCTCCAGATTCAAAATCTATCAGCGGAAAATTGAAGGGTTAATCCGAGAAGATAAGAAAGACTAGTTTATTTAAATTTATTTTGGACTTTTTGATTTAATCTCTATAAATAGGGCCTTATGGCTTGTATCTTATGCATGCTTGGAATGAAAGATTGATTGGCTTTTGCCCTGACATCTCTCTCAACTAGGTCGATGACCTCTACATCTCCCTCCTCCCTCTTCATCAACCAGCGCCACCTCTCCGTTGGCATGGTCTCGTCTAGCTTCTAATCTCCCTCTACTACCGATCCCCCTAGTCCTATAGGGCAGACCTACATCTCCGCCTTTGCCTCTTTATCTTAACCGTCTCTACCTTTCGTGCAGTTTTTACTACGGTTGTAGGCCAATCATAGCCTTCAACTATCTATCGCATCCGCATTCGTAAACCATCACCACCATCATCTATTGCCGAGCCACCTCCATCAACTACTCGGCCTCCACTCCATCATCACCTCCATCATATACCTAGGAATCTCGTGCCTCCACCCGTGGATCTCAAATCCCGTGCATAACCTCTATGAATCGAATCAAGCTGGGTACGAATCGGATCGGGGAGTTATGGATTGATTCCACTTGGTTTCATAATTTTCTAACTACGGGAGAATATTTGGTGAATATTTTTCCTGAGTTGTGTTGACTACTTCCTACAATAAATTTAGATCTTAAAGGAATCGTTCCGTAGCCTAACATTGGTATCAGAGCCAAGCGAACCTCAGACCTCCATTAATGGTAGAAAGAAGGAAGATGGCATCAATAAGGAAACCAATGGAGAGCACACTAACAAAGGAAGACTCAATCCACGATAACCTTAACCATGAGGTGATTCCTTGGAGCAACCACGGTAGGACCGAGTTAACCAACGTCCATGGGTGTGAACACGGGCTTGGCAGATGAACTTAAGGGCATGTTCCAAATATTGCTGTATAGAGTTGACACAATGCAGAATGATCATAATGCTGATGAGTTCTTGTACCAAAAATTAGGCTAAGGATTGATTCCTTTAAGACTGGATTTATTACAGGAATCAGTCCATACGGCCGTGGGAAAATATTCATCAAATATTTTCCTCTAATCAGACAATTACGAAACCATGTGAATTAGCTCCATAACTCTCTGATTGACAATTTTTGTATTTATGCCCTTCACATATTCGAATTGCAACTGGGACGAAAACATGAAAGAACGTGGGTGATGGTGGTGGTGACGGGTGGAGTGGATGTTAGGGTTATGGATGATAATGAAGATGAGTGTGGATAGTTGATGTTGTTTAAGGGATAAAGACAAAGGGGAAGATGTGGTCGAGATCCTAAGGAAGAGAGAGGACTCAACAGACGAGGGAGATTAGAAGTTAGGAGAGACTTTGCCAACGGTAGAGGTGGTAGGTTGGTGAAGAGGGAGGAGAGAGATTTGGGTAGAGAGAAGATAGGGACGTACGAAACCAATAATCCAATAGCATTTTGATTTTGACAGCCATCCATACCTTTATAGAGGCTAGCCAACAAGCCAAAATAAGAATTATTAACCATAATTCTAGTGGACTCCCGCAGATAGCATTCGAACGGAGAAAACACATTCTCTGTCGATGCGATTTCTATATAGAGTTGACGCAATGCAGAATGATCAAAATGCTAATGAGTTCTTGTACCAAAAATTAGGCTAAGGATCGATTCTTTTAAGACTGGATTTATTACAGAAATCAGTCCATGCGGTTGTGGGAAAATATTCGTCAAATATTTTCCTCCAATCAGACAATTACAAAACCATGTGGATTAGCTCCATAACTCTCTGATTGATAATTTTTGTATTTATGCCCTTCACAGATTCGAACTACAACTCTGCGACGAAAATATGAAAGAACGCGGGTGATGGTGGTAGTGACGGATGGAGTGGATGTTAGGGTTATGGATGATTATGAAGATAAAGGTGGATGGTTGATGTGGTTAAGGGATATAGACGAAAGGGAAGAAGTAGCTGAGATCCCAAAGAAGAGGGAGGATTCAACCGATAATGGAGATTAGAAGTTAGAGAGACCTTGCCAACGGTAGTGGTGGTAGGTTGGTGAAGAGGGAGGAGGGAGATTAGGGTAGGTAGAAGATAGGGAGGCAAGAAATTAATATTCTGATACGATTCGGACTTCACCGACGTCTTCTCAAGCATGGATTCACTTTAGGAGTGTTTTTGTTTCATGTTTTAGTGTTTAATTTTCATTAAAATAATTTTTCTGTAAGTCGCGTTCGAACGCGGGTGGAGTGAGTTCGAATGTGGTTTGTGAACGGGGTTGTGAATGTGGTGAAGAGAATGTACTGTGCGTTCGAACGCACTGTGAACGCCTGCATCGCGTTCGCAAATCCAGAAGAGCGAACTCGGTGCGTTCGAACGCGGTCGGGCGAGTTCGAACGCGGTCGACGAAAATTGTGTTTTTAGGGTTAATTTGAGTTGTTGGTTAGCCTATTAAAGGATGTGGTAGGCAACCAAATTGATTATTGGTTATTGAGATTGAGTTTTGCCTTGGCTCCTTCGTCTTCTTCGCTCCCGTTCTCTCAATCCCCGGCGACGCCGCTTCTAACCTCCCTCGTCCGGCTAATCACCCTAGTCCTTTAGGGGTGGCCCACTCCTCCCCCTTCGTCCAATCTATCCCACACTTGCCCTACTTGCGATGGCCAAACCGAGGTGGTGAATCGCGGACTGGAGCATAGAATACTTGTCATCGCTCTAGCATTGGCATGACCCCCTTTGAGGCGGTTTATGGGCACACTCCCCTTGTCTTGCGTGCCTATGATAGACTCGCGGCGGCGGATTGGACCGAGCTTGACCTGGAGCTTGCTGATCGAGATGAAACATTGAGACTGCTCAAGACTCACCTAGCCCCAGCCCAAAACTGCATGAAGCAAACTCATGATAAAGGCCGACGTGAGTGAGAATTTGAGGTGGATCAATTGGTGTTCGTTCGAGCTAAACCGTATCGGCAATCCACATTGAGACCAATTTTGAACCAAAAGTTAGGTTACAAGTACTACGGTCCGTACCGAGTGCTACAACGAATCGGTCCTGTAGCTT
This sequence comes from Typha latifolia, assembly GCF_019914945.1. Lineage (NCBI taxonomy): Eukaryota > Viridiplantae > Streptophyta > Magnoliopsida > Poales > Typhaceae > Typha > Typha latifolia. The sequence goes on along the minus strand of NC_133086.1, from coordinate 11,103,112 downwards.
ACCGGTTGGACCTACCTGAAGGAACCAGGATACATCCGGTCTTCCATGTATCAGCATTGAAGGCCCAAATCGGGCCTAACCATGTGGTGGGTTCGGCCTTACCCGAACTAATGGAGGAGGATGACCCCACTGAACCGGTCCGAGTATTAGGCCATAGGAGAAGACGCCATGGGACCAGATTAGAGACTGAAGTGCTAATTGAGTGGCTGGGCAAATCTACTGACGAGTCTACCTGGGAGCTAGAGTCAGATATCATGGATCGCTTTCCAAACTTCAAACCTTGAGGACAAGGTTGTAGAAGAGTGGTGGATTGATACGATTCGGACTTCATCGACGTCTTCTCGAGCATGGATTCACTTTAGGAGTATTTTTGTTTCATGTTTTAGTGTTTAATTTTCATTAAAATAAGTTTTCTTTAAGTCGCGTTCAAACGCGGGTGGAGTGAGTTCGAACGCGGTTTGTGAACAAGGTTGTGAACGTGGTGAAGAGAATGTACTGTGCGTTCGAATGCACTGCGAACGCCTGCATCGCGTTCGCAAATACCGACAAGCGTGTTCGATCGCGCGTTCGAACGCCTGCATCGCGTTCACAAATCCAGAAGAGCGAACTCGGTGCGTTCGAACGCGGTCGACGAAAATTGTGTTTTTAGGGTTAATTTGAGTTGTTGGTTAGCCTATAAAAGGATGTGGTAGGCAACCAAATTGATTATTGATTATTGAGATTGAGTTTTGCCTTGCCTCCTTCGTCTTCTTCGCTCCCGTTCTCTCAATCCTTAGCGACGCCGCTTCTAACCTCCCTCGTCCGGCTAATCACCCTAGTCCTTTAGGGGTGGCCCACTTCTCCCTCTTCGTCCAATCTATCCCACACTTGCCCTAATCCTTCCATCAACCACAACCCTTCCACCATCACTTTTCACCGGTGCCACCACATTAACGCCGGTCCACCTTCAACCACCATTACCTAGGATCACGTGCCTCCATCCACGGATCCAAAACAGACCATCTGACCTTTGTCCACAAATCAGACGATATCTCGAGATCCCCACATCCGATTTGCCTGCAACTAGATTTGTTGGAAAGATATTTTCTGGGGCTACAACATATGAAAGGTTCACGTCGATCGTACGGCGGCATATTTCGGGATCTTATTTCAAAGTTCCGTGCCAGATCTAGTCCAGATCAAATATTAGAAGAGATCGACCCTTCACCAAAAAGGCGAGATCGTATCAAGCTGGTATCAGAGCTCCATAGCTAGAGGCGTGATCGTAAAAGCTGGTATCGAGCCACCGTTTGTCGACAAGCGCTTCCAATGACGACAACCAGATCCATGGCTGCACGGCGAGATGATGAAGAAGAGATTCTCCCAATAGAGGAGGGAGAAACGATTGTAGGGACTTCCACCCGTGGAACCGCCCGATCTAATCAGAATACGGAAGAACCTAGCGTTCAAGCCGTGTTGGGGTCTCTTTTAGAGCAAATGGCCATCAACAACCAGATGATGATGGAGATGATGCGGGAACTACGGGCGACAAGGGAAGCAATGGCGAGCGGGAAAGCACCATCGACCCCACGACACGAGTCCACCCCCTTGAACCCACCACCACCAGTTCAGCCTTTGCAAACACAAGAGCCGCTGCTACCACCACCCTATGGGCAGAGGCAAGCAAGGATGGTTACACCAGGTCCAGTTGTAGGTGAACCCATCCGACGGGTGAACCACTATGGAGACCGCCTTGGAGATCAAGATCCGTGGGCGGGCCAATACGATCCGGAATCACAGCGAGTTAATCTAAACCGAAGGAGGGATCATCAACCCTTCATGGTGCATCCTCCCTCGGTTAGACAAGGACATGATCCAGAACGAGACAATGGCATCCGTGGACAAGTCGTGCGTCTCGAATTCCCCAAGTTCAAAGGTGGCGACCCGATCGATTGGTTGTATAGGGCGGACCAATTCTTTGCATACCAAGGAACGGCGGAAGAGTACAAGGTGACGCTTGCGAGCTTCCACCTTGAGGATGCAGTGCTTCATTGGTTTCGAGCAGCCAATGCCACTGAGGCTATCAAAACTTGGGCTGAATTTTGCGTCGATATCACACGGCGATTTGGAGCATCGGGATATGAAGACTTTGATGCTCTCCTCTCAAAGACGGTGCAAAAGACCACGGTTGGGTCATACCAAGAAGAATTTGAGAGGATTAGTAGCCGATGTCATCCACCATGGACGGATCAGCAACTTCGCAGCACCTTCATCTCCGGGCTGCGGGGTGACATACAAGCCGATGTGAGGGCTTTAAGGCCTAGAACCTTAAAGGAGGCCTTCGAAGATGCGGTGCTTATGGAAGACAAACATAGGGCCATGAAGATACACTTGAAACAGAGTTGGATGAGCCAAGGAAGCCGCAATCAAGCTCAACCAAACATAGCGGCGGGAAATACTATCGGAGTACCAAGGGTTGCTGCTACAGTGGTACCTCCTCGAGCACCCTTGAAGCCATCCCAAGATGTGAAGTATGCACCTAGAGGTCCAGGACGAGCACTCACAACAGCCCAAGTAGAAGAAAGAAGAGCCAAGGGCCTATGCTTCCGTTGTGATGAGAAGTTTGTACCCGGGCATCGCTGCGCCTAACCGATGGGATTGGTGATGCTAATCGATGGATTGGAGGAAGCATGATACGATCCTTCCTCGGCTATAGGCTCTGATACCAGCTTGATACGAACCCTCTTTTGGTGCTATGGCTCTGATACCAGATTGTTACGATCTTGCACGGAACTTTAAGATAAGATCCCGAAATATCCCGCCGTTGGATCACTGTGAAATTTTGATATGTTGTAGGCCCGGAAAAGAGCTTTCCAACGGATCTAGTTTCAGGCGAATCGGAGTTGGGGATCTCGAGATATCGTTCGTTTAGTAGACGAACGTCAGGATACTCTATTTTTGGATTCCGTGGATGAAGGCACGAAATCCTGGGTAATGGTGGATTGTGGAGGGCCGGTGTTGATGGGGTGGCACCGGTGTAAAAGTGATGGTGGAAGGGTTATGGATGATGGAAAGGTTAGGGATAGCGATGGATAAATTGGAAGAAGGGGGAGAAGAGGGCCACTCCTAAGGGACTAGGGTGATTGGCCTGTCGAGGGAGATTAGAAGCGGCGTCGCCGGGGAGATTGAGGGAACGAGAGCGAAGAAAACGAAGGAGGCAAGGCAAACTCAATTCTCAATATTCAAATTCCTAATTTTGGTTGCCCTACACATACTTTTATAGGCTAACCAACAACTCAATCTTATCCTAAAACACAATCTTATCCTAAAACTCAATCTTATCCTAAAACACAATCTTATCCTAAAACTCAATCTTATCCTAAAACTCAATCTTATCCTAAGGTAAATCCAAACTCGAGACGACGTCGGTGAAGTCCGAATCGTATCAAAGCAGAGGACGAGTTTGCAGCTGAAGGTGCGAGATGTGGCTGGACATCAAGGAGAAGAAGCCGAGGAGCAACCTCCGTGGAGGACATGATAGCCGAAATCTCCCTCCACGCCTATTCGGGGACAGCTGCGCCAAAGACCTTGCAGGTGAACGGGGTAGTCAAGAAAACCACAATGAGAATCTTGATTGACACCGGGTCCACCCACAACTTCATTGACAAGAGGTTCCTTAGGAAGATTGGGCTCGAATCGGAACCCACGGAAGGGTTCGATGTGACGATTGAAGATGGCACCACATTGCGAGCAGATTCTATTTGTGGAGGTGTAGAATTGAAGGTGCAAGGCCAAACTTTCACATTGGATCTTTATCCATTGGCCTTGCAAGGTGCCGATATTGTTTTGGGGACCCAATGGCTTCGAAGCTTGGGGCCCGTGACATTTGATTTTACAAGCCTCACATTGACATTTTGGAGAAATGACAAGGGAGTGCTGCTAGATGGAAGCCAACTGCTGCTTGAACTTCCAAATGAAGGGGTCACAAGGGAGCTCGCTTCTTTCTCGGCGCCCACCTTTCCTTTCGTCTCAGATCTGCGGAGAGCTAGTGCAGAGGATAGTGAGCTGGTCCAACTCATGGAGGAGTTGAGAGAGAACCCCTCAAGCCACCCCGAGCACGAGGAGTGCGATGGGTTAGTACTAGAGTGCGGGCGAATCAAGGTACCCCAGAACGAAGAGCTACAGAGACTATTGATGGCACACTTCTAGGATACTTCTATAGCGGGGCATGAAGGGGTATTACGTACCTACAAGCGGCTGGCCCAAAACTGTACATGGACAGCGATGAAGACGGACGTGAAGAAGTATGTGCGTGAATGTCAAATCTGCCAACGAGTCAAATCGGAGGCACTCAAGCCTAGCGGGCTGCTACAACCACTACCTATACCAGAGCGTATTTGGGAGGATATCTCCATGGACTTCATCGAGGGGCTGCCGGAGGTTCGGGGACAATCGGTGGTGTTTGTCGTGGTGGATAGACTGAGCAAATATACTCATTTCATAACATTGTCTCACCCGTTTTCAGCAAAAACAGTTGCTGAAATTTTTGTTCGGGAAGTGGCACGCTTGCATGGGATGCCTAGGACGATCGTGTCAGACCGGGATCGCATCTTCATTAGTGAGTTTTGGTCCGAGTTTTTCAGATTGCAAGGGACTCAAATCAACCTGAGTTCAGCTTATCACCCCGAGACGGATGGCCAAACTGAGGTGGTGAATCGCGGACTGGAGCAATACTTGCGATGCTTTATGCTGGAACGACCAAAGGATTGTGATACGATCACACCTCTGAGGCTAAGGCTCTGATACCAGATTGATACGATCTTCTTTTTGGGGCTAAGGCTCTGATACTAGATTGATACGATCTTCTTTTTGGGGCTAAGGCTCTCATACCAGCTTGATACGATCTGGCACGGAACTTTGAAATTAGATCCCAAAATATGCTGTCGTTGGATCGACATGAGATTTTGATATGTTGTAGCCTCGTAAAAGAGCTTTCCAACAAATCTAGTTACAGGCGAATCGGAGTTGGGGATCTCGAGATATCGTTCGTTTAGTGGACGAATGTTAGGATGCTTGTTTTGGATTCGTGGATGGAGGCACGAGATCCTAGGTAATGATGGTTGGTGGTGGATCGGCGTTAATGTGGTGGCACCGGTGAAAAGTGATGGTGGAACGGTTGTGGTTGATGGAAGGATTAGGGCAAGTGTTGGATAGATTGGACGAAGGGGGAGAAGAGGGCCACCCCTAAGGGGCTAGGGTGATTAGCCGGACGAGGGAGGTTAGAAGCGGCGTCGACGGGGATTGAAAGAACGGGAGCGAAGAAGACGAAGGAGGCAAGGCAAAACTCAATCTCAATAATCAATAATAATTTTGGTTGCCCTACACATCCTTTTATAGGCTAACAAACAACTCACATTAACCCTAAAACATAATTTTCGCCGACCGCGTTCGAACTCGCCCGACCGCGTTCGAACGCATCGAATTAGCTCTTCTGGATTTGCGAACGCGATGCAGGCGTTCGAACGCGTGATCGAACGCGCCTGTCAGTATTTGCGAACGCGATGCAGGCGTTCACAGTGCGTTCAAACGCACCGCGTTCGAACGCACAGTACATTCTTTTCTCCACGTTCACAACCCCGTTCACAAACCGCGTTCGAACTCACTCCACCCGCGTTCGAACGCGACTTACAGAAAACTTATTTTAATGGAAATTAAACACTAAAACATGAAATAAAAACACTCCTAAAGTGAATCCATGCTCGAGATGATGTCGGTGAAGTCCGAATCGTATCAGATTGGGTCAAATTCCTTCCATGGGCTAAGTGGTCATACAATACTGCTCATCACTCTAGCATCGGCATGACCCCCTTTGAGGCGATTTATGGGCGCACTCCCCCTGTCTTGCGTGCCTATGATAGACTCGCGGCGGCGGATAGGACCGAGCTTGACTTGGAGCTTGCTGATCGAGATGAAACATTGAGACTGCTCAAGACTCACCTAGCCACAACCCAAAACTGCATGAAGCAAACTCAGGACAAAGGCCGACGTGAGCGAGAATTTGAGGTGGATCAATTGGTGTTCGTTCGAGCTCAACCGTATCGGCAATCCACATTGAGACCAATTTTGAACCAAAAGTTGGGTTGCAAGTACTACGGTCCGTACCGAGTGTTACAACGAATCGGTCCAGTAGCTTACCGGTTGGACCTACCTGAAGGAACCAGGATACATCCGGTCTTCCATGTATCAGCATTGAAGGCCCAAATCAGGCCTAACCATGTGGTGGGTTCGGCCTTACCCGAACTAATGGAGGAGGATGACCCCACTGAACCGGTCCGAGTATTAGGCCGCAGGAGGAGACGCCATGGGACCAGATTAGAGACTGAAGTGCTAATTAAGTGGCTGGGCAAATCTATTGACGATCTACCTGGGAGCTAGAGTCAGATATCATAGATCGCTTTCCAAACTTCAAACCTTGAGGACAAGGTTGCGAAGCGTGGTGGATTGATACGATTCGGACTTCATCGACGTCTTCTCGAGCATGGATTCACTTTAGGAGTGTTTTTGTTTCATGTTTTAGTGTTTAATTTTTATTAAAATAAGTTTTCTGTAAGTCGCGTTCGAACGCGGGTGGAGTGAGCTCGAACGCGGTTTGTGAACGGGGTTGTGAACGTGGTGAAGAGAATGTACTGTGCGTTCGAACGCACTGCGAACGCCTACATCGCGTTCGCAAATACCGACAGGCGTGTTCGATCGCGCGTTTGAACGCCTGCATCGCGTTCGCAAATCCAGAAGAGAGAACTCGGTGCGTTCGAACGCGGTCGGGCGAGTTCGAACGCGGTCGACAAAAATTGTATTTTTAGGGTTAATTTGAGTTGTTGGTTAGCCTATAAAAGGATGTGGTAGGCAACCAAATTGATTATTGATTATTGAGATTGAGTTTTGCCTTGCCTCCTTCGTCTTCTTCGCTCCCGTTCTCTCAATCCCCGGCGACGCCGCTTCTAACCTCCCTCGTCTGGCTAATCACCCTAGTCCTTTAGGGGTGGCCCTCTTCTCCCCCTTCGTCCAATCTATCCCACACTTGCCCTAATCCTTCCATCAACCACAACCCTTCCACCATCACTTTTCACCGGTGCCACCACATTAACGCCGGTCCACCTTCAACCACCATTACCTAGGATCACGTGCCTCCTTCCACGGATCCAAAACAGACCATCTGACCTTTGTCCACAAATCAGATGATATCTCGAGATCCCCACATCCGATTTGCCTGCAACTAGATTTGTTGGAAAGCTATTTTCTGGGGCTACAACATATCAAAGGTTCACGTCGATCCGACGGCAGTATATTTCGGGATCTTATTTCAAAGTTCCGTGCCAAATCTATTCCAGATCAAGAATTGGAAGAGATCGACCCTTCACCAAAAAGGCGAGATCGTATCAAGCTGGTATCAGAGCTGCATAGTCAGAGGCATGATCGTAACATATTCCAATAGCATAATCAATTTAGTTGTCATCCACATATTTATAGATGCTAGCCAACAAGTCCTAATAACAATAAGTAACCCTAATTCTAGAGGATTCTGTCGATCGTGTTCGAACGCACAAAAGGCATTCTTTGTATCTACGAACGCAATGTAGGCGTTCAAATGTGCTCGACCACATTCGAATGCGCATTATGCGTTCTCTGTATTTGTGAACCTGATGCAGGTGTTTACAAGGGCGTTCGAATGCGACCCGACCCCTCTTGCGTTCGAACGCGACCTACAAAAATTTTATTTTAATAAAAATAAATAACTAATGTAGTAAGAAAAGATCCTAACTAAATGTATCTCATACTTGACTTAAGAGCGAGGTACCATCAAATCCGCGTCAACCTGGAAGATGTGCACAAAATGGCTCATCAATTCACCGGCTACCTTTCAAGGGCTGATGAATGACCTTTTTCGCCCGCTCTTGCATTGGCATGTGCTCGTCTTCTTTGACGATATTCTAGTGTATAGTAGGAATTGGAGCGAAAACTTGCGGCATGTGCGTGGGGTGTTGAATATCTTGAAACAAAACGTATTAAAAGTCAAAATGACCAAATGCCTTTGGCGTGAGCCACGAGTGGAGTACTTTGGTCACATAATCTTAGTGAGAGGAGTGGAAGACGATCCAAGCAAGATAAAAAACATGGTGGACTGGCCGATTCCCACTAATCAGCGGGAATAGAGGTGATTCCTTGGGTTGACGGGGTACTATCGGCGATTCGTTGCCAACAACGACAAGATTGCTGCTCCGCTGACCTCCTTACTCAGAAAAGGAGGGTTTGAATGGACGAGCAAGGTGACGGAGGCTTCCAAAGCATTGAAGACAGCCATGTCTACCGCATTGGTTTTGGCTCTACCGGATTTTAGCAAGCCCTTCGTGGTGTAATGCGATGCCTCGAGTGAGGGCATTGGAGTTGTTTTGATGCAAGAGGGCAAACTCATGACATAAATGAGCAAGGCATTGTCAAACCAATTGCGACCTAATGGTGACCCTACTTGATTGGCCAACGGTTTACTATCTGCACGGACCAGCGTAGGTTACCCTACTTCATGGAGCAATGTGTGCACACCATGGCACAACAACGGTGGGTCATGAAACTCCTTGGGTATGACTACGAGCTAGTCTACAAAAAGGGAATCGAGAACCGAGCTGCCGATGCCCTTTTGTGCCAATCGAGCACAAGTGAGCTAGCATCATTTTCAGTACCAACCCTTCCTCTACTTTTAGATCTGTGGGGAACCAGTGTAGAGGATCGAGTCAAGGAGGAACTGGAGTCAGAGTTCAATGATCACTTCCCCAATTTCACACTTTGAGGACAAGGTTGTGGAAGCGTGGTGGATTGATACGATTCGGATTTCACTGATATTGTCCCAAGCATGGATGCACTTTAGGGGTGTCTTTTTATTCTTGTTTTAGTGTTTATTTCATAGAAAAATAAGTTTTTTGTATGTCACGTTCGAACGCGTGTGGATTGTGTTCGAACGCGATCGAGTGCATTCGAACGCCCACATTCGAACGCTTGCATCAGGTTCACATTGACAGAGAACGCTTTTTGTGTGTTCGAATGCGGTCGGCAAAAATCCACTATTTCTAGGGTCAATAATTGCCATTTTTGAATTGTTAGGTCAGCCTCTAATGGTGTGGATGACAACCAAGGAGTCATTATTTAATGAATTAAGTTTTGCCCTAGACTTCTTCTTCTTCTTCTCTCTCATTCTCTCATTCCCCGCGCCGCCGCTTCTAGCCTCCCTCGACCGGCCACTCACCCTAGTCGGCCCACTCCTCCCCCTTCTTCCAATCTCTCTATTACCTTGCCCTAACCCCTTCCATCATCCATAATCCTTCCACCACCACTTGCTCACCGGCGCCACCCCATTACCACTGATCTATCACCATCCATCATCGCCTAGGATCTCATGCCTCCATCCACAGATCCATAGAGATACTCCCTGATGTTCGTCCACTTCTCGGACAATATCTCGAGATCCCACCGTCCAATTTTGCTAAACTTAGATTTGTTGGAAAGCTTTTTTCTAGTGCCACAACATATAATATTTTCGCATTGATCTGACTGCTGCATCTTTCGGGATCCATTTCCAAAGTTCCGTGCCACATTCTGTCCAGATCTAGAAAATGGGATAGATCAAACCTTATTCCAAGGGGAGGTCATATTAGGCAATATGTGGATATCTAGATATCAAGGCTTTACCAAATACTCTGTTGCATCAAAATAGATCTATATGTGGATATTTTGAGATAAATTTTGATTGATCGAACCGTCCAAAAGATCTAATATTCTGGTAGGTTGTTCCCCTAGAAGTCAAGGATCGAACGAAATCAAAATCAGGTCGATTGGATGAGTAGATCAAGAGTTATGGTGCAAATATTGATCGAAGGGCAAATGGTTACGAGATGGACGTGCAAGGTGGAACCTACGGATTGATGGGATGGAGGTCGTCGATGGATGGTGGAAGGCCTATGGGAGTGGGGAAGACCTTAGGACATGGAGGAGATGAATGAAATGGTGTGGGCTAGATCGGGGTGTTGCGCAAGGCGAGAAGATGAGGGAGGAGAGAGTCGGCTCTTAGGGTCGAGAGGGAATGACTTGTTGAATATGGGGGAGAGGGACATAACCATGATGAGTCAAGTCCTAGGGCGATAGAAGGGGAGAAGTGGGCTCAAGTTAGAAGTTTCATAATAATTCATCCATAATACTCAAGTGAAGATCAGCCCTCTTATTTATAGGAGAGAGATATAAGTAGGCTTAGCCCATTACCCAATGTGGGACTAAACTAAAGCAAATGCAATAAGTAAATAAGCAAATAGAGTGGATAACTGTATTGAGCCCAGCCCAATACCCTTTGATTAGACCAACTTGGTCTAAAGCCCATCTTCTAGACTGACCCAGCTCACCCGGATCATATCACTCGGTAGTGGACACAAAAACACCATGTCTCGTCCTTCTTTCGCACAAATAGCATAGGAGATGAGTAAGAGCTATGACTTGGTTGTATGAGGCCTTGCTCCAACATCTCGGCTACCATCTTGGAGATAATTTTCTTTTGCACATGTTGATACTAATATGGCCTCACGTTCGTCAATGCAGTCTTGGGTACAATCTCTATGCGATGGTTTATCATTCGCCTTGGTCACAACTCTTTTATTTCCTCAAACAGTCCAACAAATTTATCTAATAAATTAGACAACTCAATGGTAGTATCTAGACTCATTTGAGACTCGTCTCCTGCTGGTCCTAACTGAAGAAGATAAGCCAAATCACTTGCACAAGGCAGCCCCACCATTGGCTGCATCGCAGGAATCAACGGAGACCAAACGCCATCAAGCTGCACATCTTTATTTCCTTTTAAATTTCATCCATATGCTTTGGAAATCAAAAGTGACAGGTCCCAAGCTCTGCAACCACTGAGTGCCAAGGACAATGTTCTCTCCTCGCAGTGCCAACGGATACATGCCCATAATGATGTCATGTCCTTGCACCCATATACCGACCCGGCGATACAACTCTCCGCCCTAAGCTTCGTGCCGTCTCCAATAACAACGTCAAACCTCGCGGTCGGTTCAGCATCCAAGCCCAACTTACTCACTAACCTCCTGTCTAGAAAGTTGTGTGTACTCCTGAAATTGATGAGGATGTGCACACAATGCTTTCTAATGAGTCCATTCACCCATAAGGTCATCGACGCAAAAGTACCCGAATATGCATCCATCGATATATTAGCTTGGATATCTTCCTCCGTGCCCTCCTCCACAGCCTCCTCATGGACCTCCTCTGAATACTCTCCATCACCAACAACCTCATTGTCCTCCCCGAGACCGTTGATGAGCATCACACTCCCGATCGATTTGGAACACTCATGACCGGGGGTGAGAGTTCGAAAGCAAAAGCCCTTTGCCCTTCGCTCTTCACTCCTCCACCTAGGCAGGTGTGAGAGTTTGAACAGTGAGTCTTGTGCCTCCTCTAACATCAGAAGAAGGTCTCAATAGTGGTTGTGGTCTAGTACTAGCAATCGCCGTCTTTGAACCCGCAAAATTTCTAGCTGGCGTTCTAGGCGCAAAATTGAGACCTTTTGGGCGCCGTCTTTGAACCCGCAAAATTGAGGCGTTCTAGCTTGGGGGTGCATTCGAACAGCTTTGCGAATGCTTGCATCAGGTTCGCAAAAATAGAGAATGCAAAATGCACAATTGCATCAACCGAGAATGCCTTTTGGGCGTTCGAATGCGATCGGGCACGTTCAAATGCGATCGGGCGCGTTCAAACGTTTTCAGCGGGAGTCCACTATAATTAGGGTTAATAATTATTATTTTGGCTTGTTGGCTAGCCTCTATAAAGGTGTGGATTGTAGCCAAAATTATTATGCTATTGGAATATTGGTTTCTTGCCTCTCTATCTTCTCTCTAGTCTCTCTACCCTAATCTCCCTCCTCCCTTTTCACCAACCTACCACCTCTACCGTTGGCAATGTCTCTACTAACTTCTAATCTCCCTCATCTGTTGAGTCCTCCCTCTTCTTTGGGATCTCAACCACTTCTTCCCCTTCGTCTTTATCCCTTAAACAACATCAACCATTCACCCTCATCTCCATTATCATTCGTAACCCTAATATCCACTCTATCCGTCAGCACCACTATCATCCGCACTATATCGTATTTTCATCCCAGTTGAAGTTCGAATCTGCGAAGGTAAATAAATACATAAAACATAGATCAGGGAGAAACAGATCGATTCCACTTACTTTCGTAATTTTCTTACGATGGGAGAATATTTGGTAAATATGTTCCCTCGATTGTGCGGACTGCTTCCGTATCCTATCACAATGCAGAAAAGTGCACATAGTTGCTCAACCTATCAACCACCACAAAAATAATGAAATAACCACGTACCAACGGAAGACCCTCTATGAAATCTATAGAAATGTCTTCCCAAACATGGTCAGGTATCGGTAGAGGCTGTAGTAATCCGGCCGGTTTCAATGTGGTTGCCTTAGCCCTTTGACAGACTTCGCAAGCTCGGACAAAACTCCTCACATCTCGCCTCAATTCTGGCCACGTGCAACTGTGAGATATCTCCTATAAGTTCTCAAAACACCCTCATGACCAACCTTTAGAGTTTGGTGGAGGTGCTCCAACAATTTCTGCCGCAATCCATTATTTGCGGGCACCCGAATGCACCCACAGTCCAACATCAAACCGCCTCGATTCTCCAACTCTAGATGGCGCTCTAGATCATCCAACACCTCGTGTAACAATCTGCACATGCATACTCAGCTCATCAAGAAAAGGAAAAGTAGGAGAAAACTAGACTGCAAGCTCGGCATTATCAGGTTAGCGCAATAGTGCATCTGCCACTCTATTTTCCGTTCCTTCCTTATATTGAATTTCATAATCATACTCTAGCAATTTGGTGACCTATCTTTTCTGTGCCGAAGTGTGAATACGCTGTCCCATAAAGTATGGAAGGCTCCTTTGATCGGTTCGGATAATGATACGATCTCCCCTTAAGCTAAGGTTTGATCTATTCCAATTTTAGATTTGAACAAGATCTAGCATGGAACCTTGGAAGAAGAGTTTGGAAGTTATAGTCGTCGGATCAACGTTAAATTTTGCTATATTGTAGCCCTAGAAAAGAACTTTCAAACGAATTAACTTTCTAGAAAATTGGACGGCGGGAGATATTGTTATATAAGTAGACGAACGTCACAAAGTCTGTCAATGGATCTGTGGATGGAGGCATGAGATCCTAGGTGGATTATGGAGGTGGTAGGCCGGCGATAATGGGTGGCACCGGTGAGTAAGGTGGTGGTGGAAGGATTATGCATGATGGATGGGTTAGGGCGAGGGTAGAGAGATTTGAAGAAGGGGGAGGAGTGGGCCACCCCTAAGGGACTAGAGTGAGTGGCCGGTCGAGGGAGGCTAGAAGCGCGAAGGCCGGGGAATGAGGAAATGAGAGAGAAGGAGAAGAAAAATATTAGGGCAAAAGCTCAATTCATTCAATAATGCCTCCTTAGTTGCCATCCATCATTTGTAGGAACCCAAATGCACCCGCGGTCTTACAAGCAAACCCTCGGTTCTCCAACTCTGGATGGTGCTACAGATCATCCAATACCTCTTGTAATAATCTCATAACATCTGAGGTAGATGTACATGCATACCTCAGCTCGTCAAAAAAAGGAAAAATGGGAGAAGAATAGGTTGCAAGCTTGGGAGTATCGGGTTGGCGCGATAGTGCATCCGTCACTCTATTTTTTGTTATCTTATTGTATTGAATTTCACAATCATACCCTAGCAATTTTGTGACCCATCTCTACTATGCTGGAGTGTGAATACGCTTTCCCATAAAGTATGGAAGGCTCCTTTGGTCGGTTCAAATAATGAATTATCTACCAATCAAATAAGGCATCCTCTATGTCACCGCATGCGGAATTGTCAATATCTCTCTCTCGTGGGTCGATAATTGCTGGGATTTTTGTGATAAAGCCTTGCTAAGAAAGACTACTGGCATTAATATAGCTCCTATGCCAACTCCTGATGCATCACATTTCACAACGAACTCTTTAGTGAAATCCGGCATAGCTAGAACGGGCGCCATTGTCATTGCTGTTTTAAGTTTTCAAAGACTATCGTAGCTTCATCCGTCCTTCTAAAAGAGTCCTTCCTCAGCAAAGAAGTGAGAGGAGCAGTGACCTTGCCATACCCAGTGATAAAGCGGCAATATGATGGGATATAGAACCAAAAGGTCGGCTACGGAACAATTCCTTTAAGATCTGTATTTATTGCAGAAAGCAATTCGCGCAACCGTGGAAAAATATTCATCAAATATTCTGCTATTGTCCAAAAATTACGAAACCATGTGGATTAGATTCGTAATTTTTTGACAATGTGGGTGATGATAGTGGTGATAGGTGGAGTGGATGTTAGGGTTATGGATGGGTATGGAGATGGAGGTGGATGGTGGATATGATTAAGGGATATAGATGAGGGGTGGCTCGACAGTCGAAGGAGATTAGAAGTTAGGAGAAACCTTACCAATGGTATAGGTGGAAGGATGGTGAAGAGGGAGGAGGAGATTAGGGTAGATAGATGATAGAGAGGCAAGAAATTAATATTCCAATAGTATAATAAATTTGGCTGCCATCTACATATTTATAGAGGCTATCTAACAAGTCCTAAAACAATAAGTAACCCTAATTCTAGAGGATTCCCGCCGATCAGGTTCGAACACGCCCGATTTGTTCGAGCGCATAAAAAGCATACTCTTTATGTGCGAACGTGATGCAGGAGTTCAAATGCGGTGTTCGAATTTGGCCTTCTGTGTTCTAACATGCATCATGTGTTCTCTGTATTTGCAAACCTAATGCAAGTGTTCGAATGCGACCCCTCCTACGTTCGAACGCGACCTATAGAAATTTTATTTTAATGAAAATAAACAACTAATGTAGTAAAAAAAGTTCCTAACTAAATGTATCAGCCCACCACGCTTCCCCCACGTTGCCCTCAAGGTGAAAAGTCGGGAAACACTCCAAGATATCAGTCTCCAACTCCCATGTCGCCTCATCGGATGGCTTGCCAAGCTACTCAACTAGAATCTCCATCTCTAATCTGGTACCATGTCATGGTCGGCGCCTAGCAAGTACTCAAACTGGCTCTACGATCTCTGTCTCCTCCAATGGCTCCGGTAGAGCTGATCCAACAACCTCATGATCACCAATCCGCTCCCTCAGCAATAAAACATGGAAGACAAGATGCACTCTCGACCCCTCTGGTAGCTCCAAACGATATGCAACCGGACCGATACGCTCTAACACCCGAAACGAACCAAAGTAGCGATGTGCTAACTTTTGGTTATGCATCGGACGCAAGGTCACTTATCGATACGGTTGTACTCTGACGAACATCCAACTGCCAATGTCGAACTCCTGCTCCCAATGGCTATGATCATAAACTTGCTTCACGTGGTTCTGAGCAAGTTTAAGATGAGCACGCAACCTTCTTAATGTGGCGTCTCTATCCGTCAAAGCTAAGTCCACCTTTGTACGATCTATAGATGCCACTAGATCATAAGCACGTAATGTCAGAGCCGTGCGTCCATACATCGCCTCAAATGGAGTCATGTCAATGCTGCTATGGCAGGCGGTGTTGTAGGACCACTCTGCCCACGGTAAGAACTCCAACCATCATCTCGACATCTCTCCAACAAAGCACTTCAAGTACTGCTCAATGCCTCGGTTGACCACCTTGGTTTGGTCGTAAGTCTTGGGATGGTAGGTCGAACTAAATTTCAATCAAGTCCCCTGTAATCTAAAAAACTCAGTCCAAAAGTCGCTCATAAATACACGATCACGATTGGAGACAATCGTGCGTGGCATGCCATGTAACTGAGCAATATTTCTAACAAAAATTTCAGCCACTCACTTGGCAGAAAATGGATGTGACAATGCTGAAAAGTGTGCATACTTGCTCAATCTGTCAACCACCACAAAGATAACGGAATAACCATGTACCAGTGGAAGACCCTCTATGAAATCCAAAGAAATGTCTTCCCAAACACAGTCCGGTATAGGTAAAGGCTGAAGTAATCTGGTCAGTTTCAATGTGGTTGCATTAGCCCTTTGACAGACTTTGCAAACACAGACAAAACTCCTCACATCCCACCTCAATCATGGCCACGTGCAACTCTGAGATATCCTCCTATAAGTCCTCAAGACACCCTAATGACTAGCCTTTGAAGTGTGGTGAAAGTGCTCCAACAATTTCTGCCACAATCCATCATTTGCAGGCGCCTGAATGCATCGGCGGTCCAGCAGCAAACCACCTTGATTCTCCAACTCTGGATGGCACTCCGGATCATCTATCACCTCCTGCAACAATCTCAAAACAACTGGGTCAGATGTAGATGCATACCTCAGCTCGTCAAGGAAGAGAAAGGTAGGAGAAGAATAGGCTACAAGCTCGACGGTATCGGGTTGGCGCGATAGTGGATCGGCCGCTCTATTTTCCATTCCCTTCTTGTATTGTATTAAATAATCATACCCCAATAATTTTGTGACCCATTTCTGCTGTGCTAGAGTGTGTATGCGCTGTCCCATAAAGTATGAAAGACTTCTTTGATTGATACATATAATTAATTATTTACCGATCAAATAAGGCCTCCACTTTGTCACCACAGTCAGAATTGCCAACATCTCTCTCTCATAAGTCAATAATAGCTGAGATTTTTGCGATAAAGCCTTGCTAAGATAGGCAATGGGACATTCTCCTTGCATTAGTACAGCTCCTATGCCAACTCCCGACGAATCACATTCCACAATAAACTCTTTGGTGAAGTTCGGTGGCGCTAAAACGGGTGCCATCATCATTGCTGTATTTAGTTTTTCAAAGGCTGTAGTGGCTTCATCCGTTCATCTAAACGAGTTCTTCTTCAATAAAGAAGTGAGAGGAGCAGTGATCTTGCCATATCCAGTGATGAAACGGCGATAGTATCTAATCAGCCCCAAAAATCCTCTCAATCCGGTGGTAGTAGTAGGAATAGGCTAAGCGGTCATGCATGCAATCTTTTAGGATTGACCGCTACACTTGCCACTGATGAGGCCTAAATACTCCACTTGTGGTACTCCTCATAGGCACTTGGACTTCTTGATCTTCAATTAATTTTGCTTCAACAAATTCAGCACATCTCCAAATGCCGCCAATGCTCCAATTCAGTCTTGCTATACACCAAAATGTCATCAAAAAATACCAAGACCTACCTTCGCAAGAGAGGTTGAAATATATCATTTATGTGGCCTTGGAAGGTAGCTGGAGCATTGGTGAGACTAAAAGGCATCACCCGGAACTTGTTATGCCCGTCCGGAGTCGGAAATGCAGTTTTGTGCACATTCGTCGGGTGAATTCTAATTTGATGATACCCGACCCTCAAGTCAAGCTTGCTGAATATTGTCACCCCTACAAGCTCGTCCAGAAGCTCCTCTATAACAAGAATAGGATACCGGTCCTTGACGGTAATAGCATTTAGTGCCCATTAGAATGTAGTCTTGTTACAATTATGTTTCTAAAATAAAGGCGAGGATCAGTATAAAATATCTGGTATTCTTAGTAATTCTCGATCTATCATCATAGAGTTTCATGCTAATTATTCAAGAGAATTTTCATATCACATGTAGGTTGCATGTATAATATGATACTGATAAATATATCAAGTTGGTTGAAATGCAAAAAGGTATAATTAATGTTAGAGCAATTGCTAAGTAATTGGGCCTTCGCGTAACCGCTCGGGAAGTGTTCGCATTAAAAGGCAGAGTTACCATCTCTAATTCATGGTTGTTAGTTGTATACCACCTTTTTGGTTCGAGGTGTGATGCCCGAGGGGTGCCTCGTCACCTAGTGGCCAAATCTACTTAACCATGAAAGCAAGATAACACTAGCATTGCTCAACCATGAAATTCCAAGTTAAGTTAATAAGAAAATTAAGATCATAATAAAACATATTATACATATATATCCTAGTATTTTAGTGTGATTCAGATCTGGATCTATCTCCTTGTGTTTAATTGCAGCATGCTTTTCTATTATGATTTTGGGAGAATGAATAGTTTTAATAAGGTTAGAATGTATATTAATGCTAAATGAGAAGATAATTGGATACCTTACCTACATTTTTTAGATTGATTGACTCTAGCTATGTCCGCTTTGTGAAAATTTACTAGTATTTACTTGTGTATATTCTTAGTATGAGGTCTTGAGGATAATTACAAAGTTTGAGATTTGCTGATCTGAGTGGATGTAATTGTTAGTATTCCTGGGTTGATTTTGCTAAATGTTGTTACATAATCAATAAGGAGTAAAATTTTAGGTGATTCTATTGTTTTCTTTTCAAGTTTTTTTAATTACTTGAGTCGTGTATTTTCTTTCTTTTATTTTGTTTAATTGACTTAATAAATTTTGTGGGTAAATTCACTACAAATCCTCACGAGACACGACTCGTCCACTAGTGGAATCTAAGGGTTTCAAGGCTTGTTGCATAAGCTAAATGCAATCGCGATGCGTGTGAAAGTGAGTCAAAATTTTATTTTATTTTTTTTCTTTTCCGAATTCTTCATTCTTCTATTTTGCTCGAGGACTAACAAAAATCTTGGTTTGGGGATATTTGTTAAATTCATAATTGTAATATTTATTATGCCAATTATTAAATGTTAATATTTTATTTTAACTAATTAATGTATTTTAGTTATATGTAGACCATTGATCAATTGAATCTCATTTACTCACTAAAAATGGTCAAATTTGGGTTCAAACTAGAATTATACTTAGCCACTACTAACTAACTAAATCCACCTCTCATCTTTCAAGTCATGCTTAAGTCAAATCATAATCCACTAATCACTTTCCTCCTTATCTAAATAAGAATGAGTCAAAATTTCAGCTTTTTTTTATCAAGCAATAGATTTTCAACAATCAAATCTCTATCAAGTTGCAAAATTTTAGCAAGAAATCTTCACCTAATGCAGCATATTTTTATCTCCAATTCAGGCAAAACTTCAGCAATAATTGCAGTAGTAAACAAATTTCAAATTCCTATTTGAGCAGCAATTCTAGCCAAGCAAATTACCTACCTAATGCGGTAGATTTCTAACATATTTGATGTAGATTTTCACCAGATTTCATGCACATATTTAGCAGATTTCAAACACAATCACAACAGATTTCCAACCAATTCGCTAGATTTTTATGCTCCAAGAAGTCTATAAATAGAGGGGTTGAGAGCTATTGTAACACCCGTAAACTTTAAAAATAAAAAATAAAAACTTCCCCGAGCGCGTGCGTCACATAGCCTGCCACCCCTCGTCCTCTCTTCTCCTTCTTCTTCCTCTTCCCTTGCCGTGCACGCCACCCTTCCCGACCTCCATTAATCCCCTTTCACCCCACTGCACCATTTCTTCTCCACCTCACTACCTCTCTCCATCTCCTTCTCGTGGGTTGCCGACGCCGAAGCCGAGGAAGCCCCAAACCCAGAGCCGTCGAGCCTGCCGACCAACCCACCCGGTAAGCTCTCCTACCCCCGCCATTAATTTAAGTAGTGTAACCTCCCCCTCCCGCTCCACGGCGGCCAACGACCTCGTGTCTAGCCGCCGATCCGAGAAGCTCCAGTGGAGGGAGAGAAACCCTCTCGGGCTTTCAGGCCCTTATTGAAGAGAGGAGGCACCTCCATGTACGCCGGCCATGGAGTGCGGCCCGTCGCCGTTGGGCCCCCCTCCTCCCCTCTTTCTTTTCTTCCCCTCTTTCTTTTTCTCTCCCCTACCTACCCGTCGGTCCATAGTCGTGCCGCCGGCCTCGTGCTGGGCCTCCTCCCTTTTCCCCCTCGGTCTCCTTCCCTCAGAAGGAGATGGTGTGGAAGGGTGGGGGTTAAACAAATCCCCACACATACTCCTTAGTGGGCTGCGCTGGACTACAGCCCACTATGTCAATTTTGGTGGGCTGCAGACCGTAGCCCACTAATTCGACCCTTGTTGGGCTACGGTTGGACTGCAGCCCATAACTAGCCTTTTGTGGGCTATGGTTGGACCCCCCAGCCCACCTCATGCAACCTTGTGGGCTGTAGTTGGACTGCAGCCCACCAAGGCCCCCTTGCCTATTGGGTTAGGTCCCATTTGGGGCCATTTGGACCCTATAACCCCGTTTATCTATTTCCACTTGATTAATTAGCCTAACCCCGTAATGATAATTTATTATCATGTGAATTTTAGGATAACATAGGACTCACCCTAGGAGACCCTTGACACATGTATATGCTTAAACATAAATTCTCTAATAAGATAATTAATTCTTTTAGTTCGTTAATCTTACGTATGGATTTACTTGCGTGAATTAATAGGATTGACACCGCGTGAGGAGGATTTTGGGATTCCGGAAGAGACAGCTAGCTGACGAGATGGAGACACCCTAGGCGAGTAGAGTTTATAAAGTCTAAAAATAATATAGTTATAATTATCATTTCCATGATATTGTAGGAATTTTAGTATTAGTATATGTATTTAGTGTACTATTATGTATCTTGACATGTGCAATTATTGATAGATTACTCATCATGATATTATAAGAATGTTAGCATATGCATTAGTAATGATACTCTACATGTATCCTCTATGATATATCCTTGTATAAATATCTGTTGTGAATATAGAATCTAACGATTATGATGACTATGACATGCCTTGTACACTCACAGACACTGCACCACTTCCACCTATCATTAGTAGTCGGGTTTTGACTAGGCAGTGCCCCTACTCACTCAGCCTAGGGTTAAGGGTAGAGTGTATTTTATATGACTACAAGTCCTCCAAGAAGTTCGAGACTCAGGTAAAACGGGTTTTTGCCTTGATAGATTGGGAACCCTGAAGTTTGGAGATAGATTCTATGTACCTAATGTGGGTGAACTATGTTGGGAGATTGGAGGAAGCTCACCAGACATCTTACAGTGTGCACCTTGGGGAGACGAAGATCTACCATGATGTTCGTAGATACTTCTGGTGGCCAGGACTAAAGAAAAGCATTGCAAAATTTGTAGCTCGATGCTTGATTTGTCAGCAGGTCAAAATTGAACATCAAAGGCCGGCTGGGACACTTAGGCCCTTACTTATTCCTGAGTGGAAGTGGGAGCATATCACTATGGACTTTGTGGTGAGTCTGCCGAAGACCATGAAGAAAAAGGACTCTATATGGGTGATTGTGTGATACGATCACGCCTCTGGCTATGGAGCTCTAATACCAGCTTGATACGATCTCGCCTTTTTGGTGAAGGGTCGATCTCTTCCAATTCTTGATCTGGACTAGATCTGGCATTGAACTTTGAAATAAGATCCCGAAATATGCTGCTGTCGGATCGATGTGAAACTTTGCTATGTTGTAGCCCCAGAAAAGAGCTGTCCAACAAATCTAGTTGCAGGCGAATCGGATGTGAGGATCTCGAGATATCATCCGATTTGTGGACAAAGGTCAGATGGTCTATTTTGGATGGAGGCACGTGATCCTAGGTAATGGTGGTTGAAGGTGGACCGGCGTTAATGTGGTGGCACCGGTGAAAAGTGATGGTGGAAGGGTTGTGGTTGATAGAAGGATTAGGGCAAGTGTGGGATAGATTGGACGAAGGGGGAGAAGAGGGCCACCCCTAAGGGACTAGGGTGATTAGCCGGACGAGGGAGGTTAGAAGCGGCGTCGCCGGGGATTGAGAGAACGGGAGCGAAGAAGACGAAGGAGGCAAGGCAAAACTAAATCTCAATAATCAATAATCAATAATCAATTTTGTTGCCTACCACATCCTTTTATAGGCTAACCAACAACTCAAATTAACCCTAAAAACACAATTTTCGTCGACCGCGTTCGAACTCGCCCGACCGCGTTCGAATGCACCGAGTTCGCTCTTCTGGATTTGCGAACGTGATGCAGGCGTTCAAACACGTGATCGAACGTGCCTGTCGGTATTTGCGAACGCGATGCAGGCGTTCACAGTGCGTTTGAACGCACCACGTTCGAACGCACAGTACATTCTCTTCACCACGTTCACAACCCCGTTCGCAAACCGCGTTCGAACTCACTCCACCCGCGTTCGAACGCGACTTACAGAAAACTTATTTTAATGGAAATTAAACACTAAAACATGAAATAAAAACACTCCTAAAGTGAAATCATGCTCGAGACGACGTCGGTGAAGTCCGAATCGTATCAATTCACCACGCTTCCGCAACCTTGTCCTCAAGGTTTGAAGTTTGTGAAGCGATCTTTGAACTCTTGCTTAAGTTCCTCCATGGTATGATCTTTTGCATTGGTTCCCCACATATTTGAAGATATAGGAAATGCTGGTGCTGAAAGAGAGGCAAGCTCACTTGTGTCCGGTTGGCATGAAAGAGCATCGGCGGCTCGATTTTCAATCCCCTTTTTGTAGACTAATTCGTAGTCATACCCAAGGAGTTTCGTGACCCACCGTTGTTGGGTTGGGGTGTGCACACGTTGCTCCATGAAGTATGGTAAGCTACGCTGGTCCGTGCGGATAGTAAACCGTTGGCCAATCAAGTAGGGTCGCCATTTGGTGACGGCGTGTAGAATCGCTAGCATTTCGCGCTCGTAGGTAGATAGCTGTCGCGACTGACTTGACAATGCTTTGCTCATATATGCCACAGGTCTGCCCTCTTGCATCAAAACTGCTCCAATGCCCTCACCCGAAGCGTTGCACTCCACCACAAAGGGCTTGCCGAAATCTGGTAGTGCTAGAACCGGAGATGTAGACATAGCTGTCTTCAAGGCTTCGAAGGCCTCTGTTGCTTTGCCCGTCCATTGAAACCCACCTTTTCTGAGTAAGGAGGTCAGCGGGGCAACAATTTTGCCATAGTTGGCAACAAATCGCCAGTAGTACCCTGTCAATCTAAGGAATCCCCTCAATTCCCTCTGATTAGTAGGAATCGGCCAATCCACCATATTCTTGATCTTGCTTGGGTCGGGTTCCACTCCTTTTACAGAGATTATATGCCCCAAGTACTCCACTCTTGACTCTCCCCAAAGACACTTGCTCATCTTAACTTTTAGCTGGTTTTGTCGCAAGATATTTAATACCTGCCGCACATGCCGCAAGTGCTCACTCCAATTCCTGCTATATACTAGAATATCGTCAAAGAAGACGAGCATGTACCGATGCAAGAGTGGGCGGAAGAGGTCATTCATCAGCCCTTGGAAGGTGGCTGGTGCATTGGTGAGCCCAAACGGCATGACTCGGAACTCAGGGTCGACTCGGATTTGATGGTATCCCGCTCTTAAGTCAAGTTTGCTGAAGTAGGCCGACCCTGTGAGCTCATCCAGCAACTCCTCGATCACCGGTATTGGATATCGGTCCTTGATAGTAATTGCATTCAAGGCTCGGTAGTCGACGCAAAACAGCCAACTCCGGTTTTTCTTCCAAACTAGCAGCACCGGCGATGAGTAGGCACTTCTACTCGGTTGAATAATCCCTTGCTCGAGCATTTCCTCCACCAATTTACTGATCTCTTCCTTCTAGACATGCGGGTACCGATAGGGTCGGACATTCGCAGGTTCAGCCCCTGGAATGATTTGGATGCGATGGTCATGACGACGGTTCGGCGGTAGTCCTCGGGGTTCCTTGAAGAGATCCTGAAACTCCTGCAGCAGCTCTTCCATGTCAGAGGCTACTTCCCTTGGTGGTTGATGTTCTGGTTCAACAACAGCCATTTGCAATAGTAGAGCTCGGTCCCCTGCACAAGGAAAACCCACAAGTGGTTGCAATGTTGGCCCTTGCTGCGGTTGATTTCCATCCAGCAGCACCCTTCTTCCATTCCTCTGAAATGTCAGTGTGAGGTTTGAGAAATCAAATGTTACGGGCCCCAAGCTTTGAAGCCATTGAGTCCCCAAAACAATGTCGGCACCTCGCAAGGCCAACGGATAAAGCTCCAATGTGAAAGTTTAGCCTTGCACCTTCAATTCCACACCTCCACAAATAAAATCTGCTCGCAATGTGGTGCCATCTCCGATCGTCACATCGAACCCTTCCGTGGGTTCCGACTCGAGCCCAATCTTCCTAAGGAGCCTCTTGTCAATGAAGTTGTGGGTGAACCCGATGTCAATCAAGATTCTCACTGTGGTTTTCTTGACTACCCCGTTCACCCGCAAGGTCTTTAGCGCAGCTGTCCCCGCATAGGCGTGGAGGGAGATTTCGGCTATCATGTCCTCCTTTAAGGTTTTAGGCCTTAAAGCCCTCACATCGGCTTGTATGCCACCCCACAGCCCGGAGATGAAGGTGCTGCGAAGTTGCTGATCCGTCCATGGTGGATGACATCGGCTACTAATCCTCTCAAATTCTTCTTGGTATGACCCAACCGTGGTCTTTTGCACCGTCTTTGAGAGGAGAGCATCAAAGTCTTCATATCCTGATGCTCCAAATCGCCGTGTGATATCGGCGCAAAATTCAGCCCAAGTTTCGATAGCCTTAGTGGCATTGGCGGCTCGAAACCAATGAAGCGCCGCATCCTCAAGGTGGAAGCTCGCAAGCGTCACCTTGTACTCTTCCGCCGTTCCTTGGTATGCAAAGAATTGCTCCGCCCTATACAACCAATCGATCGGGTCGCCACCTTTGAACTTGGGGAATTCGAGACGCATGACTTGTCCACGGATGCCATTGTCTCGTTCCGGATCATGTCCTTGTCTAACCGGGGGAGGATGCACCATGATGGGTTAATGATCCCTCCTTCGGTTTTGATTAACTTGCCGTGGTTCCGGATCGTATTGACCCACCCACGGATCTTGATCTCCAAGGCGGTCACCATAGTGGTTCACCCGTCGGATGGGTTCACCTGCAACTGGACCTGGTGTAACCATCCTTGCTTGCCTCTGCCCATAGGGTGGTGGTAGCAGCGGCTCTTGTGGTTGCAAAGGCTGAACCGGTGGCGTTGGGTTCAAGGGGGTGGACTCGCGTCGTGGGGTCGATGGTGCTTTCCCGTTCGCCATTGCTTCCCTTGTCGCCTGTAGTTCCCGCATCATCTCCATCATCATCTGGATGTTGATGGCCATTTGCTCTGAAAGAGACCGCAACATGGCTTGAACGTTAGGTTCTTCCGTATTCTGATTAGATTGGGCGGTTCCACGGGTGGAAGTCCTTGCAATCGTTTCTCCCTTCTTCATCATCTCGCCGTCCAGCCATGGATGTGGTTGTCGTCATTGGAAGCGCTTGTCTGAGGAACGGTGGCTCTGATACTAGTTTGATACGATCACGCCTCTGGCTATGGAGCTCTGATACTAGCTTGATACGATCTTGCCTTTTTGGTGAAGGGTTGATCTCTTCCAATTTTTGATCAGGACTAGATCTGGCACGGAATTTTGAAATAAGATCCCAAAATATGCAGCCGTCGGATCGACGTGAAACTTTGATATGTTGTAGCCCCAGAATAGAGCTTTCCAACAAATCTAGTTGCAGGCAAATCGGATGTGGAGATCTCGAGATATCGTCCGATTTGTGGACAAAGGTCAGATAGTCTATTTTGGATCCGTGGATGGAGGCACGTGATCCTAGGTAATGGTGGTTGAAGGTGGAACGTCGTTAATGTGGTGGCACCGGTGTAAAGTGATGGTGGAAGGGTTGTGGTTGATGGAAGGATTAGGGCAAGTGTTGGATAGATTGGACGAAGGGGGAGAAGAGGGCCACCCCTAAGGGACTAGGGTGATTAGCCGGACGAGGGAGGTTAGAAGCGGCGTCGTCGGGGATTGAGAGAATTGGAGCGAAGAAGACGAAGGAGGCAAGGCAAAACTCAATCTCAATAATCAATAATCAATTTTGTTGCCTACCACATCCTTTTATAGGCTAACCAACAACTCAAATTAACCCTAAAAACACAATTTTCGTCTACCGCGTTCGAACTCGCCCGACCGCGTTCGAACGCACCGAGTTCACTTTTCTGGATTTGCGAACGCGATGCAGGCGTTCGAACGCGCGATCGAAGGTGCCTGTCGGTATTTGCGAACGCGATGCAGGCGTTCACAGTGCGTTCGAACGCACCGCGTTTGAATGCACAGTACATTCTCTTCACCACGTTCACAACCCCGTTCACAAACCGCGTTCAAACTCACTCCACCCGCGTTCAAACGCGACTTACAAAAAACTTATTTTAATGGAAATTAAACACTAAAACATGAAATAAAAACACTCCTAAAGTGAATCCATGCTCGAGATGACGTCGGTGAAGTCCGAATCGTATCATTGTGGATCGATTGACCAAGTCAGCCCATTTCCTCCCAATCAGTACCACTAATTCTATGGATTATCAAGGCACTTTATTTCGGGATGAGATCTTTGCACGCCATGGGGCACCAGTTTCTATAACTTCTAACTGTGATCCCAAGTTTACCTCTAGGCTGTGGCATCATTTCGCTAAGTCACTAGGTACCAATTGCAATTCAGCACTGCCTATCATCCTTAAACTGACGGTCAGTCGGAGCGGACGATCCAGACCTTAGAGGACATGCTATGTGCCTCAGTTGCAGACTTCAGACTTAGTTGGGACCGACATCTTCTCCTAATTGAGTTTGCCTATAATAATAGTCATCAGATTAGCATTGCGATGCCCCCCTATGAAGCCTTATATGGATGGAAATATCGGACGGTATGGGAACATTTGCAAGTTGCCCAAAGCTCATCCAGGAGACCGTGGACAAGGTGCGGTCCACTTAAGCTCATCTTTCAAGTCATGCTTAAGTCAAACCATGATCCACTAATCACTTTCCTCCTTATCTAAATCAGAATGAGTCAAAATTCTAGCTTTTTTTTTATCACGCAATAGATTTTTAGCAATCAAATCTCTATCAAGTTCTAGAATTTTAGCAAGAAATCTTCACCTAATGCAGCAGATTTTTATCTCCATTCCAGGCAAAACTTCAACAATAATTGCAGTAGTAAACAAAATTCAAATTCCTATTTGAGCAGCAATTCTAGCCAAGCAAATTATTGCATAATGTGGTAGATTTCTAATATATTTAATGTAGATTTTCACCAAATTTCATGCACATATTTAGCAGATTTCAAACACAATCACACCAGATTTCCAACCGATTTGGTAGATTTTTATGCTCCAAGAAGTCTATAAATAAAGGGATTGAGAGCT
Organism: Typha latifolia; assembly: GCF_019914945.1. Taxonomy (NCBI): domain Eukaryota; kingdom Viridiplantae; phylum Streptophyta; class Magnoliopsida; order Poales; family Typhaceae; genus Typha; species Typha latifolia. The sequence continues at coordinate 11,075,938 of NC_133086.1, read as the reverse complement.
ATTGTAACACGCATAAACTTAAAAAAAAATAAAAAATTTCTCTAACGCACGCGCCGAGCGCATGCGTCACAGAGCCTGGCGGCCCCGTCCTCTCCTTTCCTTCTTCTTCCTCTTGCCTTGCCATGCACGCCATCCTTCCCCACCTCCATTAATCCCCCTTCCCCCCACTGCACCATTTCTATTCCACCTCACTACCTCTCTCCATCTCCTTCTCGTGGGTTCCCAACGCCGGAGCCGACGAAGCCCTGGACCTAGAGCCATCAAGCCTACCGACCAACCCCCCCTCCCCTTAGTATGCCCTCCTACCCCCGCCATTAATTTAAGTAGTGTAACCTTCCCCTCCCTCTCCGTCATCGAAGTCCACGGCGGCCAACGACCTCGCGTCTCGCCGTTGATCCGAGAAGCTCCGGTGGAGCGAGAAAAACCCTCTCTAAGCTTCAGGCCCTTATTGAAGAGAGGAGGCAGCTCCATGGTCACCGGCCATGGAGTGTGGCCCATCGCTTGTCGGGCCCCCTCCTCCCCTATATCTTTTCTTCCCCTCTTTCTTTTTCACTCCCCCTACCTACCCATCGATCTCGTGGCCGTGCTGTCGGCCTCGTGCTGCGCCGCTGGCCCACAACCTCGTGGGCCTCCTCCCTTTTTCTCCTCGGGCTCCTTCCCTCGGAAGGAGATGGTGTGGGAGGGTAGGGGTTAAACAAACCCCCACCCGTACCCCTTAGTGGGCTACGCTGGACTGCAGTCGACTATGCCAATTCTAGTGGGCTACAGACCGCAGCCCACTAACTCAATCTTGGTAGGTTGCGGACCGCAGCCCACCAATCCAACTCTTGGTGGACTACGGACCACAGCCCACCAATTCGACCCTTGGTGGGCTGCGATTGGACTACAGCCCACAACCAGCCTTGATGAGCTGTGGTTGGACCCCCCAGCCCACCTCATGCAACCTTGTAGGCTGCAGTTGGATTACAACCCACCAAGGCCCCTTTGTCTATTGGGTTAGGTCCCATTTGGGGCCATTTGGACCCTATAACCCCGTTTATCTATTTCCACTTGATTAATTAGCCTAACCCCCGTAATGAAAATTTATTATCATGTGAATTTAAGGATAACATAGGACTCACCTAAGGAGACCCTTGACTCATGTATATGCCTAAACATAAATTCTCTAATAAGATAATTAATTATATTAGTTCGTTAATCTTATGTATGGCTTTACTTGAGTGAATTAATAGGATTGACATCGCGTGAGGAAGATTTTGGGATTCCGGAGGAGCCGGCTAGCTGACGAGATTTAGTATACTATGGAGAGCCCAGGCGAGTAGAGTTTATACAAGTCTAGAAATAATGTAGTTACAGTTATTATTTCCATGATATTGTAGGAATGTTAGTATTAGTACATGCATTTAGTGTACTATAATGTATCTTGACATGTGTAGTTATTGATAGATTACTCATCATGATATTATGAGAATGCTAGCATATGCAATAGTAATGATGCTCTACATGTATCCTGTATGATATACCCTTGTATAAATATCTGTTGTGAATATAGAATGTAACGATTATGATAACTATGACATGTCTTATACACTCGCAAACACTGCACCACTTCCACCTATCATTAGTAGTCAGGTTTTGACTAGCCAGTGCCCCTACTCACTCAGCCCAAGGTTAAGGGTAGAGTGTATTTTATATGACTATACTATTAGCGGCCAACACCTGAGGTCGGGAGCCTATTTGGCATTCATGTATTTATACTGCATAGTTAGGACTAGATTATAATGATAGAAGAACATGATTTTGAGGTGGGGATATATCTCTAGCGGTACCCGACGATGCAGGGTTAGGGCATCTGTTGATGAGCCGAGGTCTCCCGATTCTCCCGCTAAGGGCGGTGATGATTTAGAGAGAGTGCTATATGGGCTTACGACCGAGGTCCTTATTCTGATGGCCACAGACTACCGGTTACATATAGTGTCGCCATACACGTGTAGGTGGCATTACCGCTAGATGTGTATATATCCCTCTCGATGTATGAGATGATGGATGGTTATGTGATGGATGATTGTTTCTTGAGAGTATTTACCCTGTTTGGTGAATAGCTTGGTGAGCTATGATAAACATGATTAATGCCTTGGTAGGCACGAGATGACTAAACTACTATTTTATTGCTATGCATAACATGAAAACACTATGATTGAGATTTGTATGAATAAGAGATTGTATCAAGCATTATATCTGTGTGGACTTATCCAAATATGTTTAGGAACTAGCATGTTCCAGGTTAGTGACTGGTAATCTTTATCGATTACATTGATTTAGTAACTCATGGTAAGTCATTTCAATAAACATATTATTATTGCTAGCAAATATAGGCATACATTGGATATGCACATGTGATTTTATTATTTTAGATTATATGGATCCTACTCGTTGGGTTGTAAGCTCACCACCTCTTGATGGCATTATTTTAGAGCTAGGAGTTATCTTTTGGTAAGCCTAGTGAGCACCTTCCAAATTACAATGTCTAGGTAAGTTCTGTCAAAAAGGAGAGCCGTACTGAGGCGCCTAAGGGAACTAGTATTCTGAAGAGGCCAGCACCCACTAGTATTATTGGGAACTTACCTAGTTGTGTTTTGGTAGGCCTTAACTGGTAATCCTCTAGGGAAGAAATGATTGGAAACCATCAATCGGTTCATTGTAATACCATAACTTTACAAGAGTTATTTACCCCTAATGGTACCCAACCTTCAAAATGCATTGTGTTACCTAACACTAATGCATCTCATTTTGAATTAAAACATGCCATCCTTTAATTGCTTCCTACCTTTTATGATAAGGAAAATGAGAATCCATATTCTCATGTTGATGAATTCTTGGATATTTGTTCAACATTCCAATTTCAAAACTTTTCTGATGAATCTATTAGGTTAAGGCTCTTTCCTTTTTCATTGAAAGACCAAGCAAGAGCTTGGTTGAAGAAAGGAATTGTTCTAGGACATATTATTTCTAAAGATGGGATTGAAGTTGATAAGGTGATATGATTCGGACTTCACCGATGTCATCTCAAGCATGAATACACTTTAGGGGTGTCTTTGTCTCTTGTTTTAGTGTTTAATTCTTAAAAAAATAAGTTTTCTATATGTCGCGTTCGAACGCAAGTGGAGTGCTTTCGAACGTGGTTGTGAATGCCTGCATTACGTTTGCACATTCAGAGAGTGCGAATTGTGTGTTCGAACACGCTTGCGAACGTCTGCATCGCGTTCACAAATCCAGAGAAGAGAGAAATAAGTGCGTTTGGATGCAATCGGGTGCGTTCGAACGTGGTCGGCGAAAATGTACTATTTGGGGTTTGCCTTGCGTCCTTCATCTTTTTCGCTCTCGTTCTCTCGATCCTCGGTGACGCCGCTTCTTACCTCTCTCGACCGGCCAATCACCCTAGTCCTTTAGGGGTGGCTCTCTCCTCCCCTTTCTTCCAATCTATCCAACAATTGCCCTAACCCTTCCATTAACCATAACCCTTCCATTAACCATAACCCTTCGACCACCACTTTTCACCGGTGCCATCCCATTAATGCCGGTCCACCACCAACCACCATCATCTAGGATCTCGTGCCTCCATCCACGGATCCTGATCAGACCCCCTGATGTTCATCCACTAATCGGACGATATCTCGAGGTCCCTACATTCGATTTACCTACAACTTGATTTGTTGGAAATCTCTTTCCCAAGGCTACATTATATCAAAATTTCATGTAATCCGGCAGCGACATCTTTCGGGATCTATTTACAAAGTTCTATGCGAGATCTAGTCCAGACCTGAAAATCAGAAGAGATCGAACCTTAGCCTAAATGGGAGATTGTATCAAGCTGGTATCAGAGCCACCGTTCCTCGGACACACGCTTCCTATGATGACAACTAGAGCCATGGTTGCATGGGGAGATGATGAAGAAGAGATTCTCCCAATAGAGGAGAGGGAAATGGTTGTGGGGACTTTCACCCGCGGAACCGCCTGATCTAATTGGAATACGAAAGAACCTAGTGTTCAAGCCGTGTTGGGCTCTCTTTTCGAACAAATGGTCATCAACAACCAGATGATTATGGAGATGATGCGGGAATTACGGGCGACAAGGGAAGACATGGCGAACGAGAACGCACCATCGATCCCACGACGCGAGTCTACTCCCATGAACCCACCGCCACCGGTTCAGAATTTGCAACGACAAGAGCCATTGCTGCCACCACCCTATGAGCAGAGGCAAGCAAGGATGGTTCCACCAGGCCTAGTTGCAGGTGAACCCATCCGACGTGCGAACCACTATGGAGATCACCTTGGAGACCAAGATCCGTGGGCGGGACAATACAACCCGAAACCACGGCGAGTTAATCAAAACTGAAGGAGGGATCATCAACCATTCATGGTGCATCCTCCTCTGGTTAGACAAGGACTTGGACATGATTCGGAACGAGACAATGGCATCTGTGGACAAATCATGCGTCTCGAATTCCCCAAGTTCAAATGTGGCGATTCGATCAATTGGTTGTATAGGGTAGAGCAATTCTTCACATACCAAGGTACGACAAAAGAATACAAGGTGACGCCTGCAAGCTTCCACCTTGAAGATGTGGTGCTTCATTAATTTCGAGCAGCCAATGCCAATGAGGCTATCGAAACTTGGGCTGAATTTTGTGCCGATATCATGCAACGATTTGGAGCGTCAGGGTATGAAAAATTCGATGCTCTCCTCTCAAAGACGGTGCAAAAGACCACGGTTGGGGCATACCAGGAAGAGTTTGAGAGGATAAGTAGCCGATGTCAACCCCCATGGTCGGATTGGCAACTTCGTAGCACCTTCATCTCTAGGCTGCGGGGGGACATACAAGTCGATGTGAGGGCTTTAAGGCCTAGAACTTTAAAGGAGTCTTTCGAAGATGCAGTGCTCATGGAAGACAAACATAGGGCCATGAAGTTACACCTGAAACAGAATTGGACGAGCCAAGGAACCCGCAAGCAAGCTCAACCAACCATAGCGGCCAGAATTATGCCTCCTCGAGATGTGAAGTACGCACCTAGAGGTTTGAGGCGAGCACTCACACCTGCTCAAGTGGAGGAACGATGGGCCAAAGGCCTATGCTTTCGTTGTGATGAGAAGTTTGTACCGGGACATCGCTGCGCTAAATCGATGGGATTAGTGATGCTAATAGATGGATTGGAGGATGTGGAGGATGAGTTTGTAGCTGAAGATGAAGGTGTGGCTGGACATCAAGGAGAAGTAGCTGAGGAGCGACCCATGGAGGACATGATAGCCAAAATCTCCCTCCACGTTTATTTGGGGATTGCTGCGCCAAAGACTTTGCGAGTGAACGGTGTAGTCAAGAAAACCACAGTGAGAATCTTGATCGACACCGGGTCCACCCACAACTTCATTGATAAGAGGCTCCATAGGAAGATTGGGCTTGAGTCGGAACCCATGGAATTGTTTGATGTGACGATTGGAGACGGCACTACATTGCGGGCAGATTTCATTTGTGGAGGTGTGGAGTTGGAGGTGCAAGGCCAATAATTCACATTGGACTTTCATCTGTTGGCCTTGCGAGGTGCCGACATTGCTATGGGGACTCAATGGCTTCAAAGCTTGGGGCCCGTGACATTTGACTTTATAAACCTCTCATTGACATTTTGCAGGAATGACCAGAGAGTGCTGCTGAATGGAAATCAACCGCTGATTGAACTTCTAAACGTAGGGGACGCAAGTTAGCTCGCATCTTTCTCAGCACCCACTTTTCCTTTTTTCTCAAATCTACAGAGAGCCAGCATAGGGGATAGTGATCTGGTCCGACTCATGGAGGAGCTGAGAGAGAACCCATCAAGCCACCCCGAGCACAAGGAGCGCGACGGATTAGTACTCGAGTACGGGCGGATCAAGGTACTCGCGGACGAAGAGTTACGGAGACTATTGATGGCACACTTCCACGATACTCGTATAGCAGGCCATGAAGGGGTCTTACGTACCTACAAGCGACTAGCCCAAAACTGTACATGGACAATGATGAAGTCGGACATGAAGAAATATGTGCGTGAATGCCAAATCTGCCAACGAGTCAAATCGGAGACGCTCAATCCCAGCGGGCTATTGCAACCATTGCCTATACCAGAGCATATCTAGGAGGATATCTCTATGGACTTCATCGAGGGGTTGCTAGAAGTCCGAGGACAATCGGTGGTGTTTGTTGTAGTGGATAGGCTGAGCAAATATGCTCATTTAGTAGCATTGTCGCACCTATTTTCAGTGAAAAGGTTGCTGAAATTTTTGTTCGAGAAGTGGCGCGCTTGCATGGGATGCCTAGGACGATCATGTTAGACAGGGATTGCATATTCATCAACGAGTTTTGGTCCGAGTTCTTCAGATTGCAAGGGACTCGAATCAATCTTAGTTCAGCTTATCACCCCAAGATGGATGGTCAAACTGAGGTGGTGAATCACGGACTGGAGCAATACTTGCAATGCTTTGTGGCAGATCGACCAAAGGATTGGGTCAAATTCCTTCAATGGGCTGAGTGGTGATACAATACCGCTCATCACTCTAGCATCAGCATGACCCCCTTTGAGGTGGTTCGCGGCGGCAGATAGAACCGAGCTCGACTTGAAACTTGCTGATTGAGATGAAACCTTGAGACGGCTCAAGATTCACCTAGCAATAGCCCAAAACTGCATGAAGCACACTCATGACAAAGGCCGGTGTGAGCGAGAGTTTGAGGTGGATCAATGGGTGTTCGTTTGAGCTCAACCGTACCGGCAATCCACATTGAGACCAATTTTGAACCAGAAGTTGGGTCACAAGTTCTATGGTCCGTACTGAGTGCTACAATGAATCCGTCCAGTAGCTTACCTGTTGGACTTACCTGAGGGGGACCAGGATCCATCCGGTCTTCCATGTATCGACATTGAAGGCCCATATCAGGCCTAACCATGTGGTGGGTTCGACTTTGCCTAAACCAATGGAGGAAGATGGCCCAACTGAGTCTTAGGCTGTAGGAGAAGATGCCATGGATCCAGATTGGAGACTGAAGTGCTAATCGAGTGGCTGGGCAAACCAGCTGACGAGTCTACATAGGAGCTAGAGTCAGATATCATGGATCGCTTCCCAAATTTCAAACCATGAGGACAAGGTTGCGGAAGCGTGGTAGATTGATACGATTCGGATTTCACCGATGTCGTCTCTAGCATGGATACACTTTATGGGTATCTTTGTCTCTTGTTTTAGTATTTAATTCTTAGAAAAATAAGTTTTCTATATGTCGCATTTGAACGCGGGTGAAGTGCGTTCGAATGCAGTCGTAAACACCTGCATCACGTTCGCACATCCAGAGAGTGCAAATTGTGCGTTCGAACGCGCCTGCAAACGCTTGCATTCGAACGTGCTTGGGAACGCCTACATCGCATTCGTAAATCCAGAGAAGTAAAAAATAAGTGCGTTCGAAAGCGATCGGGCGCGTTTGAACGCAATCGGCGAAAATGCACTATTTGGGGTTAATTTTGAATTGTTGATTAGCCTCTAAAGGTGTGGATGGCAACTATGGAGTCATTATTGTTGATTTGAGTTTGCCTTGTCTCCTTCGTCTTCTTCACTCCCGTTCTCTCGATCCCTGGCGACGCCGCTTCTAACCTCCCTCAACCGGCCAATCACCATAGTCCCTTAGAAGTGGCTCTCTCCTCCCCCTTCTTCCAATCTATCCAACCCTTGCTCTAACTCTTCCATTAACCATAACCCTTCCACCACTACTTTTCATCGGTGCCATCCCATTAATGCCAGTCCACCACCACTTTTCATCGGTGCCATCCCATTAACGCCAGTCCACCACCAACCACCATCATCTAGGATCCCGTGCCTCCATCACAGATCCTGATCAGACGATATCTCGAGATCCCTATATCCGATTTGCTTGAAACTTAATTTGTTGGAAAGCTCCTTTCTGGGGCTATAACATATGAAAAATCTCATGTCAATCCGATAGCAACATCGTTTGGAAACTATTTACAAATTTCCATGCTAGATCCAGTCTAGATCTGAAAATCAAAAGAGGTCGAAAGAGTTGCTAGCAGTTGTGTTTGCTTTAGAAAAATTTAGATCCTACCTCTTAGGGTCTAAAGTCATCATCTATTCTAATCATGAAGCACTTAAGTACCTTCTCTCTAAAAAGGATGCTAAAGCCCATTTAATTTGTTCGATTCTGATACGATTCAGACCACCGACGTCGTCTCGAGCATGGATTCACTTTAGGAGTATTTTTATTTCATGTTTTAGTGTTTAATTTTCATTAAAATAAGTTTTCTGTAAGTTGCGTTCGAACGCGGGTGGAGTGAGTTTGAACGCGGTTTGTGAACCGGGTTGTGAACGTGGTAAAGAGAATGTACTATGCGTTCGAATGCACTGTGAACGCCTGCATCGCGTTCGCAAATACCGACAGGTGCGTTCGATAGCGTGTTCGAACGCCTGCATCGCGTTCACAAATCCAAAAGAGCGAACTCAGTGCGTTCAAACGCGGTCGGGCGTGTTCGAACGCGGTCGACGAAAATTGTGTTTTTAGGGTTAATTTGATTTGTTGGTTAGCTTATAAAAGGATGTGGTAGGCAACCAAATTGAGGATTGATTATTGAGATCGAGTTTTGCCTTGCCTCCTTCGTCTTCTTCCCTCCCGTTCTCTCAATCCCCGGCGACGCCGCTTCTAACCTCCCTCGTCCAGCTAATCACCCTAGTCCCTTAGGGGTGGCCCTCTTCTCCCCCTTCGTCCAATCTATCCCATACTTGCCCTAATCCTTCCATCAACCACAACCCTTCCACCATCACTTTACACCGGTGCCACCACATTAACGACGTTCCACCTTCAACCACCATTACCTAGGATCACGTGCCCTCCATCTACGGATCCAAAACATACCATCTGACCTTTATCCACAAATCGGACAATATCTCAAGATCCCCACATTCGATTCGCCTGCAACTAGATTTATTGGAAAGCTCTTTTCTGGGGCTAAAACATATCAAAGTTTCACGTCGATCCGATGGCGGCATATTTTGGGATCTTATTTCAAAGTTCCATGCCAGATCTAGTCTAGATCAAGAATTGGAAGAGATCGAGCCTTCACCAAAAAGGCAAGATCGTACCAAGCTGGTATCAGAGCTCCGTAGCCAGAGGCATGATCGTATCAAGCTGGTATCAGAGCTCCATAGCCAAAGGGGTGATCGTATCAAGCTGGTATCAGAGCCACCGTTCCTCAGACAAGCGCTTCCAATGACGACAACCAGATCCATGGCTGCACGGCGAGATGATGAAGAAGAGATTCTCCCAATAGAGGAGGGAGAAACGATTGCAGGGACTTCCACCCGTGGAACCGCCCGATCTAATCAGAATACGGAAGAACCTAGCGTTCAAGCCGTGTTGGGGTCTCTTTCAGAGCAAATGGCCATCAACAACCAGATGATGATGGAGATGATGCGGGAACTACGGGCGACAAGGGAAGCAATGGCGAACGGGAAAGCACCATCGACCCCACAACGCGAGTCCACCCCCTTGAACCCACCGCCACCGGTTCAGCCTTTGCAACCACAAGAGCCGCTGCTACCACCACCCTATGGGCAGAGGCAAGCAAGGATGGTTACACTAGGTCCAGTTGCAGGTGAACCCATCCGACGGGTGAACCACTATGGAGACCGCCTTGGAGATCAAGATCCGTGGGCGGGTCAATACGATCCGGAACCACGGCAAGTTAATCAAAACCGAAGGAGGTCCAAGGGTTGCTGCTACAGTGGTACCTCCTCGAGCACCCTTGAAGCCATCCCAAGATGTGAAGTATGCACCTAGAGGTCCGGGACGAGCACTCACACCAGCCCAAGAAGAAGAAAGAAGAGCCAAGGGTCTATGCTTCCGTTGTGATGAGAAGTTTGTACCCGGGCATCGCTGCGCTAAACCGATGGGATCGGTGATGCTAATCGATGGATTGGAGGAAGCGGAGGACGAGTTTGCAGCTGAAGGTGCAGATGTGGCTGGACATCAAGGAGAAGAAGCTGAGGAGCAACCCGTGGAGGACATGATAGCCGAAATCTCCCTCCACGCCTATTCGGGACCAGCTGCACCAAAGACCTTGCGGTTGAACGGGGTAATCAAGAAAACCACAGTGAGAATCTTGATTGACACTGGGTCCACCCACAACTTCATTGGCAAGAGGATCCTTAGGAAGATTGGGCTCGAGTCGAAACCCACGGAAGGGTTCGATGTGACGATCGGAGATGGCACCACATTGCGAGCAGATTTTATTTGTGGAGTTGTGGAATTGAAGGTGCAAGGCCAAACTTTCACATTGGACCTTTATCCGTTGGCCTTGCGAGGTGCCGACATTGTTTTGGGGACTCAATGGCTTCAAAGCTTGGGGCCCGTAACATTTGATTTCTCAAACCTCACACTGACATTTCGAAGGAATGGAAGAAGGGTGCTGCTGGATGGAAATCAACCGTGGCAAGGGCCGACATTGCAACCACTTGTGGGTTTTCCTTGTGCAGGGGACCGAGCTCTACTATTGCAAATGGCTTTTGTTGAACCAGAACATCCACCACCAAGGGAAGTAGCCTCTGACATGGAAGAGCTGCTGTAGGAGTTTCAGGATCTCTTCAAGGAACCCCGAGGACTACCGCCGAACCGTCGTCATGACCATCGCATCCAAATCATTCCAGGGGCTGAACCTGCGAATGTCCGACCCTATCGGTACCCACATGTCCAGAAGGAAGAGATCAGTAAATTGGTGGAGGAAATGCTCGAGCAAGGGATTATTCAACCGAGTAGAAGTGCCTACTCATCGCCGGTGCTGCTGGTTCGGAAGAAAAACCAGAGTTGGCGGTTTTGCGTCGACTACCGAGCCTTGAATGCAACTACTGTGAAGGACCGGTATCCAATACCGGTGATCGAGGAGTTGCTGGATGAGCTCACAGGGTCGGCCTACTTCAGCAAACTTGACTTAAGAGTGAGATACCATAAAATCCGAGTCGACCCTGAAGATGTACACCAAACGGCGTTCCGAACTCACGATGGCCACTATGAGTTCCGAGTCATGCCGTTTGGGCTCACCAATGCACCGGCCACCTTCCACGGGCTGATGAATGACCTCTTCCGCCCACTCTTGCGTCGGTACATGCTCGTCTTCTTTGACGATATTCTAGTATACAGCAGGAATTGGAGTGAGCACTTGCGGCACGTGCGGGAGGTATTAAATATCTTGCGACAAAACCAGCTAAAAGTTAAGATGAGCAAGTGTCTTTGGGGAGAGTCAAGAGTGGAGTACTTGGGGCATATAATCTCTATAAAAGGAGTGGAAGCCGACCCAAGCAAGATCAAGAATATGGTGGATTGGCCAATTCCTACTAATTAGAGGGAATTGAGGGGATTCCTTGGATTGACAGGGTACTACCGGTGATTTGTTGCCAACTATGGTAAAATTGCTGCCCTGCTGACCTCCTTACTCAGAAAAGGTGGGTTTCAATGGACGGGCAAAGCAACGGAGGCCTTCGAAGCCTTGAAGACAGCTATGTCTAAAGCTCTGGTTCTAGCGCTACCAGATTTCGGCAAGCCCTTTGTGGTGGAGTGCAACGCTTCGGGTGAGGGCATTGGAGCAGTTTTGATGCAAGAGGGCAGACCCGTGGCATATATGAGCAAAGCATTGTCAAGTCAGTCGCGACAGCTATCTACCTACGAGCGCGAAATGCTAGCGATTCTACACGCTGTCACCAAATGGCGACCCTACTTGATTGGCCAACGGTTTACTATCCGCACGGACCAGCATAGCTTACCCTACTTCATGGAGCAACGTGTGCACACCCCAGCCCAACAACGGTGGGTCACGAAACTCCTTGGGTATGACTACGAATTAGTCTACAAAAAGGGGATTGAAAATCGAGCCGTCGATGCTCTTTTGCGCCAACCGGACACAAGTGAGCTTGCCTCTCTTTCAGCACCAGCATTTCCTATATCTTCAGATATGTGGGGAACCAATGCAGAAGATCATACCATGGAGGAACTTAAGCCAGAGTTCAAAGATCGCTTCACAAACTTCAAACCTTGAGGACAAGGTTGCGGAAGCGTGGTGGATTGATACGATTCGGACTTCACCGACGTCGTCTCGAGCATGGATTCACTTTAGGAGTGTATTTATTTCATGTTTTAGTGTTTAATTTCCATTAAAATAAGTTTTCTGTAAGTCGCGTTCGAACGCGGGTGGAGTGAGTTCGAACGCGGTTTGTAAACGGGGTTGTGAACGTGGTGAAGAGAATGTACTATGCGTTCGAATACACTGTGAACGCCTGCATCGCGTTAGCAAATCCAGATGAGCGAACTCGGTGCGTTCGAACGCGGTCGACGAAAATTGTGTTTTAGGGTTAATTTGAGTTGTTGGTTAGCCTATAAAAGGATGTGGTAGGCAACCAAATTGAGGATTGATTATTGAGATTCAGTTTTGCCTTGCCTCCTTCGTCTTCTTTGCTCCCGTTCTCTCAATCCCCGGCGACGCCGCTTCTAACCTCCCTCGTCCGGCTAATCACCCTAGTCCCTTAGGGGTGGCTCTCTTCTCCCTCTTCGTCCAATCTATCCCACACTTGCCCTAATCCTTCCATCAACCACAACCCTTCCACCATCACTTTTCACCGGTGCCACCACATTAACGCCGGTCCACCTTCAACCACCATTACCTAGGATCACGTGCCTCCATCCACGGATCCAAAATAGACCATCTGACCTTTGTCCAGAAATCGGATGATATCTCGAGGTCCCCACATCCGATTCGCCTGTAACTAGATTTGTTGGAAAGCTCTTTTCTGGGGCTACAACATATCAAAGTTTCACGTCGATCCGACGGCGGCATATTTCGGGATCTTATTTCAAAATTCCATGCCAGATCTAGTCCAGATCAAGAATTGGAAGAGATCGACCCTTCACCAAAAAGGCGAGATCGTACCAAGCTGGTATCAGAGCTCCGTAGCCAGAGGCGTGATCGTATCAATCTGGTATCAGAGCTCCATAACCAGAGGCGTGATCGTATCAGATTCTATTGCTACAAGAATTTGATCTTGAAATTAGGAACAATAAAGGTTCTGAAAATGTTGTTGCAGATCACTTATCTAGGCTTATCGTAGAATCATCTTATGAATTCAAACCAATATCTGAATCTTTTCCTAATGAGCAGCTAATGAGTGCTTCTCGGCTCCCATGGTATGCTGATATTGTCAACTATCTTGCTATTGGTCAAATGCCTCCGCTGAGGTCAAGTTCTTTTTCAGGGATGACCCATACTTGTTTAAGTATTGCCCAGATCAAATCAATAGGAGATGTGTGTCTGATGATGATTTTTATAAAATTATTTTCTTTTGTCATAATCAAGTATGTGGGGGTTATTTTAGCTCTAAAAAGACTACTGCAAAAATTTTGCAACGTGGGTTTTATTGGTCCTCCATCTTTCGTCATGTTCACGAGTATTGCAAAGTTTGTGATAGATGTCAAAGGCTAGGAAGTATTTCAAAGAGGAAGATGATGCCGCTCAATCCGATTTTAATTGTTGAAATTTTTGATGTCTGGAGTATAGATTTTATGAGACCATTTCCAAATTCTTTTGGTTATGAATACATTCTTGTTGTTGTAGATTATGTTTCAAAATGGGTTGAAGCCATAACTTGTAGAACAAATGATCACAAAGTTATAATCAAGTTTTTGAAAGACAATGTTTTTGCTCGTTTTGGTAAGCCGCGTGCCATTATAAGCGATGGGGGGGAAATATTTTTGCAATCAAGTTTTTAAAAGACTTATGCTTAAATATTCTATCATGCATAAGATTGCCACTCCCTATCATCCCCAAACTAGTGGCTCGGTCGAGATATCCAATTGAGAGATCAAAAGAATTTTGGAGAAAATGGTTAACCCTACTAGGAAAGATTGGTCCTTAAGGCTTAGTGATGCATTGCGGGCATATTGAACTACATTTAAAACTCCTATTAGGATGTCCCCATATCGAATTGTGTTTGGTAAGGCTTGTCACCTTCCAGTAGAGCTAGAACATCGAGCTTATTTGTAACACCCACAAACCCTAAACACGTGCATGGCACGAGCCCACATGGCACGTGACTAGTACCTGACCATTTGGTTAGTTACTAATAATTAAATAAACCTATATCAACATTATAATTTTATCCACAATATCTAAACTAAGAATAACTCAAGTCTAACTGTCAACAACATACAGATAACCCTACTTGGGCCCCACACAGGCCCCAACACATCATCAAGAGCTTTTCACAACTACATATACACAACGGCGGTATATACATAATTATTCAAGTACAAAGTCACTTGCTAAAATATAAAACAAGGATAAAGATACACTTTGGGGGATGTCCACTTATACATCAGATAAGATAACTCATCTAGTATATAATACTAACCACAATCTACTCTTCACCCATTGGCAAGACCTCCAAGGGAGTATCCTGCTCCACTCGTTCATCTGGGTTTTTGGAAAGGAGAAAGAAAAGAGAGTCATGAGCTAAAGGCTTAGTGAATAGACCTTACCCCAAATCAGTGATGCCAAACAAAGAGTAAATCATATACTGGATAATATGAATAAGAAAGAAGCATGATGCCATGTATGAGCATATATATATATATTATCAATGACATATATATAATAAAATTAATTCTCATGAATGAGCATATTATATCCTCAACCAAAAATATATCACATGATGAAATTACCATATAACATCACCGAATATAACAACATATCATGTATAGCAATTATGATCTAATGATACTACTAGTCATATCAATGATGATGCATGATGCATGTCAACCACTAGATAATCGTATATGTGAGAAGCAGATATAATCCACATATCTCTCACTATCACAATCATCCGTCTCAACTCTAAATATCATCCACCATGCTGGATTACGGTACCTGGCCCCAAACTCGATACTCATCATGCCACAAGCTCAAAGCATACCCTGTCATACGCTAAGAGTATCTCTATAGATAAATCATACATTACCATACGCTAAGGGTATCTTTGTAGATAAATCATACTCTGCTATATGCTAAGGGTATCTTAGAAGAAAATAATCATACCCTGCCATATGCTAAAGGTATATCAATGATAGTTGTATCCTGTCATACGCTAAGAGTACAACCATCAGCCATCACCATACTCTTCCATATGCTAAGAGTATGTCCAGTACCAATCCAGACTAGATACCGTTTTAGCCATCACATCACATCACATACACATGTATTGATTTTCTATACATAATAGATCATATGCATATATCCAGTATTGTAACAGATCATACAACTCAGGAATTTAGGTAGTAAAGATGCCAAGAGAAAAATGATGCAATGTCGACTCCAACCATGTATTTAACACATGCATACTCCTGCTAGTCTATCACATGCATATTCGTGATAGAGATCATCCCGACATAAAACTATAATAGTATAATCATCTCCAATCATCTCTATATATCACCAATGTACTCATATCCCATATTAGCCTAATTAAATGCATGATAAAATATGCTTGACTAAAATCATCTCTATATGAAGTCAAATAATCATGCTGGAGGCTAAAACATGCATGTACATAATAATATATCATAATTTGAGAAAGGCGTCTAGGGGATAAGACTACTCACCACCACTGCAATTACCAAATGACCACTCATTCACACTGCTATGACAACAATCAAGCCTTGATAGCTAAGTCCACGGGGTCTTGAACAGGGGGATCGAAATCTAAAATTTTATATAACATATAATGTCAATCTTTCTATTAATTAAAATTAACCCGGTTAAAAGATAATTTCTCGTTGTAATCATATACCCTTCATCCCTATATTTGTTTTGTTATTTATTAACCATAATTATATTATTTAATTATGTATTTAAAATATAATTATCTGCCTATTATTCTCTTTGATAATTAAAAAAATAAGAATTAAGTTACTGCAAATAATTATGCAAGAATATACGTACATAACCCTAATAATTACTATTACTTATCTATGATTAATATAGTAATTTATGTTGCAAGTATTTTGCTAAACATTATATAATTAGATTTACTTACTAACTATGATATAATTAGATTTAATTCATATAAATTAAATACATTAAATTAACTAAACTAATTAAATAATTAATAATATAATCAAATATAAATAGTAATCAATAATATGCATATATATTTATTAAAAACTATACACAGTGCTGGGCTTAGCCTAGCTCAACATAATAGGTGCTAGGCTGAGCCCAGCACCACGCGTTGCAAGGGTGCTGGGCCGAGCCTAGCACCTCTTGCGGGGTGCAATCTGAGAGAAGGAAAGAAGGGAAAGAGAAGAAGAAGGAGGAGAAGAAGAAGACGAAGAAGAAAAGGAAAAGAGGGCTGGGCCGTAGGGGAGGGGTACGGCCACTAGTGGGCCACTCAGCGACCGGCCTCTCGCCGGCGGCTCAAACCTCCGGTGGTCTCGAGAGTATATCAAGAGAGAGAGAGAGAGACAGATAGAGAAAGAGGAAGAAAGAGAGAGAGAGAGGCTCATCGATTGATAGAAGGGTCGATGGTGGTTCTTCTCGGCGGTTGGTGACTGCTGGTGAGATAGAGGGAGAGAGAGAGGGAGAAAGCTAGAGAAAAGAGAGAGAGAGAGATTGAGAGAATGCGTCGAAGAGAGAGAGAGAAAAAAATATTAGAGAGAGAGAAGGTCACGCGGCGGCGGCGGAGTAACTGGTGGGTCGGGTCCCACCTCCACGCGTCGCCGCGGTGTGTAGAAGAGTGGCTCAGTGGAGGTGCGTGGCCCCCCACTGCTGCCATGGCATACAAGGCATGCTGGGTATGAGGTCGACCACAACGTGCTCAATTTTGATGTTCATAAGGCAGGTGCTCATAGGAAATTACAATTGAATGAGCTAGAGGAAATTAGAAATGATGCTTATTACTGTGCTAAAAACTATAAGGATAAAATGAAACAATATCATGGTAAACACATTTTGAGAAAATCATTTAATCTTATCAGAAAGTCCTACTTTATAATTCGCATTTACATCTTTTTCCTAGAAAATTGAGTAAGTAAGTGGACGGTCCTTTTTCTATACGCACTGTCTATCCTTATGGAGCTATCGAGATTGAAAACCCAAAAAATGGTGAGGTATTTAAGGTGAATGGTCAAAGGCTTAAAGCATTTTTAGAATTGCGCAATCGAGAGGTGGCAGAAGCACTTCTAGAAGATCCTAATTATCAAGGTTGATCTATATATCTGCTAGAGATTATTTTTATACATTGTTATTTGACTTTTTATTTTTATTATTATATGTACAATATTTGATAGGAGGATGCTTGTAGTATAAATTATCCTTCTCAGGTAAATTCTACCATTTTTTTGTGCTTTATTTTCTTACATTGAGGACAATGTAGAATTTAGATTGGGGGGTGAAATTAGTTTTTTCTTTTTTTCTAGGTCTTTTATTTTCAGTTACTTGTGGTTATGTTTTGTTTTCCAATATTTTCTATTTGTTTTTGCTCCTTAGAATATGTAGTGGTATTTAGCAGAGTCAATTTGGTTAGAAAGCGAGCATCAGACATGAAGTGATGTTTTGATTAAGCGAAGCATAAATCCTATTTTCTTCATTCTATTTTAATACACTTATTAAAAAAAATTAATGGGACATGTGTTCTAGTGATGCAATCCTCAGAATGTAGTCTTGTTACCATTATATTTCTGAAATAAATGCGAGGATCAGTATAAAATATTTGGTATTCTTAGTAATTCTCGATCTATCATCATAGAGTTTCATGCTAATTATTCGGGAGAAATTTTCAGATCACATATGGGTTGAATGTATAATATGCTACTGATAAATATATCAAGTTGATTGAAATACAAAACAGTATAATTGATGTTAGAGCAATAGTCTCTCTACTGAGTAACTGGGCCTTCGCGTAACCACTCGAGAAGTGTTCATGCCAAAAGGCAGAGTTACCATCTCTAATTCATGATTGTTAGTTGTATACCACCTTTTTTGTTCGATCTGTGATGCCCGATGAGTGCCTTGTCACCTAGTGGCCAAATCCACTAGCAGAATCCTTGCTACAAGGACCATCTAGAAAGCAAGATAATACTAGCATTCCTTAGTCATGAAATACCAAGTTAAGTTAATAAGAAAATTAAGATCATAATAAAGCATATTATACATATATACCCTGCTGTTCCAGTGTGATTTAAGTCTGGATCTATCACCTTGTGTTTAATTGCAGCATACTTTTCTATTATGATTTTGGGAGAATGAATAGTTTTAATAAGGTTAGAATGTATATTAAAGCTAAATGAGAAGATAAATGGATAGCTTCCCTACATTTTTGAGATTGATTGGCTCTAACTATGTTCGCTTTGTGAAAATTACTAGTATTTACCTGTGTATATTCTTAGTATGAGGTCTTGAGGGCAATTGCAAAGTTTGAGATTTGCTGATCTGAATAGATGTAATTGTCCGTATTCCTGGGTTGATTTTGCTAAATATTGTTACATAATCAATATGGAGCAAAATTTTAGGTGATTTTATTGTTTTCTTTTCAAGTTTTTCTAAGTACTTGAATCTTGTATTTTCTTTCTTTTATTTTGTTTAATTGACTTAATGAATTTTGTGGGTAAATTCACTACAAACCATCATGAGACACAACTCGTCCACTAGTGGAAGCTAGGGATTTAAAGGCTTGTTGCATATGCTAAATGCAATCGTGATGCGTGCGAAAGTGAGTCAGAATTTTATTTATTTATATTTTTTCTGAATTCTTCGTTCTTCTGTTTTGCTCGAGGACTAGCAAAAATCTTAGTTTGGGGGTATTTGTTAAATTCATAATTGTAAGGTTTGTTATGCCCAAATTATTAAATGTTAATATTTTATTTTAACTAATTAATATATTTTAGTTATATGTAGACCTTTGATCAATTGAATCTCATTTAGTCACTAAAAATGGTCTAATTTGGGCTCAACCCAGAATTAGACTTAGCCACTACTAACCAACTGAATCTACCTCTCATCTTTCAAATCATGTGATATACTTAGTTAGGATCTTTTCTTATTTCATTAGTTATTTATTTTTATTAAAATAAAATTCCTGTATGTCGCGTTTGAACTGAGGAGGGGTCACGTTCGAACACCCTTATGAATGCCTGCATTATGTTCGCAAATATAGAGAATGCATATTGTGCGTTCGAACGCGGTCGCGCGAGTTCGAACGCCCGCGTTTGAACGCCTGCATCGCATTTGCACATACAAAAAATGTCTTTTGTGCGTTCAAACGCGATCGGGCGCGTTTGAACGTGATCGGCGGGAATCCTCTAGAATTAGGGTTACTTATTGTTTTAGGACTTGTTGGCTAGCCTCTCTATATATGTGGATGGCAGCCAAATTCATTATGCTATTAGGATATTGATTTCTTGCCTCTCTATCATCTATCTACCCTAATCTCCCTCCTCCTTCCTCACCATCCTTCCACCTGTACCATTGGCAAGGTTTCTCCTAACTTCTAATCTCTCTTGATTGTCGAGCCATCCCTCTTCTTTGGGATCTCGACCTCTTCATTCCCTCCGTCTATATCCTTTCATCACATCCACAATCCACCTTCATCTCCATACCTATCCATAACCCTAACATCCACTCCACCCGTCACCACCACCATCACCCAAGTTATTGTGTATATTTTGTCCTAGTTTTAGTTCAAATCTGCGAAGGATGTAAATATGAAAGTTGTAGATTAGGATGTTATCAATCTAACCCACTTTGTTTCGTAGTTTTCTGACTACCGAAGAATATTTGAAATATAGTTTCCCACGGTTGCACGGACTGATTCCTGTAATACATCCAGATCTTAAAGGAATCGTTGCGTAGCCTATCTTTGGTTTGAGAGTTTATCAATTGGTATTAGAGCCCATCAAAGTGGTATCAGAGCCAATCATCTAGTATTAAAGCCCATCAAAGTGGTATCAGAGCCTATCAAATTGGTATCAGAGCGTATCATTGGTATCAGAGCGTATCATTGGTATCAGAGCAGGCGAACCTCAGACCTCCATTAATGGTTAAAATAAGGAAGATGCTATCAATAAGGAGACCTATGGAGAGCACATTGAAAAGTGAAGACTCAATCCATGATGACCCTAATCATGAGGCCAATTCCTTTGGAGGGACCACGGCAAGACCGAGTCAACCAACGTCCATGGTTATGAATATGGGCTTGGCGGATCAACTTAGAGGCATGTTCCAAATATTGCTGCATAGAGTTGAAACAATTCAAAAGGATCACAATGATTTCAAAGAATATGTCATGAACTGATTGGGTTCATCATCTCCTTGACGACGATCGGAGTTTCAAGAAGGACAAACAGTGGGACCTCATCGAACCGATACGCCATAGGTCCAGGTGCGACATGTGATTGTCAATGATCCCCTCTTACCTATGCCAACACATCATCCCCCACCTCCGTTACAAAATCCAAGACCGGCGGTGGTGGAACCCGAGAGGCATGCGGCATCGGTGCACTTCGTCGATGAGGAGGATTGGCACTTTGAGGATGAGGTTGATCCCTTTGGAGATGGTGATGGACGTGATCGAGGATTTAGAGAAGGTGATCAACATGCACAAAGGTTTAGACCTGAACCAAGGATCTTTTGCAAACCCAGCAATGCTATTCGAGGGAGAACCGCACGCTTGGACTTTCCAAAATTCCAAGGTAGTGATCCAACGGATTGGGTGTTTCAAGTTATACAATATTTTGATTGTCAAGGTACAACGGAAGATGCAAAGGTCCAGATGGCAAGCTTTCACCTCCAAAGAACGGCATTGCAATGGTATCGATCGGTTATTCGAGGTGGAGGATTTACCAGATGGGCTGATTTTTGTAGGAGGATTACATGCAGATTTGGAACAGCGGCATATGAAGATTTTTCTGCCACATTAAGCAAGAGGGTTTAGAGGATGACTGTATTGGAGTACCAGGATGAGTTTGAGAGAGTTAGTAGTCGTTGTGAGCCACCTTGGCCCGAATCGATATTGATGAGCACATTTATTTCAGGGCTGAGAGAGGAGATACAGGTGGATGTTCATGCTCTATATCCTACCACTCTTGAGAAGGCCTTTGAGAAGGCCATGAGGATGGAGCAAAATCATAAGGCACTAAAGATGGCAGCAAAAACTAATTGGGGCAACCGAGATGGGCGGTTTGCACCTAGAATTCTGGCTGGAAATTCTGCGAGTTCAAAAATATCGGCTGCGATTACTAGACTACGACCACCTTTGAGGCCTTCTTATGATGTTAGAGGAGACACAAGACCCCTCAATTGAACTCTCACACCTGCCCAGGTGGAGGAGCAAATAGCGAAGAGCGAAGGGCCTTTGCTTTTGATGTGATGAGCGTTTCACCCCCGGTCATCGGTGTTCTAAACCGATCGGGAGTGTGATGCTCATCAGTGGTCTTGAGGAGGATGATGAGGTTTTTGATGATGGAGAGTGTCCAGAGGAGGTCCATGAGGAGGTTGTTGTGGAGGGTGTAGAGGAAGATATCTAAGTTGAAATATTGATGCATGCATATTCATGTACTTCCGCGTTGAGGATGTTACGTATAGATGGACTCGTTAGAAAGCATTGTGTGCACATCCTCATCGATTCGGGGAGTACACATAGCTTTCTATATAAGAGGTTAGTGAGGAGATTGAGTTTGGATGCCGAACCGACCACGGGATTTGACATTGCTATTGGAGACGGCACAAAGCTTAAGGTGAAGAGCTTGTGTCGTCGGGTCGGTATTTGGGTGCAAGGACACGACATCAGTGTGGACTTGTATCGATTGGCGCTGCGAGGGGCAGACATTGTCCTTGGCACTTAGTGGATACAAAGTTTGGGACCCATCACATTTGAATTCCAGAGCATGTGGATGAAATTTAAACAAGGAAACAAAGATGTGCTGCTTGATGGTTTTCGGTCTTTGCCGATTCCTACGATGTAGCCTATGGTGGGGCTTCCTTATGCGTATGATTTGGTCTATCTTCTTCAGTTAGGATCAGCAGAAGATGAGCCTCAAATAAGTTTAGGTACTACCATTGAATTGTCTAATTTATTAGATAACTTTTCTAGACTGTTTGAGGAGCAATAGGAGTTGCCACCCTTTGGGTGGTGGTGGTGGTTACAGGTGGAGTGGATGTTAGGGTTATGGATGGGTATGGAGATGGAGGTGGATGGTGGATGTGATTAAGGGATATAGACAAAGGGAATGAAGTGGTTGAGATCCCAAAGAAGAGGGGTGGCTCGACAGTCGAGGGAGATTAGAAGTTAGAAGAAACCTTGTCAACGGTAGAGCTGGAAGGATGGTGAAGAGGGAGGAGGAAGATTATGGTAGATAGATGATAGAGAGGCAAAAAATCAATATTCCAATAGCATAATGAATTTGGCTGCCATCCAAATATTTATAGAGGCTAGCTAACAAGTCCTAAAACAATAAGTAACCCTAATTCTATAAGATTCTAGCCGATCACGTTCGAACGCGTCCAATCATATTCGAACGCACAAAAAGTGTATTCTGTATGTGCGAACGTGATGTAGGCATTCGAATGCGGCGTTCGAACTTGCCCGACCACGTTCAAGCGCGCATTATGCGTTCTCTGTATTTGTAACCCTGATGCAAGAGTTCGTAAGGGCATTCGAACGCGGCCCCTCCTGCATTCGAGCGCAACCTATAGGAACTTTATTTTAATAAAAATAAATAACTAATGCAATAAGAAAAGTTCCTAACTAATTGTATCACGATAATACCCGATCAGCCCTAAGAATCCTCGCAATCCTGAAGTGGAAGTAGGGATTGGCGCATTATTGCATTAGTTATTTATTTTCATTAAAATAAATTTTCTATGGGTCGCATTCCAATGCGGTTGCGTGCGCGTCCGAACCCCTTTGCAAACGCCTACATCAGGTTCGCAAAAATAGAGAATGTGAAATGCGCGAGCGTTCGAATGCCTGCATCGCGTTCGCATCGATAGAGAATGCCTCTTGTGCATTCGAACATTATCGGGCACGTTCGAACACGATTCGTGGGAGTCCACTAGAAGTAGGGTTAATTATTATTATTTTGGCTTGTTGGCTAGCCTCTATAAAGGTGTGGATGGCAACTAAAATCATTATGCTATTAGAATATTGGTTTCTTGCCTATCTATCTTCTCTCTACCCTGATCTCCCTCCTCCCTCCTCCCTCTTCACCAATCAACCACCTCTACCGCTGGTAAGGTCTCCCTCGTCTATCGAGTTCTCCCTCTTCCTTGGGATCTTGACCACTTCTTCCTCTTCGTTTTTATCCCTTAAACAACATCAACATCCACCATCATCTTTATTATCATCCATAACCCTAACATCTACTCCACCCGTCACCACCACTATCATCCACACTATATCATGTTTTCATCTCTATTTTAGTTTGAATCACAAAGGGCATAAATACGAAAATCATAGATTAGGGAGTACGGATTGATTCCAAATAGTTTCATACTTTTTTGACTATGGGAGAATATTTGGTGAATATTTATCATCGGTTACGTGGACTGCTTCCTACAATAAATCCAAATCTTGAAGGAATCGTTCCGTAGCCTATCACTTGCTGAATATAGTCACCCCTACAAGCTCGTCCAGCAGCTCCTCTATGACCAAAATGGAATAACGGTCCTTGACGGTGATAGTGTTTAGTGCTCGATAGTTGACACAAAAATGTCATGTGCCACGCTCCCCTCGCGTCGTCGCAGCCAACCGGCTGCGACCAGCTGGCCGTGACGGGCCCCACCGCCTTCCCTCTCTCTCTTTAAATATCTCTCTCTCTCTCTCTCGCCGAGGCCGGTCGCCGCAGTCACCACCTCCACAAGCGCTGGTGAGCTCTTTCTCCCTCTCTCTCTCTTCTTCTCTCTTCTTCTCTCTCCCTCTCACTATCCCTCTCTCTTTCTCTTTTTCTTACTTTGGGCTCGGGCTCGTCGGAGCCGAGCCGCCAGCGAGAGGCCGGCAGCGAGAGGCCGGCAGCTGGCTGGCCACCAGCTGCCGGTGCCCTCCCCGCCGACCCGGTTCCGCAGTTCCCTCCCCTCCTCTCTTTTCTTCTCTTCTTCTCTTCTCTTTTCTTCTTCTTCTTCCTTCTTTCTTCTTCCTTTCTTCTTCTTCTTCCTCAGCTGCTTCTCCTCTTCTTATTTTCTGCAACAGTGCTGGGCTTGGCCCAGCACTGTAGCAGGCTAGTGCTCGGCTCGAGCCCAGCACTATAGCAAGCCAGTGCCGGGCCCGGGCCCAGCACCGTAGCAAAGATCCTTTATCCTTTTAATTTTATTATTTATTTATTTAGGTATTTCTATCTTAATTGATACAAATAGATTTAGACATTATTTTAATAATAATACATATTCATCATTATGATTATTATTAATTAAAGTTTATTGATGATTAATTAAGTTATAAACTATTACACATAAATATAGGTAATACTTATATTTATTTATTTGTTTAATTATTTATTTACATATATGTATATTAGATTAATAGATAGATTTGTAAATTATAATTATTAGATTTATATTCTAATATTCTTATGATATACATTTTAAGTAATTCTATTAATTTATTATACATTATTATTTTGTAACAAAAAATATAATGACTACATAGTCCCAAATTAATCAAGATATAATTTAATTATAATTAGGTTTTTTTATCTATATTTATATTTTATTTATAATAAAAATCTTGCCAATTATAAAATTAAGTAGAAATTCTAAAATCTAATAAATCATCATATTTTACTCGAACGGATTATAATGGGATAAACAACTAACTTTATGTTATTTAAACATTTTCAGATCCCGAACCCCTTATTTGAGACCCCGTGGACCTTACTAGCGAGAAGTGTCACACGGTTGATGGGCGGATGTAAGGGATACGTGGTTTGTATCTTCTGATCAGTGTGAGTAGTCTTATCCCCTAGACGCCTTTCTCAAATTAGGTTATATTATATATTTATGTATATACATGTTTTGGCCTCCAACATGATTATATGATTTTATCTAGAGATGATTATAGTCGAGCATATTTTATCATGCATTCGATTATGCTGATTTGGGGTATGAGTACATTGGTGATATATATATAGAGATGATTAGAGATGATTCTGCTGTTATGATTGTTTACCGAGTTGACATGTAGCATGAGTATGCATGTAATAGATTAGCATGAGTATGCATGTGTTGACGATACAGTTGGAGACTACATTGCATCATTTTCTCTTGATTTCTATTCCACCTAAATTCCTGTTATGCATTGACTTGTTATCGTACTGGATATATGCATTTGCTCTGTCATTTAGAAGGAAAGCATGAAATGTGATTGATAGGATAGTTGATAGAAAGCGTGAGGATACCCGAGTGGGCGCGAGGGTCAGGGCATGCCTGGAGATGATTGATCGCTTGACATAGTCGCGATCCTGTTGGCCTTACGTCTAAGGTCGTTAGTCTGTGTGCGTAGCAGACATTCGGACACATGCCGTTCGCTAGGGCATATGTGGCGAGTTATCCTCACGAGGTTTCTATCAACTATGTGGGTGCCCGATTTGGATTGATGTTGATACCCTAGCAGGTGGTGGGGTATGTTTATATTTGAGATACTCTTGCGGGTGGCGGAGTATGCTCTGAGCCTTTGGACATGATGTTGAGACCGGGTACCAGGTATTGACTGTGCACAGTGGTCTAGTATTATGATATTATACCGAGATGTCGGTGATGATTATGATGTTGAGAAATGCATATGATTTCATTATCATTTGATTACTTGATTATCGAGTAGTCAATATTCATCATATATGATTGCATTTGATATCATAACGTGGTCATGGTCGGCATGCATCATGTGTCATATTTGAGAGAGAGTTATGATGATAGTATGATACGGAGATTTGTTTACTCTTAGTCGAAGATTATATACTTGTATCAATTATGACATGTTATCTACTTTTTATTTATATATTATTGAGGATATATTCATATACTCATTCATGACATGATACTCTTTCTGATTCATATTATCCAGTACATGATTTACTCTCTGTTTGGCATCACTGATTCGGGGTAAGGTCTATTCACTGAGTCTTTTGCTCATCACTCTCTTTATTTCTTTTCTAACCCCTCAGATTTGTGGTACGTGATAGCGACCTGAGATATCTTGAGAAGATATTTTAGAGTGATGATGAGGTGAGCTATTGATGCGAGACGGTATAGAAGATAGTTTAACGAGACATTGAGTTGTATCATTGTTTATTATATTTGTATCTTATTGTATTAGATGATGATTTGTATAGTGTATGTCAGATTTTATAGCACTCATGTATCAGTTGTTTAGTTTTATCTTGATGGTTTATTGTGGCCTGTGTGGGCCCTGCCAAATTATGTAGTGGTCTAGTGTATATTATTATGGACTTGAATATTCATAGTATGATATATTTGGTAATGGATTATATGATCATGGATAGGTTAACAGGTTTTATTTGATGATGTCATGATTATATGCGCACAGGAGAGTATCTGTGCGCGACGGGCCCCGCTCGACCTGTCCCGTGCGCCGCGCGTGCCATGCCGGGCGAGGGCGTTACAGATGTCGTGTCTTTGCACCTGTATACTGACCTGACAACACAAGCTCTTCGACCGAAGCTTCGTGTCGTCTCCAATAGCAACCTCAAACCCCGTGGTCGGTTCAGCGTCCAAGCCAAACTTCCTCACTAATCTCTCATCTAGAAAGTTATTTGTACTCCCGGAATCGATGAGGATGTGCACACAATGTTTTCTAATGAGTTCGTCCACTCGCAATGTCCTTAGTGCGGAAGTACCCAAATATGCACGCATCGGTATTTCAGCTTGGATATCTTCCGCCGCGCCCTCCTCCACGTCCTCCTCATGGACCTCCTCTGAATACTCTCCATCATCAATGACCTCATCGTCCCCCTTGAGACCGTTGATGAGCATCACACTCTCGATCGGTTTGGAACACTAATGACCGGGGGTGAAACATTCATCGCATCGAACACAAAGGCCCTTCACTCTTTGCTCCTCCCCCTGGGCAGGTGTGAGAGTTTGAAGGGGGGACTTGTGCCTCCTCTAACATCGGAAGAGGGTCTCATGGGTGGTCGTGCTCTAGTACTAGCTGCCGCTGCCTTTGAACTCGCAGAATTTTCAGCCGGCGTTTTAGGCGCAAACCACCCATCTCGGTTGCCCCAACTTGCTTGTGCTGCCATCTTGAGAGCCTTGTGCTTTGCTCCATCCTCATGGTCTTCTCAAAGGCCTCCTCAAGAATGGTAGGACAGAGAGCACGAATATCCGCCTGGGTCTCCTCCTGCAACCCCGAAATGAATATGCTCATCAATGTCGATTTGGGCCAAGGTGGCTCGCAACGACTACTAGCTCTTCCAAATTCTACTTGGTACTCCAACACGGTTGCCCTCTGAACCATCTTGCTTAATGTGGCAGCAAAATCTTCATACGCTGCTATCCCAAATCTGCATATAATCATCTTACAAAAGTCTACCCAACCGATAAATCCTCCACCATGAATGGTCGATCGATACCAATGCAATGTCATTCCTTGGAGGTGAAAGCTTGCCATCGGTACCTTTGCATCCTCTGCTATCCCTTGACAATAAAAGTATTGCTCCACTCGAAACACCCAATCTGTTGGATCACCGCCCTGGAATTTTGGAATGTCCAAGTGTGCGGTTCTGCCCCGGATAGCATTTCGAGCTTGTGAAAGATTCTTGGTTTAGGTTTGAATCGTTGTGCTTATTGCTCTCCTTCTCTGAATCCTCGAGCACGCCCATCACCATCTCCAAAGGAATCAACATCATCATATATGTGCCAATCTTGTTCATGGACAAAGCGCACTGGTGCCACACACCTGTTAGGTTTCACCACCGCTGGCCTTAGGTTGTGTATCAGAGGTGGGGGATGATGTCTAGAAATAGGTAAAAGAGGATCATTGACATTGTTAGGTTTTTATTTGTTGGCAATTGTGTACAAAATATTCTAAGTATATTTTTTCATGTATATGAGCTTTACACAAGTCTAGAATATCTCTGGTTTGAAGAATTGCAAGATTATTGGAGAAAAGCCGTTGAGTTCACACCGCGTTCACAAACACATTCGAACAAGGAATCTGTGTTCACACAGACAGAGAGCCGCGTTCACAAACGCATTTGAACGCGGGTACTTGCATTCACACAGACCGAGAGCTGCGTTCACAAACGCGTTCGAATGCGGGTACTGCGTTCACACAAACTGAGAGCTGCGTTCACAAATGCGTTCGAACGCAACTTGAAGAATTCAAGTTGTCGTGTTCGAACGCACTCGGGCCCGTTCGAACTCACTTGAGATCAAGTCATGCCGTTCGAACGCATCCGGGCCGCGTTCGAACGCACCAACGAAATTTGATAAAATTGGACTTTCGTGAGTACAGATAAGACTTGGATTTGGCTCTATCTTGGAGATCATATATAAGGATTGTGATGCCCTATCTCTAGGGTGGTTGAAGAAGCATTATTGAAGGAGACTTCTTGTAGCTACATCGGTTCTTCAACTAACAAGGTTCCACTCATCATTAAAAAGTTAATCTTTCGTCTTAAGGGTTATCTAGACGAAAGATCAATCTCGAGGGTTACTGAGGTTGGACTTTAATCACGAGAAGCAGTGAATCGTGGGTTCTAGCGAGTGAGACTGAGAAGAATAAAGTCGTTTGGATCGACGGGTTGTTTTGTGAGTCAGTCTTGTAACTGCTACTATTCTAGTGATTGGTTTTGATCCGAGTTTGGATCCGTGGTTTTTTCCCGTTTGGGTTTTTCCACGTTAAAATCTTGGCGTTCATCTCTGCTTTCGTTCTTAATATTTCTACGGACTTTTACTTAAGCGAACAAGTGATATCATTACCTAATATTTAGATACATACTTGTGTCTAGGGATTTTTCAGACATTAACATGTCGTACCTGGACCTGTAGGGTATCCGTTCAGTATGATCCCACTGCTGGTCCTTCTTGAGGCATTGATATTCATCGAGGAGATGACGAAGCCGATCAATTCATGACATATTCCTTCAAGGCATTATTATCATTCTGCATTGCATCCACTCTATGCAGCAATATTTGGAACATGCCCTTAAGTTAGTCTGCCAAGCCCATGTTCACACCCATGGACGTTGGTTGACTCAGTCCTACCGTGGCCGCCCCAAAGGAATTAGCCTCTTAGTGTTTTCATGGACTATTCCTTCCCTTGTCGGTGTGCTCTCCATTGATCTTCTTGTTGATGCCATCTTTCTTATCTCCACCATTAAGGAGGTCTGAGGTTCACTGGGCTCTGAAACCAATGATAGGCTACGGAACAATTCTTTTAAGATCTGGATTTATTGTAGGAAGCAGTCCGCGCAACCGAGAGAAAATATTCACCAAATATTTTTCTGTTGCCAAAAAATTATGAAACAAAATGAAATCGATCCGTAACTCCCTCTTCTACAATTTTTGTATTTACATCCTTTGCAGATTCAAATGCAACTGGGAAAAAATTATAATTTATTGCGGATGATGATGGTGGTGATAGGTAGAGTGGATGTTAGGGTTATGCATGAAAATGGAGATGAGGGTGGATGGTTGATGTAGTTTAAGAGATAGGGATGAAGGGAAAGAAGTGGTCAAGATCTTAAGGAGGAGGGAGAACTCTATAGACAACAGAGATTAGAAAATAGATAAGACCTTGCCAACGTAGAGGTGGCTAGTTGGTGAAGAGGGAAGAGGGA
The DNA here is from genome assembly GCF_019914945.1 of Typha latifolia. Classification (NCBI taxonomy): domain Eukaryota; kingdom Viridiplantae; phylum Streptophyta; class Magnoliopsida; order Poales; family Typhaceae; genus Typha; species Typha latifolia. The sequence goes on along the minus strand of NC_133086.1, from coordinate 11,046,026 downwards.
GATTAGGGTAGAGAGACTAGAGAGAGGATAGCGGAGGATAGAAACCAATATTCATTCATCCTAATGATTTTGGCAGCCATCCACATATTTATAGAGACTACCCAACAAGCCAAAATAATAATTATTAACCCTAATTCTATTGGACTCCAGCCGATCGCATTAGAATGCACAAAAAAAGTTCTCTGTGGATGTGAACTGATGCAGGCATTCGCACGCGAGCATTTGAATGCGCCCGACAGTGTTCGAACGCACATTTTGCGTTCTCTATTTTTGTGAACTAATGCAAGCGTTCGCAAAGGCGTTCGAACGTGCCCCCTTCCACGTTCGAATACAACCTATAGAAAATTTATTTTAATGAAAATAAATAACTAATAAAATAAGAAAAGACTCTAGCAAGGTGTATCAGCTCTAGATGATTCAACCAAGCTCTTGCTTGATCTTTCAATGAAAAAGGAAAGAGCCTTAGCCTAACAGATTCATTAGAAATTTTTTGAAATTTGAATGTTGAACAAATATCCAAGAATTCATCAACATGAGAGTATGGATTCTCATTTTCCTTACCATAAAAGGTAGGAAGCAATTAAAGGATAGCAGGTTTTAATTCAAAATGAGTTGCATTAGTAATAGGTAACGCAATGCATTTTGAAGGTTGGGTTCCATTAGGGGCAAATCATCATGAACTGATTAATGGTTTTCAGTCATTTTTTCCCGAGTAAGCCGACCTGAACTATCTCGAACCCAACCAGTTTCTAAGTTTTAAAAGGGCTTCACAAACACAAATCTTACCAAGTAAATCACAGTTAACAGTTTGTGTTTTTAAAGTATAATATGAGAGTAAGCAAATTTGTTAAATTCTAATCTTATAGAGAATCACTTCTCTCCTAACTAGAGAGCTCCTACTCCCTTTCAGAGTAAGTTAGAGGATTACTAGTTAAGGCCTACCAAAACATAACCAAGTAAGTTCCCAGGAATATTAGTGGGCACTGGCCTCATCAAAATACTAGTTCCCTTAGGCGCCTCAGTACGGCTCTCCTTTTTGATAGAACTTACCTATAATTTGGAAGGTGCTCACTGGGCTTATCAAAAGATAACTCTTTTCGAGAGGTTCCGATGAGCTATGTGAAATCCTTTAGCTGACGTCTACTTGATTTTAAGTTAGATGTTTGGCTTAGGTTTTAAAATGAAAGGGGATGATTAACTTAAGTGGGTAAGGATGTGGTGATTAAATCAACTCCTTATCTTGGTGAGGTTTGTGCCTTTACTAAATGTTTTATGCAAATATGAATTCACAAATAATCACACAAAATCAGTTCAGAACCCATTGATAGGAGATTCGTGGGTAGGGTTAAGAAAATTCAAACCTTCTAGTCGAGTCAACCGATTAGCAATTACTCCGCTGGGAGTAATTTTTAAGCAATTTTCTTTCCTTCAAGCACAATCCTCTATCGTTCTTTGGTTTCTATAGAATAATTCAAAACAAGAACAAATTTCAGATTTTTTTTTTAAATTTTTTTAAATTTTTTTAAATTTTTTTAAACAACAAGTAGAAAAATTAATTTTAAATTTTCAAAACAGTTTTTAACACAAGTCCCCAGCAATGGCGCCAAAAACTAAGGAAGAACGTAATTTTTATGAAAATATGGAGTAAGAATTTTAAATTATTAGATGTATTCCTTTTAAGAAAAATAACTAATATCTAAATTCTAAACAACAAATTTAAACTAGAAAAAAGAACATATTTAGCAATTAAGAACACATAAGAGATTTAGAATGAAAGAAATGTGTTCTCAACAAGCTTCATCCTCAACCTTTAGAAAATTAGAGATTCATTTTAGTAGTTAATAAAACAACTTGAATAAAAATAAACATAGATTTAGCACTAGAGAGTTGTAGAATACTTCTTTTAAAAATAAAATCCAAATCTAAAAATAAGAGATTACGCTAAAAGAAAATAAGAATATGAACTTTGCTGACTTACAAAGATTGAAATTTCTTTGAATGTGCTCTATTGTTGCCAATTGCAAGTTTGAATGCTGAAATTTAAACTATAACTCCTCAAAAGAAAAACTTAACAGAAAGTATACAAGAAAAGACATTTTTCTCTAGCTCTCAACCCCTCTATTTATAGACTTCTTGGAGCATGAAAATCTGCTCCAAATCAGCTAGAAATATGCTGAATATCTGCTGCAATTGTGTTTAAAATCTACTAAATATGTGCATGAAATCTGATGAAAATCTGCATAAAATATGCTAGAAATCTGCCGCATTAGGTGGGTAATTTGCTTGGCTGGAATTGTTGCTTAAATAGGAATTTAAAATTTATTTACTACTACAATTATTGCTGAAATTTTGCCTGAATTGGAGCTGAAAATCTATTGCATTAGGTGAAGAGTCTTTGCTAAAATTCTGCAACTTGATAGAGTTTTGATTGTTGAAAATTTGTTGCTTGATAAAAAAAAGAAGGAATTTTGACTCATTCTGATTTAGATAAGGAAGAAAGTGATTAGTGGATCATAGTTTGACTTGAGCATGACTTGAAAGATGAGAGGTAGATTCAGTTGGTTAGTAGTGGCTAAGCCTAATTCTGGTTTGAGCCCAAATTTGACTATTTTTAGTGATTAAATGAGATTCAATTGATCAAATGTCTACATATAAAATATTATAATTATGAATTTAAAATAAAATATTAACATTTAATAATTTGGGCATAAGAAATATTATAATTATGAATTTAACAAGCCGCATCATGGTTTACCAATAGGGTTCCAGTCAAATTGTAGACCCCATCTCTGACCTCAAAGCTTTGCTCCTAGTGCTTCCCGTCATAGATTTACTTCATTCGGTTCTGCGCTGCTATTAGCTGAAGCATGACTCACTTGATTGTCGCATCATAATCCGATATCCTAAGTCCATCTCAATGCGATTTGATGTGGCCGATTGTTCATAGGACCTATTAATAGGTGAGCCACTCTTTGGGTTGATCCCTTATGAAGCATCACAAATATTATTTGAGGCAACTATTAAGCACCTTAGCTTGCCCATCGATCTAGGGTTGTAGGAATGTAGTTATGCAGTCGGTGGAGAATAATTGCCAAATTAATAAGCTCTGATACCACTTTGATAAGCTCTGATACCACTTGTTAAGATCTGAATGCATTATAGGAATTATGACACAAATTGGGTTAGATCCATAACTTCCTGATATACAACTTTTGTATTTACTCCCTTTGCAGATTCAAACTGTAACAGGGACGAAAACACGGAATAATGTAGGTGATGGTGGTTGTGATGGGTGGAGTGGATATTAGGGTTATGGATGGGTATGGAGATGAAGGTGGATGGTGGATGTGATTAAGGGATATAGACGAAGAAAACGAAGTGGTCAAGATCCCAAAGAAGAGGGATGGCTCGACAGTCGAGGTAGATTAGAAGTTGATACGATTCGGACTTCACCGACGTCGTCTCGAGCATGCATTCACTTTAGGAATGTTTTTATTTCATTTTTTAGTGTTTAATTTCCATTAAAATCAGTTTTCTGTAAGTCGCGTTCGAACGTGGGTGGAGTGAGTTCGAATGCAGTTTGTGAACGGGGTGAAGAGAATGTACTGTGCGTTCGAACGCGGTGCGTGAGAACGCACTGTGAACGCCTCCATCGCGTTCGCAAATACCGACAGACGCGTTCGATCACGCGTTCGAACGCCTGCATCGCGTTCGCAAATCCAGAAGAGCGAACTCGGTGCGTTCGAACGCGGTCGAGCGAGTTCGAACACGGTCGACGAAAATTGTGTTTTGGGGTTAATTTGAGTTGTTGGTTAGCCTATAAAAGGATGTGGTAGGCAACCAAATTGATTATTGATTATTGAGAATTGAGTTTGCCTTGCCTCCTTCGTCTTCTTCGCTCCCTTTCCCTCAATCCTCGGCAACGCCGCTTCTAACCTCCCTCGTCCGGCTAATCACCCTAGTCCCTTAGGGGCGGCCCTCTTCTCCCCCTTCGTCCAATCTATCCAACACTTGTCCTAATCCTTCCATCAACCACAACCCTTCCACCATCACTTTTCACCGGTGCCACCACATTAACGCCGGTCCACCTTCAACCACCATTACCTAGGATCACGTGCCTCCATCCACGGATCCAAAACAGACCATCTGACCTTTGTCCACAAATCGGACGGTATCTCGAGATCCCCATATCCGATTTGCCTGCAAGTAGTTTTGTTGGAAAGCGCTTTTCTGGGGCTACAACATATCAAAGTTTCACGTCGATCCGACGGCGGCATATTTCGGAATCTTATTTCAAAGTTCCGTGCTAGATCTAGTCCAGATCAAAAATTGAAAGAGATCGACCCTTCACCAAAAAGGCGAGGTCGTATCAAGCTGGTATCAGAGCTCCATAGCCAAAGGCGTGATCGTATCAGAAGTTAGTAGAAAACTTTGCCAACGGTAGAGGTGGAAGGATGGTGGAGAGGGAGGAGACAAGAAATCAATAATCCAATAGCATAATAAAGTTGGCTGCCATCGACATATATATAGAGGCTAGCCAACAAGTCCTAAGACAATATGAAACCCTAATTCTAGAACTTTCCTGTGGATCGCATTCGAACGCGCCCAATCGCATTCGACCGCACCAAAAGACGTTTTCTGTATGTGCAAACGCGATGCAGGCGTTCGAACAAGAGCATTCGAACTCGCCCGACCGCGTTTGAACAAACAATATGCATTCTTTGTATTTGTGAACCTGATGGAGGCGTTCGCAAGGGCATTCGTACGCGACCCCTCCTGCGTTCGAATGCAACCTACATGAATTTTATTTTAATAAAAATAAATACATAATGCAATAAGAAAAGATCCTAACTAAGTGTATCAGCCCACCACGCATCCCCCACCTTGCTCTCAAGGTAAAAAGTCAGGAAAACGCGCTAAGATATCAGTCTCCAACTCTAATGTTGCCTCATCGGATGGCTTGCCAAGCCACTCAACTAGAATCTCTATCTCTAGTCTGGTACCATATCATCGTCGGCGCCTAGCAAGTACATGAACTGACTCTACGATCTCTGTTTCCTCCAATGGCTCTGGTAAAACTGATCTAACGACCACATAATCTTTGAGATATCCTCCTATAAGTCCTCAATAAACCTTCATGACCAGCCTTTGGAGTGTGGTGAAAGTGCTCCAACAATTTCTACCGCAATCTATTAGTTGCGGGCACCCGGATGCATCCTCGATCCAGCAACAAATTGCCTCGATTCTCCAACTCGGGATGGCGCTCCGGATTATCCATTATCTCCTGCAATAATCTCAAAATATCTAGGTCAGATGTACATGCATACCTCAGCTCGTCAAGGAAGGGAAAGATAGGAGAAGAATAGGCTGCAAGCTCGGCGGTATCGGGTTGGCGCGATAGTGCATCTGCCGCTCTATTTTCCGTTCCCTTCTTGTATTAGATTTCATAATCATATCCCAACAATTTTGTGACCCATCTCTACTGTGCCGGAGTGTGTATGCGCTGTCCTATAAAGTATGGAAGGCTCCTTTGATCGATTCGGATAATGAATCGTCTACCGATCAAATAAGGCCTCCACTTTATCACCACATGTAGAATTGCCAATATCTCTTTCTTATAAGTCGATAATTGCTGAGATTTTTGTGACAAAGCCTTACTAACAAAGGCTATGGGACATCCTCCTTGCATAAGTACAGCTCCTTTTGCCAACAAAGAACTCTTTCGTGAAGTCCGGTAGCACTAGAATAGGTGCCGTCATCATTGCTGTTTTTAGTTTTTCAAAGGCTGAAGTGGGTTTATTCGTCCATCCATATAAAAGAGTAATTTTTCAATAAAGAAGTGAGAGGAGCAGCGATCTTGCCATATCCAACGATGAAGCGTCGATAATATTCGGTCAGCCACAAAAATCTTCTCAATCTGGAGGTAGTAGTAGGAATAAGCCAAGCAGTCATACATGCAACCTTTTGAGGATCCGCCATTATACCATTTACTGAAATGATGTGGCCTAAATACTCCACTTGTGGTACTCCCCATAGGCACTTGGACTTCTTGATCTTTGATACGATTCGGACTTCACCGACGTCGTCTCGAGCATGGATTCACTTTAGGAGTGTTTTTATTTCATGTTTTAGTGTTTAATTTCCATTAAAATAAGTTTTCTATAAGTCGCGTTCGAACGCGGGTGGAGTGAGTTCGAACGCGGTTTGTGAACGGGGTAGTGAATGTGGTGAAGAGAATGTACTGTGCGTTCGAACGCGGTGCGTTCGAACGCACTGTGAACGCCTGCATCGTGTTCGCAAATACCGACAGGCGCGTTCGATCGCGCGTTCGAACGCCTGCATCGCGTTTGCAAATCCAGAAGAGCGACCTCGGTGCGTTCGAACGCGGTCCGAATTCTTCAGATTGCAAGGGACTCAAATCAACCTGAGTTCAGCTTATCACCTAGAGACGGATAGCCAAACCGAGGTGGTGAATCGCGGACTGGAGCAATACTTGCGATGCTTTGTGGCGGAACGACCAAAGGATTGGGTCAAATTCCTTCCATGGGCTGAGTGGTCATACAATACTGCTCATCACTCTAGCATCGGCATGACCCCCTTTGAGGCGGTTTATGGGCGCACTCCCCCTGTCTTGCGTGCCTATGATAGACTCGCGGCGGCGGATAGGACCGAGCTGGACTTGGAGCTTGCTAATCGAGAAGAAACATTGAGACTGATCAAGACTCACCTAGCCACAGCCCAAAACCGCATGAAGCAAACTCATGACAAAGGCCGACGTGAGGGAGAATTTGAGGTGGATCAATTGGTGTTCGTTCGAGCTCAACCGTATCGACAATCCACATTGAGACCAATTTTGAACCAAAAGTTGGGTTACAAGTACTACGGTCCGTACTGAGTGCTACAACGAATCAGTCCAGTAGCTTACCGGTTGGACCTACCTGAAGGAACTAGGATACATCCGGTCTTCCATGTATCAGCATTGAAGGCCCAGATCGGGCCTAACCATGTGGTGGGTTCGGCCTTACCCAAACTAATGGAGGAGGATGGCCCCACTGAACCGGTCCGAGTATTAGGCCGCAGGAGAAGACGCCATGGGATCAAATTAGAGACTGAAGTGCTAATTGAGTAGCTGTGCAAATCTACTGACGAGTCTACCTGGGAGCTAGAGTCAGATATCATGGATCGCTTTCCAAACTTCAAACATTTAGGACAAGGGTGCAGAAGCATGGTGGATTGATACGATTCGGACTTCACCGACGTCGTCTCGAGCATGGATTCACTTTAGGAGTGTTTTTATTTCATGTTTTAGTGTTTAATTTCCATTAAAATAAGTTTTTTGTAAATCGCGTTCGAACGCGGGTGGAGTGAGTTCGAACGCGGTTTGTGAACGGGGTTGTGAATGTGGTGAAGAGAATGTACTGTGCGTTCGAACGTACCGCGTTCGAACGCACTATGAACGCCTGCATCGCGTTCGCAAATACCGACAGGCGCGTTCGATCGCGCGTTCGAACGCCTGCATCGCGTTTGCAAATCCAGAAGAGCGAACTCGGTGCGTTCGAACGCGGTCGGGCGAGTTCGAACGCGGTCGACGAAAATTGTGTTTTTAGGGTTAATTTGAGTTGTTGGTCAACCTATAAAAGGATGTGGTAGGCAACCAAATTGATTATTGATTATTGAGATTGAGTTTTGCCTTGCCTCCTTCGTCTTCTTCGCTCCCGTTCTCTCAATCCCCGGCGACGCCGCTTCTAACCTCCCTCGTCCGGCTAATCACCCTAGTCCCTTAGGGGTGGCCCTCTTCTCCCCCTTCGTCCAATCTATCCCACACTTGCCATAATCCTTCCATCAACCACAACCCTTCCACCATCACTTTTCACCGGTGCCACCACATTAACGCCGGTCCTCCACCAACCATCATTACCTAGGATCTCGTGCCTCCATCCACGAATCCAAAACAGGGCATCCTAATGTTCGTCCACTAATCGGACGGTATCTCGAGATCCACCACTCCGATTCACTTGAAACTTGATTTGTTGGAAAGCTGTTTTCTAGGGCGACAACATATCAAAATTTCACATCGATCCAACGGCGGAATATTTTGGGATCTTATTTCAAATTTCCGTGCCAGATCTAGTCCAGATCAAGAATTCGAAGAGATCGACCCTTTACCAAAAAGGCGTGATCGTATCAAGCTGGTATCAGAACTCCATAGCCAGAGGTGTGATCGTATCAATCTTTAATTGGTTTTGCTTCAATAAATTTAGCACATCCTCCAAATGCTGCCAATGCTCCAATTTAGTCCTGCTATACACCAAAATGTCGTCAAAAAATGCCAAGACATACCTTCACAAGAGAGGCCAAAATATATTATTCATGAGGCCTTGAAAGTTAGCTAGACATTGGTGAGACCAAAAGGCATCACTCGGAACTCGTAATACCCGTCTGGAGTCCGAAATGTAGTTTTGTGCGAATGCGATGCAAGCGTTCGAACTCACCCGACCTCGTTCGAACACACAATACGCGTTCACTGTATTTGCGAACCTGATGCAGGTGTTCGCAAGGGCGTTCGAACGCGACCCCTCCTGCGTTCGAATGCGACCTACAAGAATTTTATTTTAATAAAAATAAACACCTAATATAATAAAAAAAGATCCTAACTAAGTGTATTGCAAATATTGGTTCGATGAAAAAATTATGAGATTAGATTGGTTTGTTCTGTACTTATCGATATACATTTTTTGAATTCACATCCTTCTCAAATTTGAACCGTATCTTGGTCTAAGTTCCGATGGTGGTGTTCGAGGCGATTGGAGAAGATTTCAGGTTGTAGGTATGTAATGGAGGGTGGATGTGGGGAAGATGGTTTGCATGATAAGGGAGAAAAGCTTAGGAAGGTGTGAAAGTGGAGGCTGATGGCAGTGAGGTTGGAGATGAAGGTGGGAATTGGCGATGGTGGCTTGCAGCTGGATGTATTGTATAATGACGACTGGTGTTGGCAAGATGGTGGTCATGGGCAAGGTGTGGCCTATTTGGGTGATGGATGGACATGGCAAGGTGAGACAAAAGAGGGAAGAGGGGGAGGAGGTGATCAGTGCCTAAGGGAAGGCAATCGGCAGCCTTGGTGGCTTGCTCAGCTAGGGTTGAATGACGTGAGAAGGAGAGTCCAGGTCGAAGAAAGAGAGAAGAAAGGGAAGAGACTAGAGTGAATAATTCAATTACTCAAAATATGACCTAACATGGTTGCACTCGACAATATATATATTGGAGGCTAACTAATTTAACCCATCCAAATACTTAAACCAAGTTGAAACAACAAATTAAACCATTTAAATCATATGCTAAAACAAAAATAGACTAAATATTGAAATAAAATGATGCAATTCGCCTCCAAACAATGATCTATAGGTGTCTTCCTACTCTCTCGAGCAATGTGAGTCTGAATATGTTCTTTGATTCATGATCCGACCTCCAATTTGGAAGTTAAGTCTATTGCGAATCTTACAGGTTAAGAGGGTCCTTGAGATTTTGTAATAACCCAAGAAGGGATTTAAAAATAAATAAATAAAAAATAAAAAATAGTGGCCTCGTGCCCATGCAAGCTACATGAGTAGCTTCCATGGTAAGGTGCCACATGCCACCTCCGCGGCCGCACCTAACCGGCTGCGGCCAGCTAGCCGTGGCGGGCCCCGGCACGCCCTCTCTCTCTCTCTCTCTCTCGGCCACCCTCTCACTCTACTCTATCTCTATTCTCTCTCACACTCCTTTCTCTCCATTGCCAACACCTTCCCTGGACCCGCCGCCGCCGGTGAGACCTCTCACTCCCCCACTCTTTCCTTTCCTTCCTCTCTCTCTCTCTCTCTCTCTCTCTCTTTCTTGCCTTGAGCTCGGGCTCGCCATAGTCAAGCCGTGCGAGAGGCCGACCGCTGGCTGGCCAGGTTCGCACCTCCCCATCAGCCTAGGTTCGCACCTCCCTCCCCTCCTCTCTTCTTCTTCTTCTTCTTCTCCTACTTTTTCTTCTTCTTCTTCTTCTTCTTTTTCTTCTTCTTCTTCTTCTTTCTTTCTTTTTCTCCTTCCTCGGCTTCTGCTCTTTCTTTTTCTGCACAGTGCTGGGCCGAGCCCAGCACTAACGGCAGTTTTCTTTTAATTAATTTATTTATTTTATTGATGTTATTGATTTAGGTTTTTTCCTTCTTAATTAATGCAAATAGATTATTTAGACATTAATTATTTTAATAATAATATATATTTATCAATATAATTAGTATTAATTATAATTTGTATAATCAATGATTAATTAGGTATAAATATAAGTAATACTCATATTTATTTATATCTCTATTAGATTAATATATAAATTTAGAAATTATAATTATCAAATTTATATACTAATATTTTTATGAGATACATTTTAAATAATTCTAATAATTTATTATATATTATTATTTTGTAACAAATAAAATAATCGGCTTATGTATTTATTTATTATTTTATAAAGTAATGACTACATAGTCCCTAATTAATCAAGATATAATTTAATTATAATTAGGTTCTTATCTATACTATAATTTTATTTATAATTAAAAATCTAGCTAGTTATAAAGATAAGTAGAAATTCTAAAATCTAATGAATCATTATATTTTACATTAACTGATTTTAATTAGATGAATGACTAACTTCTTACTACTTAAATAATTTCAGATTCCGACCCCCCTATTCAAGACCGCGTGGACTTGGCTATCGAGGCTTGATCATTGCCACAGCAACGTGAACGAGTGGTTGTTTGGTATTTGTAGTGGTGATGAGTAGTCTTATCCCCTCGACGCCTTTCTCAAATTAGGTTATATTATATATTATGTACATGCATGTTTTGCCTTCCATCATGATTATATGACTTTGTCTAGAGATAATTACAGTCGAGCATATTTTATTATGCATCTAATTAGGTTGATCTGGGATATGAGCACATTAGTGATATATATAGATGATGAGAGATGATTATATTATTATAATGTTATGTCCAGTTGATCTGTAGCATGAGTATGCATGTAATAGATTAGCATGAGTATGCATGTATTGACTACATGATCGGAGACTATATTTTATTATTTTTTTTCTTGATTCCTATTTTATCTAAATTACTGTTATGCATTGACTTGTTATCGTACTGGATATATGCGTATGATCTATCATTTAGAAGGAAATCATGAAATGTGATTGATAGGATAGTTGATAGAAAGCGTGAGGATACCCAAGTGGGCGCGAGGGTAAGGATGCGCTTGGTGGATGATTGATCGCTCGACATAGTCGCGATCCTGTTGGCCTTACATCCGAGGTCGTTAGTTTGTGTGCACAGCAGACATTTGGACACATGTCGTTTGCCAAGGCATATGTGGCGAGTTATCCTCACGAGATTTCTATCAACTAGGAAGACAGCCCGGTCTGGATGGATGTTGATACCCTTAGCGGATGGCAGGGTATGGTTATATTTGAGATACTCCTTGTGGATGGCAGAGTATGCTCGGAGCCTTTCGGCATGATGTTGAGACCGGGTACTAAGTGTGGACTGTGCATAGTGGTCTAGTATGATGATGACATATAGAGCTGACATTGATGACTAAGATATTGAGAACTGCATAAGATTTTATTCTCATTTGAATACCTAATTATCAAATTGTCAATTTACATCATATATGTTGCATTTGATATCATAGCATGGTCAGACGACAGGCATCATGTGTCATATTTGAGAGAGTCATGATGATACTATGACATGGAGATTTGTTTACTTATTGTCGATGATTATATGTTTTTATCAGTTATGACATGTTATCTATATTTTAATTATATATTATTGAGGTTACATTCATACTCTCATTCATAACATGATGCTCTTTCTGATTCATATTATCCAATACATGATTTACTCTTTGTTTGGCTTCATTGATTCGGGGTAAGCTCTATTCATTGAGCTTTTAGCTCGTGACTCTCTTTATTTTCTCCTTTCCAAAAACCAGGTGAATGAGTGGAGCAGGATAGTCCCTTAGAGATCTTGCTAGAGGGTGAAGAGTAGTGTGGTTAGTGTTATGCGTTAGATGTGTTATCTTATTTGATGTATTAGTGGACATCCTTCAAAGTGTGTCTTTATCCTTAACTTATATTTTAGCAAGTGACTTTGTACTTGTATAATTATGTATGTACCACCATTGTGTATATGTTGGGTGAAAAGCTCTTGATGATGTGTTGTGGCCTATGTGGGGCCCAAGTAGGGTTATCCGTGTACTGTTGGCAGTTAGACTTGTGTTTCTCTTAGTTTAGATGTTGTGGATAAATTATGATGTTTATATAGATTTATTTGATTATTAGTAATTAACCAAATAGTCAGGTGGCACGCACGTTCCATGTGGGCTTGTGCCATTCATGTGTTTAGGGTTGCGAGTGTTACATTTTAGAGTGGTATGAGAGCTTAGGTTTTATTAAGTATCTGGCATATCATCAAGAGCATTTGTACATTGTCACCTTGAGTCTAGGGAAATCCTGCGGTCTTAGGGTTACGCAAGAGATAAATTTTAGAATTTTACTTGATCACTAATCAGTTGATGAATTTGACTATTTTCGCAGAAAGATGCCACCCTGTTGCAGAGGTTCACAGTCTAGGGTGACCTCCATAGCTGAGGCCCCTACTGAGACTCTAGAAGTTCCTCCATCGGTAGAGGAGCGTGATCCTATTACGCGCCTCCTGGACAGTCAAGAAAGACTTATTGAGGAAATCCTTCGAGGTAGAGGAGCTGGCATATTAGCAGAGAATTCTAAGCCACCCCCTATAGTGGGCATCACCTTAAATAAGTTTATGTAGTTAAACCCCCCAATTTACAGTAGAGGTGTTGATCCACTAGAGGCTAGTGGATGGTTATCGGACATAGAGAAAATGTTGGATACTCAAGGATGTAATGATTAGCAGAAGGTAGCCTTTGCTGCCTTTATGCTCAGAGGTGAGGTGGAACAATGGTGGAAAGCCACAGAGAGATTGATAAAATAAAGGATAGGGGACGCAGTCATCACTTGGGAGTTATTTCTTGATGCCTTTGATCAAAAGCAATTTCCAGCCTGAAGGAAAGGAAAGATGGAAGATGAATTTCTGCATTTACGATAGGGTCCTATGACAGTGGCAGAATACGAGGTTAAATTCAATGCTTTAGCCCAGTTTTTACCCCATCAAGTTCCAAATGAAGTAGCCAGAACTCGACGCTTCAAGAATGGGCTGAATTATGCTATACGTCAGAGTTTAGAGGCAGCAGGCCTCATCCCTTATGCTGATACAGTGGAGAGGGCTATGGCACTTGAGGGATAGGGAGTTAGTTTTGGATAGGGAGTTCAACGTAGATCTTTTACCACTAGAGCTGACAGATTTTGATGTTATCTTGGGGATGGATTGGTTAGCTGCATATCATGCCAATATAGATTGCTATTGAAAGGAAATTGTGATGAATTTAGCTGATGGAGCAGAATATAGAATTAAGGGCAATAAATCCAGCAACCCTATGGAGATAATCTCTGCATTTGAAGCTTGTAGGTTATTAAAGAGAGGATGCTCATGTGTTTTAGCTAGCCTATCAGGAGATATTGATAAACAGATCAAATTAGAAGATGTCCGAGTTGTTAGAGAATTTCCTAATGTTTTCCCAGATGATCTCCCCAGATTACCCCCGGATAGGGAAGTAAACTTTTCAATTGATTTAGCACCTGATATTTCACCTATTTCTAAAGCCCTGTACAAAATTGCACCAATAGAATTGAAAGAACTTAAGGTACAGTTGGAAGAACTACTACAGAAAGGCTTTATAAGACCTAGTGTCTCTCCTTAGGGAGTGCTGGTTATTTTTGTTAAGAAGAAGGATGGGACACTCAAGCTGTGTATAGACTATAGACAGCTGAACCAAGTGACAATAAAAAATAAATATCCTCTACCTCGCATTGATGATTTGTTTGATCAGTTAAGGGGAGCTAGAGTATTCTCTAAAATAGACTTGAGGATTGGTTACCATCAGTTAAAAGTTAGTGAGGAGGATATTTCTAAAACTGCTTTTCGTACTAGATACGGACACATGAGTTTTTAGTCATGCCATTTGGATTGACCAATGCTCCAGTTGTTTTCATGGATCTGATGAATAGAGTTTTCCAATCTTATTTGGATCAATTTGTAATAGTTTTCATTGATGATATACTAATATATTTAACTAGTGAGGAAGAACATGAGTATCACTTGAGGTTAATTCTCTAGATCTTAAGAGAAAAGAAGTTATTTGCCAAATTTTCAAAATGTGAGTTCTGGCTAGATTAGGTGGTCTTCCTTGGACATGTAATATCACAAGAAGGGATCAGTGTGGATCAGTCCAAAATAGATGTTGTGCTGAAATGGAGTCAACCAACTAATATCACAGAAGTGCGTAGTTTTCTTGGTCTGGCTGAGTATTATAGGAGGTTTGTAGAAGGATATGCAAAGATACCTATGCCTCTTACCAGGTTGACTCGAAAGAATCAAAAGTTTGAGTGGAATGAAGAGTGTGAAAATAGTTTTCAAGAATTAAAAAGAAGATTGACTTGTGCACCAATTCTAATTATTCCTTCCAGTGGAATAGGATTTTAAGTGTATTGTGGCCTCACGCAAAGGATTAGGTTGCGTTTTAATGCAGAATGGTAATGTAGTGGCTTATGCATCTAGGCAGTTAAAAGATTATGAACAGAATTATCCTACTCATGATTTGGAGTTGGCTGCTGTAGTGTTTTCTTTAAAAATTTGGCGACACTATCTATATGGGGAAAAGTGTGAAATTTTTATAGATCATAAAAGTCTTAAATATTTGTTTACTTATGTTAGGTTTTTATTTGTTGGCAATTGTGTACAAAATATTCTAAGTGTATTTTTTCATGTATATGAGCTTTACACAAGTCTAGAATATCTCTGGTTTGAAGAATTGCAAGATTATTGGAGAAAAGCCGTCGAGTTCACACCGCGTTCACAAACGCGTTCGAACGCGGGTACTACGTTCACACAGACAGAGAGTCGCGTTCACAAACGCGTTCGAAAGCGGGTACTGCGTTCACACAGACAGACAGCCGCGTTCACAAACGCGTTCGAACGCGGGTATTGCGTTCACACAGACCGAGAGCTGCGTTCACAAATGCGTTCGAACGCAACCTGAAGAATTCAAGTTGTCACGTTCGAACGCACTCGGGCCCGTTCGAACGCACCTGAGTTCAAGTCATGCCATTCGAACGCACCTGAGGTCAAGTCATGCCGTTCGAACGCACCCGGGCCGCGTTCGAACGCACCAACAAAGTTTGATAAAATTGGACTTTCGTGAGTACGGATAAGACTTGGATTTGGCTCTATCTTGGAGATCATATATAAGGATTATGATGCCCTATCTTTTGGTGGTTGAAGAAGCATTATTGAAGGAGACTTCTTGAGGCTACATCGGTTCTTCAACTAACAAGATTCCACTCATCTACAAATCTTAATCTTTCGTCTTAAGGGCTATCTAGATGAAAGATCAATCTCGAGGGTTACTGAGATTGGACTTCAATCACGAGAAGCAGTGAATCATGGGTTCTAGCGAGCAAGACTGAGAGGAACAAAGTCGTTTGGATTGACGGGTTGTTTTGTGAGTCAGTCTTGTAACTGCTACTATTCTAGTGATTAGTTTTTGATCCGAGTTTGGATTCGTGGTTTTTTCCCGTTTGGGTTTTTCCACGTTAAAATCTTGGCGTTCATCTCTGCTTTCGTTCTTAATATTTCTACGGACTTTTACTTAAGCGAACGAGTGATATCATTGCCTAGTATTTAGATACATACTTGTGTCTAGGGGTTTTTCAACTCAGAAAGAACTTAATTTGCGGCAAAAGAGATGGTTGGAATTAGTGAAGGATTATGATTGTACCATAAATTATCATCCACGTAAAGCAAATATTGTTGCAGATGCCTTAAGTAGGAAGTCAGCTAGGAGTCTAGCATTTTTAGTTACCCAACAAACTATGATACTTAAGGATCTATAAAGTGATACGATTCGGACTTCACCGATGGGATCGGTGATGCTAATAGATGGATTGGAGGATGTGGAGGATGAGTTTGCAACTGAAAATGAAGGTGTGGCTAGACATCAAGGAGAAGAAGCTGAGGAGCAACCCGTGGAGGACATGATAGCCAAAATCTCCCTCCACACCTATTTGGGGACAGCTGCTCCAAAGACCTTACGGGTGAACGGTGTAGTCAAGTAAACAACAGTGAGAATCTTGATTGACACCGGGTCCACCCACAACTTCATTGACAAGAGGCTCCTTAGGAAGATTGGGCTCGAGTCGGAATCCATGGAAGGGTTCGACGTGACGATTGGAGATGGCACCACATTGCGAGCAAATTTTATTTGTGGAGGTGTGGAATTGAAGGTGCAAGGTCAAACTTTCACATTGGACCTTTATCCATTGGCCTTGCGAGGTGCCGACATTATTTTGGGGACTCAATGGCTTCGAAGCTTGGGGCCTGTGACATTTGATTTTACAAGCCTCACATTGACATTTTGGAGGAATGACCAAAGAGAGCTGCTGGATGGAAGTCAATCGCTGCTTGAACTTCCAAACGAAGGGGACGCAAGGGAGCTCTCTTCTTTCTCGGCACCCACCTTTCCTTTCTTCTCAGATCTGCGGAGAGCCAGCGCAGAGGATAGTGATCTGGTCCGACTCATGGAGGAGCTGAGAGAGAACCCATGAAGCCACCCCGAGCACAAGGAGCGCGACGGGTTGGTACTCGAGCGCGGGCGGATCATGGTACCCGAGGATGAAGAGCTGCGGAGACTATTGATGGCACACTTCCATGATATGCCTATAGTAGGCCATGAAGGGGTCTTGCGTACCTACAAGCGGCTGGCCCAAAACTGTACATGGACAACGATGAAGTCGGACGTGAAGAAATATGTGCGTGAATGCCAAATTTGCCAACAAGTCAAGTCGGACACGCTCAAACCCAGCGGGTTGTGACAACTACATTAAGCAAGCACCCACCCCTGCTTGGTAACCTCCATGTCCTCCAAATGCTGATGGGTTCTTGTACCAAAAGGTCAGCTACGGAACAATTCCCTTAAGATCTGAATTTATAGCAGAAAGTAGTCTGCGCAACCGTGGGAAACTATTCGTCAGATATTCCCCTATAGTCAAAAAGTTACAAAGCCAAGTGTATTAGATTCGTAACTTCCTGATCTACAACTTTAATACTTATGCCGTTCGTAGAGTCAAACTACAATTGGGACGTAAATACAAAATAACGTGGGTGATGGTGATGGTGACGGGTGGAGTGGATGTTAGGGTTATGGATGGGTATGGAGATGAGGGTCGATTGTGGAAGTGATTAAGGGAAGTAGAGGAAGGGAACAAAGTGGTCAAGATCCCAAAGAAGAGGGGTGACTCGACAGTCGAGGGAGATAAGAAGCGAGGAGAAACCTTGCCAACGGTAGATGTGGAAGGATGGTGAAGAGAGAGGAGGGAGATTAGGGTATATAGATCATAAAGAGGCAAGAATTCAATATTCCAATAGGATCCTGAATTTGGCTACCATCCACATATATATAGAGGCTAGCCAACAAGTCCTAAAACAATAAGTAACCCTAATTCTAGAAGATTCCCTTCGATCACGTTCGAACGCGCCTGATTATGTTCGAACGCACAAAAGGCATTCTCTGTATGTGCGAATGCGATGCAGGCGTTCGAACGTGCCCGACTGCATTTGAACGCGCATTACATGTTCCTTGTATTTGTGAACCTAACGCAGGCATTCGCAAGGGCGTTCGAACGCGACCCTATCTACATTCAAATACGACTTACAGGAATTTTATTTTAATAAAAATAAATAACTAATGCAATAAGAAAAGATTCTAACTAAGTGTATTAGCCCACCACGCTTCCCCCACCTTGCCCTCAAGGTAAAAAGTTGGGGAAACGCTCAAAAATGTCAATCTCCAACTCCATGTTGCCTCATCAGATGGCTTGCCAAGCCACTAATCTAGAATCTCCATCTCCAATCTGGTACCATGTCATCGTCGGCGCCTAGCAAGTACAGAATTGGCTCTATGATCTCAGTCTCCTCCAATGGCTCTAGTAGATATGATCCAACGACCTCATGATCTCCAATCCGCTCCCTTAGCAATAAAACATAGAAGACGGGATGCACTCTCGACCCTTCCGATAACTCCGAATGATATGCAACCGGTCCAATACGCTCTAACACCCGAAACAGACCAAAGTAGTGATGAGCTAACTTTTGATTATGCATCGGACGCAATATCACCTGTCAATATGGTTGCACCCTCACAAACACTCAACTCTTAATGTTGAACTCCTGCTCCCTATGACTGCGATCATAAACTTGCTTCATGTGGTTTTGAGCAAGTTTAAGATGAGCACGCAACTTTCTCAATGTGGCGTCCCTATCCATCAATGCTAAGTCCACCTCCGTCTGATCTACCGATGCCACTAGATCATAAGCGCGTAATGTCAGAGTCGTGCATCCATACACCACCTTAAATGGAGTCATGTCAATGCTGTTATGGTAGGCGGTATTGTAGGACCACTCCGCCCATGGTAAGAACTCCAACCATCATCTCGGCATCTCTCTAACAAAGCACCTCAAGTACTGCTCGATGCCTCGATTGACCTCCTTGGTTCAATCGAGTCTCCTACAATCTGAAAAACTCCGTCCAAAACTCGCTCATAAATACACAATCATGATCTGAGACAATTGTGCATGGCATGCCATGTAACCGAGCAACATCTCTAACAACAATTTCAGCCACCGACATGGCTGATAATGGATGTAACAATGCCGAAAAGTGTGCATACTTGCTCAATCTATAAACCACCACAAAGATAACAAAATAACCATGTACTAGCGGAAGACCTTCTATGAAATCCATAGAAATATCTTCCCAAACACGGTCTGGTATAGGTAAAGGCTGAAGTAATCCTGCCGATTTCAATGTGGTTGCCTTAGCCCTTTGAAAGACTTCGCAAGCACGAACAAAACTGCTCACATCTCGCCTCATTCCTTGCCACGTGCAACTTTGAGATATCCTCCTATAAGTTCTCAAGACACCCCCATGACCAGCCTCTGGAGTTTGGTGGAAGTGCTCCAATAATTTCTGCCGCAATCCATCATTTGCAGGCACTCGAATGCATCCGCGATCCAGCACAAACTGCCTCTGGTTTTCCAACTCGGATGGCGCTAGAATCATCTATCACCTCTTGCAACATTGTCAAAATATCTGAGTCAGATATACATGCATACCTCAGCTCGTTAAGGAAGGGGAAGGTAGGAGAAATAGGCTGCAAGCTCAGCGGTATCAGGTTGGTGCGATAGTGCATTTGCCGCTCTATTTTCTATTCCCTTCTTGTATTGTATTTCATAATCATACCCCAATAATTTTGTGACCGATCTCTACTGTGCCGGAGTGTGTATACGCTGTCCCATAAAGTATGGAAGGCACCTTTGATCGGTTCGGATAATAAATCGCCTACTGATCAAATAAGACATCCACTTTGTTACCGCATGCAGAATTGCCAGCATCTCTCTCTCATAAGTCGATAATTGCTGAGATTTTTGTGACAAAGCCTTACTTGGAAAGGCTATGGGACATCCTCCTTGCATTAGTACAGCTCCTGTGCCAACTCCCGACGCATCACATTGCACAATGAACTCTTTGGTGAAGTTCGGTAGTGCTAAAACGGGTGTCGTTGTCATTGCTATTTTTAGTTTTTCAAAACCTATAGTTGCTTCATCCGTCCATCTAAAAGAGTCATTTTTTAACAAAGAAGTGAGAGGAGCAGTGATCTTTCCATATCCGATGATGAAACGACGATAATATCCAGTCAGCCCCAAAAATCCTCTCAATTCGGTGGTAGTAGTAGGAATAGGGCAAGCGGTCATGCATGCAATCTCTTGAGGATCCGCCGCTACACCTTCCGCTGAGATGATGTCGCCTAAATACTCCACTTGTGGTACTCTCCATAGGCACTTAGACTTCTTGATTTTCAATTGATTTTGCTTCAACAAATTCAGCACATCCTCCAAATGCCACCAATGCTCTAATTTAGTCCTACTGTACACCAAAATATCGTCAAAAAATACCAAGACATACCTTCACAAGAGAGGTCAAAATATATCATTCATGAGGCCTTGAAAGGTAGCTGGAGCATTGGTGGGACTAAAAGGCATCAGCCGGAACTCATAATGCCCGTTTAGAGTCTGAAATGCAGTTTTGTGCACATCCGTCGAGTTAACTCTAATTTGATGATGCCCGCTGGTACTATATTGTGTTTGGGAAGATATTTATATGGATTTCATAGAGGGTCTTCCGTTGGTACGTGGTTATTCCATTATCTGTGTGGTTGTTGACAGATAGAGCAAGTATGCACAATTTTTGGCATTGTCACGTCTGTTTCTAGCCAAATCGGTGGCTAAAATTTTTGTTAGAGATGTTGCTCAATTACATGGCATGCCACGCACGATTATCTCGGATTGTGATCACGTATTTATGAGCAACTTTTGGATGGAGTTTTTCAAATTATAGGGGACTCGATTGAACTTCAGTTCGGCCTACCATCTACAGACGGACGGCCAAGCCGAGGTGGTCAATTGAGGTATTGAGTAGTACTTGAGGTGCTTTGTTGGAGAGACGCTGAGATGATGGTTGGAGTTCTTACCATGGGCAGAGTGGTCCTACAATACCGCCGACCATAGCAGCATTGGCATGACTCCATGGGCAGAGTTCTTACCATGGGCGACGTTACGCGCTTATGATCCAGTGGCATCTGCAGATCGTACAGAGGTGGACTTAGCTTTGATGGATAGGGACGCCATATTGAGGAGGTTGCGTGCTCATCTTAAACTAGCTCAAAACCGCATGAAGCAAGTTTATGATCGCAGCCATAGGGAGCAGGAGTTTAACATCGGTAGTTGGGTGTTTGTGAGGGTACAGCCATATCGATAGGTAATCTTACGTCCGATGCGAAACCAAAAGTTAGCTCATCACTACTTTGGTCCGTTTCCGGTGTTAGAGCATATTGGTCCGGTTGCATATCGTTTGGAGCTGCCGGAGGGGTCGAGAGTGCATCCTGTCTTCCATGTTTCATTGCTGAGGGACCGGATTGGAGATCATGAGGACATTGGATCAATTCTACCGGAGCCATTAGAGGAGACAGATATCATAGAGCCAGTTCGTGTACTTGCTAGGCACCAACGACGACATGGTACCAGATTGGAGATCGATATTCTAGTCGAGTGGCTTGGCAAGCCATCTGATGAGGCGACATAGGAGTTGGAGACTTACATTTTGGAGCATTTTCCCAACTTTTCACCTTGACGACAAGGTGGGGGAACATGGTGGGTTGATACACTTAGTTAGGATCTTTTCTTATTGCATTAGTTGTTTATTTTCAATAAAATAAAAATTTTGTAGGTCATATTTGAATGGAGGACGGATCACGTTCGAACACCTTCATTAGGTTCGCAAATACAGAGAACGCATATTGTGCTTTCGAACGCGGTCAGGCGAGTTCGAACGCCCATATTCGAATGCCTACATCGCGCGCACATATAGAGAACGCCTTTTGTGCATTCGAACACGATCAGGCGTGTTCGGATGCGATCGGCGGGAATCCTCTAGAATTAGGGTTATTGTTTTAGGACTTGTTGGCTAGCTTCTATATATATGTGGATGGTAGCCAAATTCATTATGTTATTGGAATATTGATTATTTGACTTTCTATCATCTATCTACCCTAATCTCCCTCCTCCCTCTTCACCATCCTTCCACCTATACCATTGGCAAGTTTTCTCCTAACTTTTAATCTCCCTTGACTATCGAGCCACCCCTCTTCTTTGGGATCTCGACCACTTCGTTCCCTTCATCTATATCCCTTAATCACATCCACAATCCACATTCATCTCCATACCCATCCATAACCCTAACATCCAATCCACCTGTCCATATTTTCGTCCCAGTTATAGTTCGAATCTATTAAGAGAATAAATTCAAAAGTTGTAGATCAAGAAGTTACGAATCTAGCCCAATTAGTTTAGTAATTTGTTGACTACCGGAGAATATTTGACGAATAGTTTCCTATGGTTGCGCGGACTGATTCCTAAAATACATTCAGATCTTGAAAGAATCATTGTGTAGCTTATCTTTAGTTTGAGAAGTTATCAAATTGGTATCAGAGCTTATCATTGGTATCAGAGCCTATCTTTTGGTAGCGTAGAACTATCAATTGGGTATCAGAGCCTATCAAATCCTTAATGGTAATAGCGTTTAGTGCCCAATAGTCAACACAAAAATGCATGTCCCGTCCTTTTTTCGCACCAATAGCACGGGGGATGAGTATGAGCTATGACTTGCTTGAATGAGGCCTTGCTCCAAAATCTTGGCTACCATCTTGGAAATAACTTTTTTTTGCACATGTGGATATCGATATAGCCTCACATTTGTCGGTGCAGCCCTAGGTACAATCTCTATGCGATGATTTGCCGCTCTCCTCGGTGGCAACTCCCGTGGCTCCTCAAAATTTCAAGAAAAGTTGTCTAATAAATTAGACAATTCAATGATAGTACCTGAACTCGTTTGAGGCTCATCTCCTGCTGATCCTAACTGAAGAAGATAGGCCAAATCATATGCACAAGGCAGCCCCACCGTAGGCTGCATCGCAGGAATCGGCGAAGATCGAGCACCATCAAGCCGCACATCTTTATTTCTGTGTTTAAATTTCATCCACATGCTCTGAAAATCAAATGTGACAGGTCCCAAACTCTATAACCACTGTATATCAAGGACAATGTCAACTCCTCGCAACACCAACGGATGCAAGACCACAATGATGTCGTGTCCTTGTAACCGTATACTGACCCGGCGACACAAGCTCTCCACCTTAAGCTTCGGGACGTCTCCCATAGCAACGTCAAATCTCGTGGTTAGTTCGGCATCCAAATCCAATCTTCTCAATAACCTCTCGTCTAGAAAGTTGTGTGTACTCACCGAATCAATGAGGATGTACACACAATGCTTTCTAACGAGTCCGTATACGCATAACATCCTCGGCGTGGAAGTACCCGAATATGCATGCATCGATATTTTAGCTTCGATATCTTCCTCCACACCCTCCACAACGGCCTCCTCATGGACCTCCTCTAGACACTCTCCATCATCAACAACCTCATCCTCCTCCTTGAGACCATCGATGATGTAACGCCCCCGCCTGGCATAGGCAAGTGCACGCCCACACGGCACGCGCAACGCCAGTGATAGGTCGGGCGGGGCCCGTCACGCACAGATACTCTCCTGTGCACATATAATCATGACATCATCAAATAAAACATGCTAACCTATCCATGCTCACGTAATCCGTCACCAAATAAATCATACTATTAACCAAATAAATCTGTTAACATATGAATATCTAAGTCCATAATAATATATACTAGACCACTACATAATTTGGTAGGACCCACACAGGCCACAACAAACCATCAAGATATAACTAAAACAACTAATACAAGAGTACGTCATGATTCGACATGTATTATACTGATACACTTAGATAGGATTTTATCTAATTAGCTAAATCCAGCTCTGCGCAGTTTCGAAAATATATTTGTAGAATATTTGACACTTATCCAAATAATATTAAATAGTTGGATAAGATCTACAATCTCATGACTTCTCCAGATTCTGAATATATCTATGACAAAATGAAAGCTTATTCCGAAAGGTATTCAGAGAAGATAGGAATATTGGTTTCGTTGGTTTGTTAGGGTTTCATATTGTTTTAGGACTTGTTGGCTAGCCTCTATAAATATGTGGATGGCACTCAACTTTAGATTGCTATTGGATTCTTGATTTCTTGCCTCCTATCTTCTCTCTAGACTCCTTCCTCCTCCCTCTTTACCATCTTTCCACCTCTATCGTTGGTAAGGTTTCTCCTCACTTCTAATCTCCCTCGACTGTTGAGCCACCCCTCTTCTTTGGGATCTCGACCACTTCGTTCCCTTTGTCTACATCCCTTAATAACTTCCATAATCCACCCTCATCTCCATACCTATCCATAACACTAACATCCACTCCATCCGTCACCACCACCATCACCCACGTTATTCCGTATTTTCGTCCCTGCTACAGTTCGAATCTGCGATGAGAGTAAATATGAAAGTTGTAGATGATGAAGATATGGATCTAACCCATTTAGTTTCGTAATTTTTTAACTACTGGAGAATATCTGACAAATATTTTCCCACAATTGCATGGACTGCTTCCTGCAATAAATTTAGATCTTAAGGAATTGGTCTGTAGCCGATCTTTTGGTTCTTGATCCTATCAATTGATATCAAAGCCCTATCAATTGGTATCAGAGCAGGTGAACCTCAGACCTCCATTAATGGTTGAAACAAGAAAGATGACATCAATAAGGAGACCTATGGAGAGCACATCGACAAGGGAGGACTCAATGCACGATGATTCTAACCGTGAGGCTGATTCCCTTAAAGCGACTATGGCAGGAGCAAGTCAACAAACGTCTATGGGTTCGAATATGGACAAACTAAGGGGCATGTTCCAAATATTGTTGCATAGAGTTGTCAACATACAAAAGGATCACAATGAACTCAAGGAATATGTCGTGAATCGATTGGGTTCGTCATCTCCTCGACGATGAACGGAGTTTCAAGAAGGACCAGTGGTGGGACCCCATCGAACCAATACCCCCATAGGTCTAGGTGCATCATATGAGTGTCAATGATCCCCTCCTACCTATGCCTTCACATCATGCCCCACCTCCTTTACAAAACCCAAGACCGGCGGTGATGGAACCCGAGAGGCGTGAGGCACTGGTGCGCTTCGTTGATGAGGAGGATTAACACTATGAGGATGAGCTTGATCTCTATGGAGATGGTGATGGACATGCTCGAGGATTTAAAAAAGGTGATCAACATGCACAAAGGTTTAGTCCTAAACCAAGGATCTTTCGCGAACTTGACAATCCTATTCGGGGGAGAACCGCACGTTTGGACTTTCCAAAATTCAAAGACGGTGATCCAACGGATTGGGTATTTCAAGTTGAACAATATTTTGATTTTCAAGGTACGACGGAAGATGCAAAAGTCCAGATAGCAAGCTTTCACCTCTAAGTAATAGCATTGCATTGGGATAGATTATTCGTGGTGATGGATTTACTGGATGGACTAATTTTTGTAGGAGGATTACACGCAAATTTGGGACAGCGGCATATGAAGATTTTGCTGCCACATTAAGCAAGATGGTTCAAAAGACAACCGTATTGGAGTACCAAGCTGAGTTTGAAAGAGTTAGTAGTCGTTGTGAGCCACTGTGGCCTGAACGTATATTGATGAGTACATTTATTTCAGGGCTGCGAGAGGAGATACAAGCAGATGTTCGTGCTCTATGCCCTACTACTCTTGAGGAGGCCTTTGAGAAGGGCGTGAGGATGGAACAAAAACATAGGGCTCTAAATATGGCAGCGAAAACCAATTGGGGCAACCGAGAAGGCCGGTTTGCACCTAGAACGCCGGTTGCAAATTCTGCGAATTCAAAAACAGCGACTACGACAACTAGACCACGACCACCTTTGAGACCTTCTTCCGATGTTAGAGGAGGCACTAGACCCATCGTTTGAACTTTCACACCTACCCAGATGGAAGAGCGAAGAGCGAAGGGCCTTTGCTGTCGATGTGATGAGCGTTTCACCCCCGATCATCGGTGTTCTAAACCGATTGGGAGTGTGATGCTTATTGATGGTCCTGAGAATGATGATGAGATTGATGATGATTGAGAGTGTCCAGAGGAGACCCATGAGGAGACCGTTGAGGAGGGCATTGAGGAGGGCATTGAGGAAGATATACAAGCTAAAATATCGATGCATGCATATTCAGGTACTTCTGCGCCGAGGACGTTACGAGTAAATGGACTCGTTAGAAAGCATTGTGTGCACATCCTCATTGATTCGGGGAGTACACTGGTACGATCACGCCTCTGGCTATGGAGCTCTGATACCAGCTTGATACGATCTCACCTTTTTGGTGAAGGGTCGATCTCTTCCAATTCTTGATCTGGACTAGATCTGGCACGAAACTTTGAAATAAGATCCCAAACTATGCTGCCATTGGATCGACGTGAAACTTTGATATGTTGTAGCCCCAGAAAAGAGCTTTCCAACAGATCTAGTTGCATGCGAATCGGATGTGGGGATCTCGAGATATCGTCCGATTTGTGGACAAAGGTCAGATGGTCTGTTTTGGATCCATGGATGGAGGCACGTGATCTTAGGTAATGGTGGTTGAAGGTGGACCGGCGTTAATTTGGTGGCACCGGTGAAAAGTGATGGTGGAAGCAACTCAAATTAACCCTAGAAACACAATTTTCGTCGACTGCGTTCGAACTCGCCCGACCGCGTTCGAACGCACCGAGTTCGCTCTTCTGGATTTGCGAACGCGATGCAGGCGTTCGAACGTGATGCAGGCGTTCGAACGTGCGGTTGAACGCGCCTGGTGGTATTTGCGAACGCGATGCAGGTGTTCATAGTGCGTTCGAATGCACAGTACATTCTCTTCACCACGTTCACAACCTCGTTCACAAACCGCGTTCGAACTCACTCCACCCGCGTTCGAATGCGACTTACAGAAAACTTATTTTAATTGAAATTAAACACTAAAACATGAAATAAAAACACTCCTAAAGTGAATCCATGCTCGAGACGACGTCGGTGAAGTCCGAATCGTATCAATCCACCACACTTCCGCAACCTTGTCCTCAAGGTTTGAAGTTTGTAAAGCGATCTTTGAACTCTGGTTTAAGTTCCTCCATGGTATGATCTTCTGCATTGGTTCCCCACATATCTGAAGATATAGGAAATGCTGGTGCTAAAAGAGAGGCAAGCTCACTTGTGTCCGGTTGGCACGAAAGAGCATCGGCGGCTCGATTTTCAATCCCCTTTTTTTAGACTAATTCATAGTCATACCCAAGGAGTTTCGTGACCCACCGTTGTTGGGCTGGGGTGTGCACACGTTGCTCCATGAAGTAGGGTAAGCTACGCTGGTCCGTGCGGATAGTAAAACGTTGGCCAATTAAGTAGGGTCGCCATTTGGTGACGGCGTGTAAAATCGCTAGCATTTCGCGCTCGTAGGTAGATAGCTGTCGCGACTGACTTGACAATGCTTTGCTCATATATGCCACGGGTCTGCCCTCTTGCATCAAAACTGCTACAATGCCCTCACCCGAAGCGTCGCACTCCACCACAAAGGGCTTGCCGAAATCTGGTAGTGCTAGAACCGGAGATGTAGACATAGCTGTCTTGAAGGCTTCAAAGGCCTCTATTGCTTTGCCCGTCCATTGAAACCTGCCCTTTCTGAGTAAGGAGGTCAGCGGGGCAGCAATTTTGCCATAGTTGGCAACAAATCGCCGGTAGTACCCTGTCAATCCAAGGAATCCCCTCAATTCCCTCTGATTAGTAGGAATCGGCCAATCCACCATATTCTTGATCTTGCTTGGGTCGGCTTCCACTCCTTTTACAGAGATTATATGCCCCAAGTACTCCACTCTTGACTCTCCCCAAAGACACTTGCTCATCTTAAATTTTAGCTGGTTTTGTCGCAAGATATTTAATACCTCCCACACGTGCCGCAAGTGCTCACTCCAATTCCTACTGTATACTAGAATATCGTGAAAGAAGACGAGCACGTACCGACGCAAGAGTGGGCGGAAGAGGTCATTCATCAGCCCTTGGAAGGTGGCCGGTGCATTGGTGAGCCCAAACGGCATGACTCGGAACTCATAGTGGCCATCGTGAGTTCGAAACGCCGTTTTGTGTACATCTTCAGGGTCGACTCGAATTTGATGGTATCCTACTCTTAAGTCAAGTTTGCTGAAGTAGGCCGACCCTGTGAGCTCATCCAGCAACTCCTCGATCACCGGTATTGGATACCGATCCTTGACAATAATTGCATTCAAGGCTCGGTAGTTGACGCAAAACTGCCAACTCCGGTCTTTCTTCCGAACCAGCAGCACTAGCGATGAGTAGGCACTTCTACTCGGTTGAATAATCCCTTGCTTGAGCATTTCATCCACCAATTTACTGATCTCTTCCTTCTGGACACGCGGGTACCGATAGGGTCAGACATTTGTAGGTTCAGCCCCTGGAATGATTTGGATGCGATGGTCATGACGACGGTTCGGCGGTAGTCCTCGGGGTTCCTTGAAGAGATCCTGAAACTCCTGCAGCAGCTCTTCCATGTCAAAGGCTACTTCCCTTGGTGGTGGATGTTCTGGTTCAACAATAGCCAGTTGCAATAGTAGAGCTCGGTCCCCTGCACAAGGAAAACCCACAAGTGGTTGCAATGTCGGCCCTTGCCGCGGTTGATTTCCATCCAGCAGCACCCTTCTTCCATTCCTCCGAAATGTCAATGTGAGGTTTGAGAAATCAAATGTTACGGGCCCCAAGCTTTGAAGCCATTGGGTCCCCAAAACAATATCGGCACCTAGCAAGGCCAACGGATAAAGGTCCAATTTGAAAGTTTGGCCTTGCACCTTCAATTCCACACCTCTACAAATAAAATCTGCTCGCAATGTGGTGCCATCTCCGATCGTCACATCGAAACCTTCCGTGGGTTCCGACTCGAGCCGCTTCCTAAGGAGCCTCTTGTCAATGAAGTTGTGGGTGGACCCGGTGTCAATCAAGATTCTCATTGTGGTTTTCTTGATTACACCGTTCACCCGCAAGGTCTTTGGCACAGTTGTCCCCGAATAGGCGTGGAGGGAGATTTCGGCTATCATGTCCTCCACGTGTTGCTCCTCAGCTTCTTCTCCTTGATGTCCAACCACATCTGCACCTTCAGCTGCAAACTCATCCTCAGCTTCCTCCAATCCATCGATTAGCATCACCGATCCCATCGGTTTAGCGCAGCGATGCCCGAGTACAAACTTCTCATCACAACGGAAGCATAGACCTTTGGCCCTTCGTTCCTCCACTTGGGCAGGTGTGAGTGCTCGTCCCGGACCTCTAGGTGCGTACTTCACATCTTGGGATGGCTTCAAGGGTGCTCGAGGAGGTACCACTACAGCAGCAACTCTTGGTGTTCCGGTGATGTTTCCTGCCGCTATGGTTGGTTGAGATTGATTGCGGCTTCCTTGGCTCATCCAACTCTGTTTCAGGTGTATCTTCATGGCCCTATGTTTGTCTTCCATAAGCACCGCATCTTTGAAGGCCTCCTTTAAGGTTCTAGGCCTTAAAGCCCTCACATCGGCTTGTATGTCACCCCCCGCAGCCGGAGATGAAGGTCTTTGCGAAGTTGCTGATCCGTCCATGGTGGATGACATCGGCTACTAATCCTCTCAAATTCTTCTTGGTATGACCCAACCGTAGTCTTTTGCACCGTCTTTGAGAGGAGAGCATCAAAGTCTTCATATCCCGATGCTCCAAATCGCCGTGTGATATCGGCGCAAAATTCAGCCCAAGTTTTGATAGCCTCAGTGGCATTGGATGCTTGAAACAAATGAAGCGTGCATCCTCAAGGTGGAAGCTCGCAAGCGTCACCTTGTACTCTTCCGTCGTTCCTTGGTATGCAAAGAATTTCTCCGCCCTATACAACCAATCAATCGAGTCGCCACCTTTGAACTTGGGGGATTCGAGACGCACGACTTGTCCACGGATGCCATTGTCTCGTTCTGGATCATGTCCTTGTCTAACCGGGGGAGGATGCACCATGAAGGGTTGATGATCCCCTCCTTCGGTTTTGATTAACTTGCCGTGGTTCCGGATCGTATTGACCCGCCCACGGATCTTGATCTCCAAGGCGGTCTGCATAGTGGTTCACCCGTCGGATGGGTTCACCTGCAACTGGACCTGGTGTAACCATCCTTGCTTGCCTCTGCCCATAGGGTGGTGGTAGCAGCGGCTCTTGTGGTTGCAAAGACTGAACCGGTGGCGGTGGGTTCAAGGGGGTGGACTCGCGTCGTGGGGTCGATGGTGCTTTCCCGTTCGCCATTGCTTCCCTTGTCGCCCGTAGTTTCCGCATCACCTCCATCATCATCTAGTTGTTGATGGCCATTTGCTCTGAAAGAGACCCCAACACGGCTTGAACGCTAGGTTCTTCCGTATTCTGATTAGATCGGGCGGTTCCACGGGTGGAAGTCCCTGCAATCGTTTCTCCCTCCTCTATTGGGAGAATCTCTTCTTCATCATCTCGCCGTGCAGCCATGGATCTGGTTGTCGTCATTAGAAGCGCTTGTCTGAGAAACGGTGGCTCTGATACCAGCTTGGTACGATCACGCCTCTGGCTATGGAGCTCTGATACCAGCTTGATACGATCTCGCCTTTTCGGTGA
Organism: Typha latifolia; assembly: GCF_019914945.1. Lineage (NCBI taxonomy): Eukaryota > Viridiplantae > Streptophyta > Magnoliopsida > Poales > Typhaceae > Typha > Typha latifolia. The sequence goes on along the minus strand of NC_133086.1, from coordinate 11,015,604 downwards.
TGGGTCGATCTCTTCCAATTCTTGATCTGGACTAGATCTGGCATGGAATTTTGAAATAAGATCCCGAACTATGCCGCCGTCGGATCGACGTGAAACTTTGATATGTTGTAGCCCCAGAAAAGAGCTTTCCAACAAATCTAGTTGCAGGCGAATCGGATGTGGGGATCTCGAGATATCATCCGATTTGTGGACAAAGGTCAGATGGTCTGTTTTGGATCCATGGATGGAGGCACGTGATCCTAGGTAATGGTGGTTGAAGGTGGACCAGCGTTAATGTGGTGGCACCGGTGAAAAGTGATGGTGGAAGGGTTGTGGTTGATGGAAGGATTAGGGCAAGTATTGGATAGATTGGACGAAGGGGGAGAAGAGGGCCACCCCTAAGGGACTAGGGTGATTAGCCGGACGAGGGAGGTTAGAAGCGGCGTCGCCGGGGATTGAGAGAACGGGAGTGAAGAAGACGAAGGAGGCAAGGCAAAACTCAATCTCAATAATCAATAATCAATTTGGTTGCCTACCACATCCTTTTATAAGCTAACCAACAACTCAAATTAACCCTAAAAACACAATTTTCGTCGACCGCGTTCGAACTCGCCCGACCGCGTTCGAACGCATCGAGTGCGCTCTTCTGGATTTGCGAACGCGATGTAGGCGTTCGAACGGGCGATCGAACGCACCTGTTGGTATTTGCGAACGCGATGCAGGCGTTCACAGTGCGTTCGAACGCGGTGCGTTCGAACGCACAGTACATTCTCTTCACCACGTTCACAACCCCGTTCACAAACCGCGTTCGAACTCACTCCACCCTCGTTCGAACGTGACTTATAGAAAACTTATTTTAATGGAAATTAAACACTAAAACATGAAATAAAAACACTCCTAAAGTGAATCCATGGTCGAGACGACGTCGGTGAAGTCCGAATCGTATCAATCCACCACGCTTCCGCAACCTTGTCCTCAAGGTTTGAAGTTTGTGAAGCGATCTTTGAACTCTGGTTTAAGTTCCTCTATGGTATGATCTTCTGCATTGGTTCCCCACATATCTGAAGATATAGGAAATGCTGGTGCTGAAAGAGAGGCAAGCTCACTTGTGTCCGGTTGGCGCGAAAGAGCATCGGCGGCTCGATTTTCAATCCCCTTTTTGTAGACTAATTCGTAGTCATACCCAAGGAGTTTCGTGACCCACCGTTGTTGGGCTGGGGTGTGCACACGTTGCTCCATGAAGTAGGGTAAGTTACGCTGGTCCGTGCGGATAGTAAACCGTTGGCCAATCAAGTAGGGTCGCCATTTGGTGACGGCGTGTAGAATCGCTAGCATTTCACGCTCGTAGGTAGATAGCTGTCGTCGACTGACTTGACAATGCTTTGCACATATATGCCACGGATCTGCCCTCTTGCATCAAAACTGCTCCAATGCCCTCACCCGAAGCGTCGCACTCCACCACAAAGGGCTTGCCGAAATCTGGTAGTGCTAGAATCGGAGCTGTAGACATAGCTGTCTTCAAGGCTTCAAAGGCCTCCGTTGCTTTGCTCGTCCATTGAAACCCACCCTTTCTGAGTAAGGACGTCAGCGGGGCAGCAATTTTACCATAGTTGGCAACAAATCGCCGGTAGTACCCTGTCAATCCAAGGAATTGCTGGATGAGCTTGCAGGGGCGACTATATTTAGTAAGCTTGACTTTTGGGCTAGGTATCATCAAATTATAGTTCACTCGGCGGATGTACATAAAACTGCATTTTGGACTCCGGACGGGCATTACGAGTTCTGAGTGATGCCTTTTGGTCTTACCAGTGCTCCAGCTACCTTCCAAGGCCTCATGAATGATATATTTCGGCCTCTCTTGCGAAGGTATGTCTTGGTATTTTTTGACGATATTTTGGTGTATAGCAGGACTGAAGTGAAGCATTGGCGGCATTTGGAGGACGTGCTGAATTTGTTGGAGCAAAACTAATTGAAGATCAAGAAATCCAAGTGCCTATGGGGAGTACCAAAGGTGGAGTATTTAGGCCACATCATTTCATTGGATGGTGTAGCGACGGATCCTCAAAATGTTGCATGTATGACCGCTTGGCCTATTCCTACTACTACTACCGGATTGAGAGGATTTTTGGGGCTGACTGGTTATTATCATCGATTCATCGCCGGATATGGCAAGATCGCTGCTCCTCTCACTTCTTTGTTGAAGAAGGACTCTTTTAGATGGACGGATGAAGCCACTTTAGCCTTTGAAAAATTGAAAACAACAATGATGACGGCACCCGTTCTAGTGCTACCGGACTTCACCAAAGAATTCATTGTTGAATGTGATGTATCGGGTGTTGGCATAGGAGCTGTATTAATGCAAGAAGGACGTCCCATTGCCTATCCTAGTAAGTCTTTATCGTAAAAATCTCAGCAATTATCGACTTATGAGAGAGAGATGCTAGCAATTCTACATGCGGTGACAAGATGGAGGCCTTATTTGATTGGTAGACGATTCATTATCCGAACCGATCAGAGGAGCCTTCCATATTTTATGGGATAACGCATACACACTCCGGCATAGCAGCGATGGGTTACAAAATTATTGGGGTATGATTATGAAATTCAATACAAGAAGAGAACGGAAAATAAAGCGGCTGATACACTATCGCGCCAACCCGATACCGCCGAGCTTGTAGCGTATTCATCTCCTACCTTTCCCTTCCTTGACGAGCTGAGGTATGCATGTACATCAGACCCAGATATTTTGAGATTGTTGCAGGAGGTGATGGATGATCTTGTTAGGTTTTTATTTGTTGGCAATAGTGTACAAAATATTCTAAGTGTATTTTTTCATGTATATGAGCTTTACACAAGTCTAGAATATCTCTAGTTTGAAGAATTGCAAGATTATTGGAGAAAAGCCGTTGAGTTCACACCGCGTTCACAAACGCGTTCGAACGTGGAATCTGCGTTCACACAAACAGAGAGCCGCGTTAACAAACGCGTTTGAATGCGGAATCTGCGTTCACACAGATAGAGAGCCGCGTTCACAAACGCGTTTGAATGCGGAATCTGCGTTCACAAAGACAAAGAGCTGCGTTCACAAATGCGTTCGAACGTGGGTAATGCATTCACACATACAGAGAGCCGCGTTCACAAACGCGTTCGAACGCGGGTACTGCGTTCACACAAATAGAGAGCTGCGTTCACAAACGCGTTTGAACGCAACCTGAAGAATTCAAGTTGTCGCGTTCGAATACACTTGGGCCCGTTCGAACACACCTGAGATCAAGTCATGCCGTTCAAATGCACCCAGGCTGCGTTTGAACGCACCAATGAAGTTTGATAAAATTGGACTTTCGTGAGTACGAATAAGACTTGGATTTGGCTCTATCTTGGAGATCATATATAAGGATTGTGATGCTACATTGGTTCTTCAACTAACAAGGTTCCACTCATCATTAAAAAGTTAATCTTTCGTCTTAAGGGTTATCTAGACGAAAGATCAATCTCGAGGGTTACTGAGGTTGGACTTCAATCACGAGAAGCAGTGAATCGTGGGTTCTAGCGAGCAAGACTGAGAAGAACAAAGTCGTTTGGATCGACGGGTTATTTTGTGAGTCAGTCTTGTAACTACTACTATTCTAGTGATTGGTTTTGATATGAGTTTGGTTCCGTGGTTTTTTTCCGTTTGTGTTTTTCCATGTTAAAATCTTGGCGTTCATCTCTGCTTTCGTTCTTAATATTTCTACGGACTTTTACTTAAGCGAACAAGTGTTATCATAGCCTAGTATTTGGATACATACTTGTGTCTAGGGGTTTTTCAATTGGTATCAGAGCAGGTTCTCTCACCCTTTGAGAGAGATCAGATAGGCATGGATTTTCATAGAGATGGACCATCATCTATTAGACCTCCTATCCTAGATGGATCAAATTATGGATATTGGAAAGCTAGGATGAGAGCTTACTTGAAGTCTATAGATGAACGAGTATGGTTTGCCGTTGTGAACGGTTGGAGTCCACCAATGTACATGGTGGATGATAAACTTGCTGATAAACCGATAGAGTCATGGGATAGGTCAGACTATGAAAAAGTTGGATGGAATAGCAAGGCAATAAATGCAATTTTTAGTTGTGTTTCCTCGGAAGAATTTTTACTTATGAGATAGCAAAAGAAGCTTGGACGATCTTAGAAACTACTCACGAAGGAACTATGGCTGTAAAACTTTCTAAACTTCAGAGGTTGACTACTAGTTTTAAAACTCTACGTATGGAGGAGAATGAGACATTTGATGAGTTCTATGCAAAGCTGAGTGATATAGTCAACTCTAGTTTCAACCTAGGAGAGAAAATTCTTCAAAATAGAATTGTTTGTAAGATCCTTAGGTCTCTTCCAGAGAGGTTTCAGGTGAAAGTTACAGCTATTGAGGAAAGTAAGGACATCGATTCTATGAAAGTTGAAGAATTGGTAGGAAATCTACAAATATTTGAGTCCAGTCTTTCAAAACCGAGGAAGTTCAAAGGGATTGCTCTATCCATAGTTGAAGAAATTATAGAGGAGACTGATGATGAAGGTGATTTAGATGTTGAGATGTTGGCCATGTTCGTCAAAAAGTTTAATAAATTCTTTCGAAAGCCAAACAGGTTGAATGCTGAAAAACTTGAGAAAAGCAAAGCCTTTGTGAAAAAGAAGAATATTGCGAGTTCGAATATAGGTGTGAGCAACAACAGTGTCAAATAGAAAAATAAGAATTCTGAGAATAAAGTTCGATGTTTTGATTGTTCTGATTTTGGACACATAGCACAAGAATGCCCTAATCGCCTTAAGAAGAAGGGTAAAGCTATGAAAGTTACTTGGGATGAATCAGATGAATCTGATGATGATTTTGGAAAAGACGAAGAAAACTTTGTTACTTTTGCCTGTTCTCTACTAAATATCGATTCTGTTGTTGATACTAATAGTACAGATGATCAGGATATGTTACCAGCTGAGGAAGATGAATCTAAAATTCAAAAGGCATATAATGACCTGTACCTGGAGTCATTTAAACTCAAGAACAGCAATCTTAGACTACTTCAACGACTCAAAGTAATCGAACTAGAAAGAATTCAATTTGAGGAGAAGTACAAATTGGAACTTGAACGTGTCAAATACCTTTCTGAACAACTTGACAATGCAAAATATAAAATGAAGGATGATGAAATTGAACTAGAGCGACTGAATAAGGAAGTGACATTTCTAAAAGGGAAGAACAAACTTGACGAGATTCTAAAGGCTCAGATCTCTGGAAATGACAGGTATGGTGTTGGATACACTAGTTATTCAAATAATAATAAAATTATCTTCGTTTCTGCAGGTATACAAAAGGAAGAATACCTGAAGTCATCAACTGCATTTACAAAGCAATCCTGGATGAATGCTTCTAAACTGAAGGTGAACCTACAAACTGGTGAATCGTCAACGACACCAAAGGTAAACTTTAGTCACACTCCTCGACAAAAGGTGAGTAGAAAAGGGTTTGTTTCGACGTGCTATCATTGCGGCATTCTAGGGCATATTCGACCTCATTGCAATTTTTTGCAAAAACCTAGAACTGTTTTCATTTATGGGATAAAAACAAAAGTCATATGGGTCAAGAAAAGTGATTTGAATTGTTATGTTGTGCATACAGCCTTAAAAGCTTTAAATTCTGATTTGTGGTATTTAGACAGTGGCTGTTCAAGACATATGTCGGGTGACAAGTCATTATTTTCTAATATTGAAAAACATGAAGGGGGAGTTGTGACATCCGGAGATGGTAATTCATCCAAGGTAATAGGTAAAGGAAAGGTAAGTTCTCCGAGGGTTCCTATTCTTGAAAATGTTCTTTATGTTAAGGGCTTGAAAACAAATCTTTTAAGTATCAGTCAATTTTGTGATGAAGATTATGAGGTAAAATTCTCCAAAAATGATTCTACTATTCTAGATCATGGTGGTAATGTTATATGTTATGGATCTAAAACATCTGATAATTGCTATGTTGTTGGAACGTCACATAAACTAAAATGTAACAGTGACACTTTCGACATTGCAGATCTTTGCAATCAACGTCTTGGACATGTGAATCACAAAAATTATTTATTCTGTCCAAACAATAAATGGTAAGAGGAATACCTAAGATGAAAAAAATGTCAAAAAGAGTGTGCGGTTCTAATACGATCACACCTCTGGCTATGGAGCTCTGATACCAACTTGATACGATCTCTCCTTTAGGGCTAAAGATCGATCTTTTCTAATTCTCAGATCTGGACTAGATCTTGCACGGAACTTTGAAATAAGATCCCGAAATATTCCGCTGTTAGATCAACGTGACATTTTGATATGTTTTAGGTCCGGAAAAGAGCTTTCCAACAAATCAAGTTTTAGGCGAATCGGAGTTGGGGATCTCGAGATATCGTTCGTTTAGTGGACGAACGTCAAGATGCTCTGTTTTGGATCCGTGGATGGAGGCACGAGATCCTAGATAATGATGGTTAGTGGACCGGCGTTAATGTGGTGGCACCGGTGAAAAGTGATGGTGGAAGGGTTGTGGTTGATGGAAGGATTAGGGCAAGTGTTGGATAGATTGGACGAAGGGGGAGAAGAGGGCCACCCCTAAGGGAATAGGGTGATTAGCCGGACGAGGGAGGTTAGAAGCGGCGTCGCCGGGGATTGAGAGAACGGGAGCGAAGAAGACGAAGGAGGCAAGGCAAAACTCAATCTCAATAATCAATAATAATGTTGGTTGCCCTACACATCCTTTTATAGGCTAACCAACAACTCACATTAACCCTAAAACACAATTTTCGCCGACCGCGTTCGAACTCACTCCACCCGCGTTCGAACGCGACTTACAAAAAACTTATTTTAATGGAAATTAAACACTAAAACATGAAATAAAAATACTCCTAAAGTGAATCCATGCTCGAGACGACGTCGGTGAAGTCCGAATCGTATCAATCCACCACGCTTCCGTAACCTTGTCCTCAAGGTTTGAAATTTGGGAAGCGATCTTTGAACTCTCACTCAAGCTCCTCCATGGTATGATCTTCTGCATTGGTTCCCCACATATCTGAAGATATAGGAAATGTTGGTGATGAGAAAGAGGCAAGCTCACTTGTGTCAGGTTGGCGCGAAAGGGCATCAGCCGCTCGATTCTTGATCAGCAAGTTCCAAGTGAAGCTCGGTTATATCCGTCGCCGCGAGTCTTTCGTAGGCACACAAGATAGGGGTAGTGCGACCATAACCGCCTCAATGGGGTTCATCCTCAGTCGAGCTTGGATACTCGTACTCCAACTAGTCCAAGGTGAAATTCGGGTCCATCTACATTGAGTCCACTTGGTCTCGGGTGGTCGAACCAATTGACTCAATGTCAGTTCAGCAATAGAAATCTGGTGCATCCGATTGCGCTCGGGAGGTCGAGTTAGATGCAGTTGGTGGATCCAGATTAGGTTCTCCCAGTGACTCAAGTTAGGTTCAGCTAGCCAAACTGATTATTGGTTGTGTTTATAATCATTCTGCCCACTCCATGGATTAGGATCCGAGTCAAATGTATCCTAGTATAAGCAAACTCGTCTTAAGTCAAGTAGAGGGTTTCTGATCATGTCCCTTATTTGACTTAACTGAGTCCCGAAGTCCAGAGATGACTCCCACTTGACTTGACCCCTTTGGCTCTTAGGTCCAACCCAACTAATGTCTAGCAATTCCACCTGGTCAAGCCCAACAATGTAGCCTTCTTGAAATTCTAACCACTTAGAGTCTTCAAAAAAATTTGAAATCCCTAATCTTTCTCTCTTAGTTCCATCTCCATTAGCCATTGCCATAGGAGTTGCCTTAGCACGTGGCAGCCTTGGCTAAGTAGTGACCACCTCCAGTAGTTGCTTAAGTAGGGTTCCCGACGGTGTGGCAGTAGTCGGCGGCGATGGAAGGCCGAAGTTGGCCCAAAAATAAAATCTTCAGATCCTTCTCTGTCCCGTTGCAGCCATGGCAAGGAGCCTTTGGTCATCCGGAATACTACAATAGTTCTTTGGTGAGGCCCCTCTTGGGGTGACGACGGTTGGCTGACCGCTGTGGAAGGCTGAGGTTGACAAAAACAAAATCTTCATCTCCTTCTTCATTTTGTCGTAGCCATGGCAGGGAGCTTTCGATCGTTTAGGTGAGAAAATCATTAGCCCACAAGGTCTTTACGAGGGTCGTCGGAGGCTGGTGCCGCCGTGGTTGGAAGATTGCGGCCTTCTCCTTCGAGTTGTAGCTCGGCGGGGAGCCGCAACGTCATTGCCGGTGATGGCACTATCGCGATCGATTGTCGATTGACCGAGGAGAATGGTGGAAGGTCACTAGAGGCCATACATGATTTCTTCATAGTTCTTGACTCATTTGTGGTTGCAAATGAAGGTGGTGTAAGGCGGCCCAAGTGCTGGAACTTGCGGTTCTGGATCATCTCCCTCACCACTGATGAGGATTACTGATGAGGAATATCCAACGGCCACGTGTGGTCTTCCTCCATTCAACAGTGGTTCGCACGGTTGTCGACTCGTCGAAGAACTCCGTTCTGACATCAAAAGAACATTTCCAACCGTCGAACTTGCCAAAGGAAACTGCTGCCTTGAAGCTAGACTCTTCGCCGTTTCTGCAGGGATCGAGAATGGTGTAGCCAGCCCTTCACAATTTCCGAGGGCTGCTACAATGGTTGAGGATCCCATTGTAGCCGACAGCCGTTTGTTGCAGCTAACCATGGGTCGAGGTGTAGAAGCTCGATCTTGCCTGATAGCCGAACTCTCCCCAACTTTTGTGATGAATGGGGAGGCCGTGGAGGATGTTGGGTATGTTGCAGAGGGTTCCCCATGCTGCCTTGTGATTACCCTGCTTGTTGAAGAAGGTTTCGGCCACGCCCGTATTTCTCACAGCATCTCCATCATCATTTGATTATTGATGGCCATCTGTCTAGAAAAAGACCCCAACACGGCTTGAATACTAGGTTCTTCCGTATTCCGATTAGATCGGGCGGTTCCACGGGTGGAAGCCCCCGCAACCGTTTCTCCCTCATCTATTGGGATAATCTCTTCTTCATCATCTCGCCGTGCAGCCATGGATCTGGTTGTCGTCATTGGAAGCGCTTGTTGGAGGAACCTGGCTCTGATACCAGCTTGATACGATCACACCTCTGGCTATGGAGCTCTGAGACCAGCTTGATATGATCTCTCCTTTAGGGCTAAAGATCGATCTTTTCTAATTCTCAGATCTGGACTAGATCTTGCACGGAACTTTGAAATAAGATCCCGAAATATTTCGCCGTCGGATTGACGTGAAATTTTGATATGTTTTAGGCCCGGAAAAGAGCTTTCCAACAAATCAAGTTTCAGGCAAATCGGAGTTGGGAATCTCGAGATATCGTTCGTTTAGTGGACGAACGTCAGGATGCTCTGTTTTGGATCCTTGGATGGAGGCACGAGATCCTAGGTAATGATGGTTGGTGGACCGGCGTTAATGTGGTGGCACCGGTGAAAAGTGATGGTGGAAGGGTTGTGGTTGTTGAAAGGATTAGGGCAAGTGTTGGATAGATTGGACGAAGGGGGAGAAGAGGGCCACCCCTAAGGGACTAGGGTGATTAGCCGGACGAGGGAGGTTAGAAGCGGCGTTGTCGGGGATTGAGAGAACGGGAGCGAAGAAGATGAAGGAGGTAAGGCAAAACTCAATCTCAATAATCAATAATAATTTTGGTTGCCCTACACATCCTTTTATAGGCTAACCAACAACTCACATTAACCTTAAAACACAATTTTTGCCGTCTGCGTTCGAACTCACTCCACCCGCGTTCGAAAGCGACTTACAGAAAACTTATTTTAATAGAAATTAAACACTAAAACATGAAATAAAAATACTCCTAAAGTGAATCCATGCTCGAGACGACGTCGGTGAAGTCCAAATCGTATCAGGTTCGTGTCAAATTGGAAAACAAATTCGGATCTCACACAAGAAGGTAAATGCAGCTACCACCGACCGTGTTTTTAAATTAGCTCACATGGACTTGATGGGTCCAACAAAAATGGAAAATCTTGGAGGTAAACGCTATATATTCTTAATGGTCGATGATTACTCCAGATATACCTGGGTTGCCTTTCTACGTGAGAAGTCTGAAACCTTTAAGGTTTTTAAATCACTATGCTTAAAATTGTAGAATGAAAAATCTACAACCCTAGTTAGGATTCGTTCTAATCATGGTAGAGCATTTGAAAATGAAAATTTTTCTATATTTTGCGATTCTCTTGGTATTCAACATGAGTTTTCAACTCCTATAACTCCACAAGAACGGGATTGTTGAAAGAAAAAACCGAGTTGTGCAAGAAATGGCTAGGGTTATGCTTCACGCTAAAAAGGTTACTCAAAGTTTTTGGGCGGAGGCAGTCAATATAGCGTTACACATGATAAATCGTGTTTATCTAAGAACAGGTACAAAAATGACTGCTTATGAAATCTGGAAAGGTAAGAAACCTAGTGTTAAATATTTTTGAGTTTTTGGTAGTAAATGTTATATCTTATGTGATTGAGAATATTTGACTAAATTTGACACTAGAAGTAGCGAAGGCATCTTCTTGGGGTATTCAAATAATATTAGAGCCTACAGAGTATTTAATCTTGACATTTCTACTGTTATGGAATCTGCTAATGTTATGAAGATGAATCCACGACTGATTTAACTGAAGCTACTCCTATTTTTGTTTCTGCAGATACATATGATGAAGAAATAGGAAAGGAGCTTGATCTGAAAATTGAGAATCAGGAAGAGGACAAAGTTGAAATGAACAAAGATGACTGCAACGTACCAGAACCATCTACCAGAGTGAAATCAAATCATCCACTGTCACAAGTGATAGGAGACGTGAATGAACCAATTAAGACAAGACGACAATCCAAAGTGAGGTATCATTTACTTGTTATACATTTTCTTTTGAACCTAAAAATGTGAAGGAAGCATTGTTAGACGATTTTTGGGTTAATGCTATGCATGAGGAATTAGAGCAATTTTCTAGGAATGATTTTTGGTATTTAGTTCCTAGATCTAAAAATGTGAACGTCATTGGAACAAAATAGATTTATAAGAATAAAAGTGATGAACATGGCAATATAGTTCGAAATAAAGCTAGACCCATAGCACAGGGATATACTCAGGTTGAGGGTATAGATTTTGATGAGACATTTGCTCCTGTTGCTAGATTAGAATCTATTCGTATACTGCTTGCTATTGCTTGTCACTTAAAATTTAAATTGTTTCAAATGGATGTGAAAAGTGCTTTCTTGAATGGTACTCTGAATGAAGATGTTTATGTAGAACAACCGAAAGGGTTCGAAGATCAAAAATTTCCTTCTCATGTGTTTAAACTGAAAAAGGCCCTCTACGGGCTAAAACAAACTTCAAGAGCTTGGTATGAGAAGTTGACCACTTTCTTAGTGGATGCGGGGTTCACTCGAGGGGGAGTGGACAAGACATTGTTCATTAGACGGTCAAACAAAAGTTTAGTTGTGGCACAAATATATGTGGATGACATTAGCTAAGGAGTTTGCAAATCTTATGCATAGTAATTTTGAGATGAGCATGATGGGTGAGTTGAAGTTCTTTCTAGGACTTCAAATTACTCAGTTGGAAAGAGGGATATTTATCACTCAAACCAAGTATGCTAAGTATCTTGTGACTAAATTCGGTTTAGAAAATGCAAAACATGCTATAACTCCTATGAGTACAACTACCAAACTAGGTAAGGATATTTCAGGAAAAAGTGTTGATTAGACACTGTATAGGAACATGATTGGTAGTCTTTTGTACTTAAATACTAGTAGACCAGACATTGCATTTAGTGTCGGTGTGTGTGCTAGGTTTCAGTCTGAACCTAAGGAGACACATTTGTTTGCTGTGAAACGTATTATAAAATATGTCGGTGGCACAGTTGACTTAGGTATCTGGTTTACGTATGACTCGGGAACTATCATATCTGGATACACGGATTCTGATTAGGCAGGATCATGTGATAATAGAAAAATTACCTCAGGTGGATGTTTTTATATTGGAAACAATCTGGTTGCTTGGCACAGTAAGAAACAAAATTCGATATCTTTATCTACTGCGGAGGCCGAGTACATTGCAGCGGGAAGTTGTTGTTCTCAGTTACTATTGATGAAACAGATAGTCAAAGATTACCGCATTGAACAAGATACTATGGTGCTTTATTGTGACAACCTGAGTGCTATTAATATTTCGAAAAATCCTGTTCAACACTCGCGTACAAAGCATATTGATATCTGACATCATTTTATACGCGAGTTAGTTGAAGACAAAACAATAGCACTAGAACATGTTGAGACGGAGAAACAGTTGGGTGATCTATTTACAAAATCTTTGGATTTACAGAGATTTGAGTATCTTCGTAATTCTTTAGGGAATTGTGCTTTGGATTGATTTTTTTTGGTTTGGTTTGCATGTGATACGATTCGGACTTCACCGACGTCGTCTCGAGCATGGATTCACTTTAGGAGTATTTTTATTTCATATTTTAGTGTTTAATTTCCATTAAAATAAGTTTTCTGTAAGTCGCGTTCGAACGCGGGTGGAGTGAGTTCGAACGCGGTTTGTGAACGGGGTTGTGAACGTGGTGAAGAGAATGTACTGTGCGTTCGAACGCACTGTGAACGCCTGCATCGCGTTCGCAAATCTAGAAGAGCGAACTCGGTGCGTTCGAACGCGGTCGGGCGAGTTCGAACGCGGTCGACGAAAATTGTGTTTTTAGGATTAATTTGAGTTGTTGGTTAGCCTATAAAAGGATGTGGTAGGCAACCAAATTGATTATTGATTATTGAGATTGAGTTTTGCCTTGCCTCCTTCGTCTTCTTCGCTCCCTTTCTCTCAATCCTCGGCGACGCCGCTTCTAACCTCCCTCGTCTGGCTAATCACCCTAGTCCCTTAGGGGTGGCCCTCTTCTCCCCCTTCGTCCAATCTATCCAACACTTGCCCTAATCCTTCCATCAACCACAACCCTTCCACCATCACTTTTCACCAGTGCTACCACATTAACGCCGGTCCACCATCCACCATTACCTAGGATCTCGTGCCTCCATCCACGGATCCAAAATAGAGCATCCTGACATTCGTCCACTAAATGAACGATATCTCATGATCCCCAACTCCGATTCGCCTGAAACTTGATTTGTTGGAAATCTCGTTTCTAGGGCGACAACATATGAAAATTTCATATCGATCCAACGGCGGAATATTTTGGGATCTTATTTCAAAGTTCCGTGCCAAATCTAGTCCAGATCAAGAATTGGAAGAGATCGACCCTTTACCAAAAAGGCGTGATCGTATCAAGCTGGTATCAGAGCTCCATAGCCAGAGGCGTGATCGTATCAGCGTGTTTATTTTTTATTATTTCTGTTTGTTTCTTTTTAGGTTTTCTTTACTCTAAACTTTTCTTTGGTTTTAGTTTTAAATTTGTCAAGAGTTTTTGTCATAAAAAAATTTTTTGATGCACTCCTAGATTCAATAATATACTCTTGACATTTTCTCTTGATTATGAGTTATGATAGTCAATTCTGTCATTTTGCAGTATATTATATCATTTCTAATTTGTTCACTCTCTCGACTTCTATGATAATTAAACTAAATTTAATACACTCATAACGTGTGTATATTCTTGAGTGAGCATGACATCATGAATTTTTTTTAAATAGCTCACTATTGACGTTGATTTGCACAGTTTGACCTCATGCTTAGTCATCACAAATGTGTTCATAAAAGATCAATGAAAAGGGCTACAATGAGTTTGTGTGAAAGCCATCTTGTTTAGAGTCCAGTTTGACTCAGTACATTGCTTGCAAATTAAATAAAATTTTTGATGTTTGTGAATATCTTATTGCACATTGTTTGATATGTACTACAAGAAAAGGGCTAACTACTCATTTGTGAAAGCTATCATTGCACCTATATAGTTTATGTATAAAAAATATTACAGGAAAATTCCTGTTCGGTTATGGAGAATAAGTTGAAAAGTGCAAATTTAAATACTAAGTTAGTTTGACTACTGTGTTATATCATTGTTTAAATAGGAAAGTTTATTTAAGAAGAATGTTTCATGTTATCTATGCTCACCTTGCATATGTATATTGTTATGATCAATCAAGATTAATTTAATTTTGAGTGATACATTAGAATTGATTATAATATGCTTTTGATGATTTGATTGATCTGTGTATGACTTATTTCATTCGATTATCATATTCTATATCTTGAATCTATTTTGAATGTTTAGAGGTGCATCTCCAAAAAGAATTTTTGATTTTTTTTCTTAGATTTTTTATTTTAAAAAAAATGGTGTTCGAACGCAAATTTTTGAGTTCAAACGCGGTGACTGGTGCGTTCGAACGCGCAGACTGGTGCGTTCGAACGCGCAGACTGGTGCATTCGAACGCACTCGAGGATTCTTTATATATTGCGTCCGAACCCTAGGGTTTGCATCTTCCATCTTCCACACTCTAGAAACCCTTCATTTTCTCCCTCTCAAATCTTCAAAATCTTGATATTTTTCATCAAATTTCTCACTACAAATCTTTTTAAAGGGTCGTTCTCCTCCGGATCTAGCATCTTTCGGCCGAATTTCTTAGTTTTTCTTCACTTTTGCGAGGTATGATCATCCATCAATTTTCCTATTTTTTATTCAATTAAGTCTCTTGATCTTGATTGATTTCGTGCGTTTTCGAGTTTTGATCACGTTAAAGTTACTATCTTGATGTTTCTTGTGTGATTGAACATGATATCTTAGCGTTTTCAAGTGGATGATAGATTTCATTTAGGGCCTTTATTGTTTCTTGGATTTTTTTTATTTTTATTTATTTCTTGCTATCTTTTTGTTTGCTTTGGGCATGTATTGAATCTTGCATCTTATTTTTTTCTCAAGAATGCCTAGAAAAGCTGCAGTTTCCAAGAAACCTAGGCCGCGTTCCTCACCTACTTCGGCTCCCAAGTTTTCAACATCTACGGCTACGGGGCGTTAGAAACATAATTTTGGCACCCGTCCTATTATCTGTTAACGACCCGTGGTCATTTCCGATTTGTCTTCTTTGGGGATAGAACAGATATTTACTGAGCGAGGATGGTTATCGGTGTGTGGGATGAGCGGGACTGCTTATGTGGAAGTTGTTTGGGAATTTTTTAGTAATGCCACGGTCTTAGACCGCTGTATACGTTCTACTATTCGTGGGGTGTCTGTATACTTGGACTCAGATGTTACTCGCGCTGAACTTCGTCTTCCTGATGGTGAGTTCCAGTATCCAACGTCTGCTCCACTTCCAGATGTCAATGAATATGCTGGCATTGTACTGATCAAAGGGGAACGTTGGAAGGGAAACCTGATGCCGCATGCGATGCTGACGTCCGTGGCTCGCATGCTTCACCTGTTTTGTCTGTACAATGTCACCCGCAAGACTCAACATTCAAGTATTAGTCTGGATCGTGCATTCCTTCTTCATGCAATGTTATCTGGAGTCTCGGTTGATTTGGCTGCGGTGATCTATGATTCAATACTCACAACTGCACAGAAAGAAGCACCTCGTGAGGGGTTACCGTTTGGCATCTTTATTACAAATTTGTGCACTCAGAGTGGGGTGTGTGTGGATGCTACGGAACCTTCTCTCACTTCGCACAAACCGTTGGATCGGATTACTCTTAAGCGGAGTCAAGCTCACGACCAGTCGTCTCCTCTCAAGCCGTCCTCTTCCGCCGTTGGTCGCTCATCGCACCTCGATAGTTTTGATGATAGCTCTGACGGTGACACATCTCACTCTGAGAGGGAGTTACCATAGTACTCTGACCATTTCGATCAGCTTAGTACTCAAGTGCAGGATCTCAATTCGGTAGTGAATGATTTACGAGCTGAGCAAGCTCGTCAGGGGATTGTACTTGACTCTGTGTTGACGATTCTTCAACGTCAGTTTCCTCCGAGTTCCTAGTCTTTGGCATTTGTGTCAAAATGGGGAGAGTGTCTAGGTGTCTAGGTGTGTAGGGGGAGCATGGTAATAGGGGGGAGTTTATTAGAGTCTTTCTGTCTTTCTAATCTTGCTTATAACTTTGCTTGGAGGAATTGTGAACTTTGTCTGTTTAAGTACTTTTGAACTTATGCTCCATTAATAACTTGTGTTTGGATTGTTTATTCATTTCAAGTTATCTTCACTTGATCTTGGATTGGTATATATTTATTTGCAGGGAATGATGTGCAAAATATTCTAGACTTGTTGATTGCTCAATTGAAGTCTTTGTAATATCTCGTAACCTAGGTTTTTTGTCACAAATTGCCAAAGGGGGAGATTGTTAGGTTTTTATTTGTTGGCAATTGTGTACAAAATATTCTAAGTGTATTTTTTCATGTATATGAGCTTTACACAAGTCTAGAATATCTCTGGTTTGAAGAATTGCAAGATTATTGGAGAAAAGCCGTTGAGTTCACACCGCATTCACAAACTCGTTTGAACGCGGAATCTGCGTTCACAGTGACAGAGAGCCGCGTTCACAAACGCGTTCGAACGTGGAATCTGTGTTCACACAGATAGAGAGCTGCGTTCACAAATGCGTTCGAATGCGGAATCTGCGTTCACACAAATAGAGAGCCGCGTTCATAAACGCGTTCGAACGCGGATACTGCGTTCACACAGACAGAGAGCCGCATTCACAAACGCGTTCGAACGCGGGTACTACGTTCACACAGACCGAGAGCCGCGTTCACACATTCCGAAAGCTGCGTTCACACAGACCAAAAGCTGCGTTCACAAACGCGTTCGAACGCAACCTGAAGAATTCAAGTTGTTGCATTTGAACGCACTCGGGCCCGTTCGAACGCACCTGAGATCAAGTCATGTCTATCAAATGCACCCGGGCCGCGTTCGAACGCACCAATAAAGTTTGATAAAATTGGACTTTCGTGAGTACGAATAAGACTTGGATTTGGCTCTATCTTGGAGATCATATATAAGGATTGTGATGCCCTATCTCTAGGGTGGTTGAAGAAGTCTTATTGAAGAAGAGTTCTTGAGGCTACATCGGTTCTTCAACTAACAAGGTTCCACTTATCTTTAAAAAGTTAATCTTTCGTCTTAAAGGTTATCTAGACGAAAGATCAATCTCGAGGGTTACTAAGGTTGGACTTCAATCACGATAAGCAGTGAATCGTGGGTTCTAGCGAGCAAGACTGAGAAGAACATAGTTGTTTGGATCGACGGGTTGTTTTGTGAGTCAGTCTTGTAACTGCTACTATTCTAGTAATTGGTTTTGATCCGAGTTTGGATCCGTGGTTTTTTCCCGTTTGGGTTTTTCCATATTAAAATCTTGGCATTCATCTCTGCTTTCGTTCTTAATATTTCTACGGACTTTTACTTAAGCGAACGAGTGTTATCATATCCTAGTATTTAGATACATACTTGTGTCTAGGGGTTTTTCAAATCTGGAGCGCCGTCTAGAGTTAGAGAATCAAGGCGGTTTGCTGCGGGACCGCGGATGC
Source organism: Typha latifolia (assembly GCF_019914945.1). Lineage (NCBI taxonomy): Eukaryota > Viridiplantae > Streptophyta > Magnoliopsida > Poales > Typhaceae > Typha > Typha latifolia. The sequence goes on along the minus strand of NC_133086.1, from coordinate 10,998,090 downwards.
ATTTGGGTGTTAGAGCATATTGGTCCAGTTGCATATCGTTTAGAGCTGCCAGAGGGGTTGAGAGTGCATTCTGTCTTCCATGTTTCATTGCTGAGGGAGCGCATTGGAGATCACGAGATTGTTGGACTAGTTCTACCGAAGCCATTGGAGGAGATAGAGATCGTAGAGCCAGTTCGAGTACATACTAGACGCCGACGACGACATGGTACCAGATTGGAGATGGAGATACTTAGTTAGGATTTTATCTAATTAGCTAAATCCAGCTCTGCGCAGTTTTGAAAATATATTTGTAGAATATTTGACACTTATCCAAATAATATCAAATAGTTGATATAATGTCTACAACCTCTAGATCTACAACTTTGATATTCATGACTTCTCCAGATTCTGAATATATCTATGACAAAATGAAAGCTTAATCCAAAAGGTATTCAGAGAAGATAAGGAATATTGGTTTCGTTGGTTTGTTAGGGTGTCATATTGTTTTAGGAGTTGTTGGCTAGCCTCTATAAATATGTGGACGGTACCCAACTTTAGATTGCTATTGGATTCTTGATTTCTTGCCTCCTATCTTCTCTCTAGACTCCTTCCTCCTCCCTTTTCACCATCTTTCCACCTCTACCGTTGGTAAGGTTTCTCCTCACTTTTAATCTCCCTCGACTGTCGAGCCACCCCTCTTCTTTGTGATCTCGACCACTTCGTTCCCTTCGTCTACTTCCCTTAATCACTTCCATAATCCACCCTCATCTCCATACCCATCCATAACCCTAACATCCACTCCACCCGTCACAACCACCATCACCCACGTTATTCTGTATTGTTGTCCCTGCTAAAGTTTGAATCTGCAAAGGGCATAAATACAAAAGTTGTAGACTAGGAAGATACAGATCGAACGCAATTTGTTTCGTAATTTTATAGCTACCGGAGAATATCGGGCGAATATTTTTCCCCGGTTGTGCGGACGGCTTCCTACAATAAATTCAGATCTTAAGGAATTGTTCCGTAGTCGATCTTTTGGTTCTAGATCCTATCAATTTGTATCAGAGCCCTATCATATACAAATCATCATCTAGTATAAAATAGTACAAATATCAAATATTGGTACAATTTAATTTCTATATAAACTATCATCTATACTGTCTCTATCTATAACTCACCTCATCTTTGCTCTAAAATATCTCATTAGGATATCTCAAGTCGGTATCACGTACAATAATATCTGTGGAGGTTAAAAATAAAATAAATTGAGTTATGAGCAAAAGGCTTAGTAAATAGATCTTACACCGAATCAGTGAAGCCAAACAGAGAATAAATCAAGTACTAGATATTATGAATCAGAAAGAGTATCATATTATGAATGAGTAAATAAATGTGTCCTCAATAATACATAAATGAAATATAAATAACATGTCATAACTGATAAAATTATATAATCCTCGACAATAAATAAATAAATCTCCATGTCATGCCGACCATGACAATGCTATGATATCAAATACAACTATATATGATGTATATTGACCACTCGATAATCGACAAACCAGATGATAATAAAATCCAATACATTTCTCAAGATCTCAGTCATCAATGTCATCTCTATATGTCATCATTATATTAGACCACTGTGCACAGTCAACACCCAGTACCCGGTCTCAACATCATGGCCGAAGGCTTTGATCATACTATACCATCCGCAAGGAGTATCACAAATATAACCATACCCTACCATCCGCTAAGGGTATCAACATCCATCAAGACTAGACACCCTTCTAGCTGATAGAAATCTCATGAGGATAACTCACCACATATGCCCTAGCGAACGGCATGTGTCCGAATGTCTGCTGTGCACACTGACTAACGACCACGGACGTAAAGCAAACAGGATCGCGACTATGTCGAGCAATCAATCATCCACCAAGCGCGTCCTAACCTTCGCGCCCACTCGGGTATTCTCACGCTTTCTATCAACTATCATATTAATCACATTTTATGTTTTTCTTCTAAATGATAGATCATATCCATATATCCAGTATGATAATAAGTCAATGCATAACAAGAATTTAGGTGGAGTAGAAATCAAGAGAAAAATAATGCACTATAGTCTCCGATCATGTAGTCAACACATGTATACTCATGCTAATCTATTACATGCATACTCATGCTACAGATCAACTGGACATAACATTATAATAGTATAATCATCTCTCATGATCTCTATATATCACCAATGTGTTGATATCCCAGATGAACCTAATCAGATGCATGATAACATATGCTCGACTGTTATCATCTCTAGATAAAGTCAAATAATCATGCTCGAGGCTAAAACATGCATATACATAATATATAATATAACCTAATTTGAGGTTTAGGGGATAAGACTACTCACCTCCAATTTGAAAACCCAACACACGTATCACTCACATCCATCAATCAACTATCACACATCACTAGCAAAGTCCACGGGGTCTCAAATAAGAGAGTTGGAATCTGAAAATGTTTAGGTAATATAAAATTAGTTATTTATCCAATTGGGATCCGTTTGTGTAACATATAATGATTTATTAGGTTTAAAATTTCTTCTTTTATTTTTATTAAATAATTTGATCTAATTAGGTACAAATATTTATAATTATAATTAACTGAAACTACACTAATTACACTTATCTAATAACCATGTTACTAAATATATCTATTCTTGAAAAACTAAACTAAAAATCTAATTTAGATTAACTAAATAACATAATTAATTTTCAGAGAGGAGGGTAAGAGAGAGAGAACAAGAGAGTTAGAGAGAGAGCACTAAATAGAGAGATAGTGGTGAGGGGTGCGGTGGTGACGACGGCGACAACGAGAAGCCGTTGGCGAGGAGAGAAAGAGAGAGGTGATAGAGAGGGAGAAAGAGAGGAGGGTAAGAGAGAGAACGAGGGAGTTAGAGAGAGAGAAGGTGGTGAGAAAGAGAGAGGTGATAGAGAGAGAGAAAGAGAGGAGGGTAAGAGAGAGAACGAAGGAGTTAGAGATAGAGAAGGTGGTGTGGGGTGCGACGGTGACGACGGCGACAGCGAGAAGCTATTAGCGAGGAGAGAAAGAGAGAGGTGATAGAGAGAGAGAAAGAGAGGAGGGTAAGGGAGAGAACGAGGGAGTTAGAGAGAGAGAATGTGGTGAGAAAGAGAGAGGTGATAGAGAAAGAGAAAGAGAGGAGAGTAAGAGAGAGAGAAGGTGGTGCGGGGTGCGGTGGGCGACGGCGGCGGCGAGAAGCCGTCGGCAAGGCGAGTAAGAGAGAGATGATATAGAGAGAGAAAGAGAGGAGGGTAAGAGAGAGAGTGAGAAAGGTATAGAGCGAGTTAGAGAGAGGGCTATAGGGGGGGTTGCGGCGGCGACGGCACCGACGACGGCGGTAGGCCGGTGTCGGCAAGGGAAGAAGAGAGAGAGAGAGAGAGAGAGAGAGAGAGAGAGAGAGAGAGAGAGAGAGAGAGAGAGAGAGAGAGAGAGAGAGAGAGAAAGAGAAACCGAAAGAGAGAGAGAGATTTAGAGGGAGAAAGATAGAGGCGGTGAAGGAGGGGAAGGGTGGCAGCTGCGCGCCCGGCCCGGCTTGCCGGGCCGGCGGTTGTGGGCGCACGTGGCGCCTTCAACGTGTGCCCACAATTTGCATGGCACGAGCTCTGCCATGCAACAAATTTTTTTTAATTTTATTTCTTTCTTTTCTCTTTTTTTTAAATATTTAATTTCTATGTTATTATTATTATTATTATTAATATTAATATTATTTTATTTATTTTATTTTTTTATCTGAGTTATTACATTTTCTTTCCTCCTTATAAAAAATTTCGACCCCGAAATTTAAATCACACTTGTATTGTAAGGAAATCCACATATTTAGTTCCACTACCTTCTAATTAAATCAACAACTGTGCAATCTCACTTTTTCAAATTTATAATTAATACTTCATTCACTAACTTACTCATTAACTCCTAACATTACACAACCACAAGTAACTCCCTAAGAATAAAATTCCTGGATCTAGGTCAGTCAGATAATCATACTATGTTTATAGACATCAGTAATACCACTGGTCTGCAAGAAAGAGTACATTCATTCTACAATATGCAAAGTGTTGTCATCTATTAAGTGAATCATATTCTACTCCAAAATACCTCAAGCTGTCCCAATTTATCACATTTCCTGCTAACTACAATAATAAACATCGTAATGCCATAATCACCTATGATAATACGATACAACCTATTTAAGTAAATTATCTCCAATCTACTGAATAAATACTCTGATCCCAAATATACTCAATGGATTATCCCTCAATACTATCACTAATACTAAGTAGTACGATAAATACAAGTTATTTTAAGAACATCTGAAATACTTAACTCATACTTCTCTTCATAGACAAATAATGTCACTAATCTAACATACTCAACATCATTCGATCTCCTCATAAAATTTAGGCAATAGCACAAACTCTCTTATTTAAAGCGTACTGCTCATATGCTTAAACCATCATAGAAATTACGAAATAAATCAATATAAGAGATCACACATATTCATATAAGACTATAATATCAACTTGTATTCATAATACATTCTTTAAATTAATATACAGTTCATCAAATCCAACCTATCAATGTTGATCCTAATGCAACCTCAAACGAATTTATACACCCTTCTAATTCTCCACATTATCTTCCTTCTTAATCTGCAATATCTGAAAGATTAAGTTCAAACTATCTGAAGATTATATATGATAAATTTTATAATGATCTTTCTATTAATCATTTCTCTGTGTCCAAACTATTTATCCCTAGATTCACATAATTTTAATTCAATCATAATTAACGCAATCACTATTGCTACTAGAATATCCACTATGATCATCATTTAATAATATTGAAATGCGATGGCTTTTTAGTAAATTCTACCAGGTAGTTCAATAATCTAATTAATAACTCGACAACATAATACTCCATTCATAATACCCATCCATATCCAACAATGATTAACATATACTCCATAACATCAACCTAGCGTCATATAACTAATGAAGTTCTAAGAATTCACTAATCCATCATACTTGATAATTAAAAATACATAAACATCATTTAGATACATCCATAAAGTACCGTCCAAGAACTAATAAGCTATTAAAATCAATCTCCCGCATTATTCATACTGTTATGATCTGATCTATTAACAAAACAACTAAAACCAATTTATTCATATGGGTAATAGAATGCCCAAGAATAATAATTATCAACCCCAATAACATATCTTTTCTTTTACTTTACTTTAAAACAATTCATATCCTCAATTTTTTACTTCATTAAAAATTAACATTTCACAAACTATAATAGAATTATCAGTCCTATAATCATCATCTCCCAATCAAATATCTTTAACTTAAAACTCAAATGCCAACCGGTAAGTCATTAGAACTATTAAGATCAATCTCATCATTCTAAAAGGCTTGCTCAATAACCTCTAGTAATAATCGAACATGTAAGCCAACAGTTAAACAAATGCTAATATAATCACTTTTCTATATATCATTATATGTTTATCATCTAGCAATATAATAAACATCTATTGATACACTGTATATAAAATATCATAGCCCTCTGTATTCCCTTCATTATCGTCCTATGAAGCAATTAGTTCAACTTCCAAATCATCTGTCAGTCATAATAAATAATCACATCTATAGTTTTTATGAATAACTCAATCAAATTATCTCTCCAATTAGTGTCGTCAAAACAACTAAGCTATCCAAGTACATAATATCTCAATTTAATATCTATGATTAAAAATCAACATACCTCATTTCTAATTAAATCATATAAACCTCATATTTCATCGAGAGTCTCAACTTAATATTCTATCACATCCTCTATATAAAGTCCACCACATATACTAAACAATTTAATCTTATCGCATCATCAAAATCCTTCTATAGCATCATTAATATCACCTAATAATCATGAAATATAAGTCTGTATATTTGTAATTAACATTCATCACCCAAAACACACAAATGTCATGCCATAATATTTGTATCCTCTAAATCAATGTCCAAAACTAAACTACTAATCAACATATACTTTGACTGTCATATATGTCATGAGACCATCAACTTAGTAACTATCATTACTCCATATAATTCCTTTCCTTATCATTCTTTTTATCTAATCATATTCACAGAATTAGCAACTACTAAACTAAACCTACTATCATGTCATCCAGAAATACATACATTAAGTCTTAATTACTGACATCACTCACAATCCACTAACTGTATCCATGTCATATTTTCTTTGCCCTTTACCCTATTTAGTAATCATCAACTTAAAGATTTAAACGAGACGTTAATCTTCTAGTAATATTATTAGACAAACACATCCCTATTAAAACATCCATCTTGTCGGTACAATTAAATTTTTATACCTACTAACACAAGTATCTTGCAAACATAATTTATCATACCAGTCATCCCAAAAATTCTTTTCCCTATACAATCTACAATCATCTATATCACATTACTTAATATCTTTTTTTTTTCTATACAAAATCATCATATGTCTTACTCACATCCAAACTCAATCAAATTATCTCAAATTATTTCTATCAATATTACCAATATCTCAAATTATTTCTATCAATATCGTCAAATATCAAAACTTAATAATCTCGACATCACAACCTAGATTTCTATCTCATCCAATTAATCCCGTAAAGATTGATAACTAGCGTAATCCTAAAACAAACCAACAATTACTATACTTGATGGTTTGCCAGATCATCCTTAAACCTAAGCTTTGATACCACCTGAATTGGAACGCTCCCGCCCGACATAGGCACATGCACGCCCACGCGCCCACAAGGCACGCGCGGCGCACGCGATAGGTCGGGCGGGGCCCGTCACACACAGATACTCTCCTGTGCACATATAATCATGACATCATCAAATAAAACTTGCTAACCTATCCATGATCACATAATCCATCACAAAATAAATCATACTATTAACCAAATACACTTGTTAACATATGAATATCCAAGTCCATAATATTATACACTAGACCACTCCATAATCTACCAGGACCCATACAGGCCATAACAAACCATCAAGATAATACTAAAACAACTAATACAAGAGTACACCATGACTTGACCTGTATTATACAAGTCATCGCCTAGTACAAAAGAGTACAAATATCAAATACTGGTACAACTCAATTTCTATATAAATTATTATCTATTCCGTCTCCATCTATAGCTCACCTCATCTTTGCTCTAAAATATCTCATTAGGATATCTCAAGTCGGTATCATGTACCATAATATCTGCGGGGGTTAAAAAAATAAATAAAGCGAGTCATGAGCAAAAGGCTTAGTGAATAGACCTTATCCCGAATCAGTGAAGCCAAATAGAGAATAAATTAAATACTAAATAATATGAATCAGAAAGAGTATCATGTTATGAATGAGTAAATGAATGTGTCCTCAATAATACATAATTGAAATATATAAAACATGTCATAACTGATAAAATTATATAATCTTCGACAATGAGTAAACAAATCTCCATGTCATACTATCATCATAACTTTCTCTCAAATATGACACATGATGCATACTGACCATGACAACGCTATGATATCAAATGCAACCATTTATGATGTATATTGACCACTCGATAATCAGGCAATCAGATGATAATGAAATCATATGCATTTCTCAACATCTCAGTCATCAATGTTATCTCTATATGTTATCATCATACTAGACCACTGTGCATAGTCAACACCCAGTACCCGGTCTCAACATCATGCCCAAAGGCTCCGAGCATACTCTGTCATCCGCAAGGAGTATCACAAATATAACCATACCCTACCATCCGCTAAGGGTATCAACATCCATCAAGACTAGACACCCTTCTAGCTGATAGAAATCTCATGAGGATAACTCGCCACATATGCCTTGGCAAACGGCATGTGTCCAAACGTCTGCTGCGCACACAAACTAACGACCTCGGACGTAAGGCCAACAGGATTGCGACTATGTCGAGCGATCAATCATCTACCAAGCGCATCCTAACCCTCGCGCCAACTCGAGTATCCTCATGCTTTCTATCAATTATCCTATCAATCACATTTCATGCTTTCCTTCTAAATGATAGATCATATGCATATATCCAGTACGATAACAAGTCAATGCATAACAGGAATTTAGGTCGAGTATGATACGATCACGCCTCTGGCTATGGAGCTCTGATACCAGCTTGATACGATCACGCCTTTTTGGTAAAGGGTCGATCTCTTCCAATTCTTGATCTGGACTAGATCTGGCATGGAGCTTTGAAATACGATCCCAAAATATTCCGCCGTTGGATCGATGTGAACTTCTTATATGTTGTAGCCCTAGAAAAGAGCTTTCCAACAAATCAAGTTTTAGGCGAATCGGATGTGGGGATCTCGAGATATCGTCCGATTTGTGGACAAAGGTCAGATGGTCTGTTTTGGATCCGTGGATGGAGGCACGAGATCCTAGGTAATGATGGCTGGTGGAGGACCGGCGTTAATGTGGTGGCACTGGTGAAAAGTGATGGTGGAAGGGTTGTGGTTGATGGAAGGATTAGGGATAGTGTGGGATAGATTGGATGAAGGGGGAGAAGAGGGCCACCCCTAAGGGACTAGGGTGATTAGCCGGATGAGGGAGGTTAGAAGCGGCGTCGCCAAGGAATGAGAGAACGGGAGCGAAGAAGACGAAGGAGGCAAGGCAAAACTCAATCTCAATAATCAATAATCAATTTCGTTGCCTACCACATCCTTTTATAGGCTAACCAACAACTCAAATTAACCCTAAAAACACAATTTTCGTCGACCGCGTTCGAACGCACCGAGTCGGTATTTGTGAACGCGCAATCGAATGCGCCTGTCGGTATTTGCGAACGCGATGCAGGCGTTCAAAGTGCGTTCGAACACATAGTACATTCTCTTCACCACGTTCACAACCCCGTTCACAAACCGCGTTCGAACTCACTCCACCCGCGTTCGAACGCGACTTACAGAAAACTTATTTTAATGGAAATTAAACACTAAAACATGAAATAAAAACAGTCCTAAAGTGAATCCATGCTCGAGACGACGTCGGTGAAGTCCGAATCATATCAAAGTAGGAATCAAGAGAAAAATAATACAATATAGTCTCCGATCATGTAGTCAACACATGTATACTCATGCTAATCTATTACATGTATACTCATGCTACAGATCAATTGGAGATAACATTATAATAGTATAATCATCTCTCATGATCTCTATATATCACCAATGTGCTCATATCCCATATCAACCTAATCAGATGCATGATAAAATATGATCGACTGTAATCATCTCTAGATAAAGTCATATAATCATACTGGAGGCTAAAACATGCATGTAAATAATATATAATATAACCTAATTTGAGAAAGACGTCTAGGGGATAAGACTACTCACCTCCGATAAAAAAAAACTACACATATATCGCTCACATCCATCAATCAACCGTCACACATTACTAGCAAGGTCCACGGGGTCTCAAATAAGAGGGTTGGAATCTGAAAATGTTTAGGTAATATAAAATTAGTTATTTATCCAATTGGGATCCGTTTGTGTAACATATAATAATTTATTAGGTTTAAAATTTCTTCTTTTATTTTTATTAAATAATTTGATCTATATGATAGATCTAATTATAATAATATAAGTATGTTATTATTCTAATTGTAGATTTATTTATAAAACCATAGTTTGTTAATTATATATTAAGTATATAATAGTCAATCTCTTTTGATAAAGAAAACATAAAATAGCTACGTGCACAATAATATAATTTAAAATACAAGCACCTATATTATATAATATTATATAATTATACTATAATTATTTTGTCACTACTACCCTTACTAAGCAAATTAAAAGTTGCATATAAAATAATCTTTACTTAATCATGTAATATAAACATTAAGTAAGCCTACTATTATATTACAAGCATAATAATGTATAATAAGTTGTACATATATATACCTAATTATAAAGACATGTAGTAATCTAATAAAAATATATAAAGTTAAAAATATATTTATGTACAAATATTTATGATTATAATTAACTGAAACTACACTAATTACACTGATCTAATAACCATGTTACTAAATATATCTATTCTTGAAAAACTAAACTAAAAATCTAATTTAGATTAACTAAATAACGTAATTAATTTAGATATGTGTTTTATTGCCAGAGAAGGTAAAACTAAAAGAAGAAAAAGGAGTAGAGGAAAAGAAGAAGAAGAAGAAGAAGAAGAAGAAGAAGAAAGAGAATGGAAGGGAGGGAGGCTCACCTAGGCTGCGGCAGTGGCGACGGCGACGGCGACAGCAACAGCGGCGGGCCAGCGTTCATAAGAGAGAGGAGAGAGCTCGAGAGAGAGAGGAGGGTAAGAGAGAGAGAACGAGAGAGTTAGAGAGAGAGCACTAAATAGAGAGAAGGTGGTGAGGGGTGCGGCGGTGACGACGGCGACAGCGAGAAGCCGTCGGTGAGGAGAGAAATAGAGAGGTGATAGAGAGGGAGAAAGAGAGGAGGGTAAGAGAGAGTACGAGGGAGTTATAGAGAGAGAAGGTGGTGAGAAAGAGAGAGGTGATAGAGAGAGAGAAAGAGAGGAGGGTAAGAGAGAGAACGAGGGAGTTAGAGATAGAGAAGGTGGTGCGGGGTGCGGCGGCAACGACGGTGTTAGGTTTTTATTTGTTGGCAATTATGTACAAAATATTCTAAGTATATTTTTTCATGTATATGATCTTTACACAAGTCTAGAATATCTCTGGTTTGAAGAATTGCAAGATTATTGGAGAAAAGCCGTCGAGTTCACACCGCGTTCACAAACGCGTTCGAACGCGGATACTGCATTCACACAGACAGAGAGCCGCGTTCACAAACGCGTTCGAACGCAGGTACTGCATTCACACAGACCGAGAGCTGCGTTCATAAACGCGTTCGAACGTAACCTGAAGAATTCAAGCTGTCGCGTTCGAATGCACTCGAGCCCGTTCGAACGCACCAACAAAGTTTAAGAATATTGTACTTTCGTGAGTACGGATAAGATTAGGATTTGGCTCTATCTTGTACTTTCATGAGTGTGGATTAGATTTGGATTTGGCTCTATCTTGTACTTTCATGAGTGTGGATTAGATTTGGATTTGGCTCTATCTTGTACTTTTGTGAGTACGGATAAGATTAGGATTTGGCTCTATCTTGTACTTTCGTGAGTACGGATAAGATTAGGATTTGGCTCTATCTTGTACTTTCGTGAGTACGGATAAGATTTGGATTTGGCTCTATCTTGGAGATCAAATATAAGGATTGTGAAACCCTATCTCTAGCATGGTTAAAGAAGCATTATTGAAGGAGACTTCTTGAGGCTACATCGGTTCTTCAACTAACAAGGTTCCACTCATCTACAAGAATTTAATATTTCGTCTTAAGGGCTATCTAGACGAAAGATCAATCTCGAGGGCTACTGAGATTGGACTTCAATCACAAGAAGCAGTGAATCGTGGGTTCTAGCGATCAAGACTGAGAGGAACAAAGTCGTTTGGATCGACGTGTTGTTTTGTGAGTCAGTCTTGTAACTGCTACTATTCTATGATTGGTTTTGATCCGAGTTTGGATCCGTGGTTTTTTCCTATTTGGGTTTTTCCACGTTAAAATCTTGGCGTTCATCTCTACTTTCGTTTTTAATGTTTCTTCTGACTTTTACTTAAGCGAACGAGCGAGATCATTGCCTAGTGTTTAGATACATACTTGTGTCTAGGGGTTTTTCAAACGGCGACAGCGAGAAGCCGTCGGCGAGGAGAGAAAGAGAGAGGTGATAGAGAGAGAAAGAGAGGAGGGTAAGAGAGAGAACAAGGGAGTTAGAGAGAGAGAATGTGGTGAGAAAGAGATAGGTGATAGAGAAAGAGAAAGAGAGGAGGGTAAGAGAGAGAACGAGGGAGTTAGAGAGAGAGAAGGTGGTGCAGGGTGCGGCGGCGACGACGGCGATGGCGAGAAGTCGTCGACAAGTAGAGAAAGAGAGAGGTGATAGAGAGAGAGAAAGAGAGGAGGGTAAGAGAGAGAGGATAAGAGAGAGAGTGAGAGAGGGAACGAGCAAGTTAGAGAGAGGGCTATAGAGAGGGACGGTGAAGCGGGGGTTGCGGCAGCGACGGTGGCGATAGGCCGGCATCAGCAAGGGAAGGAGAGAAAGAGAGAGAGAGAGACCGAAAGAGAGAGAGAGATTTAGAGGGAGAAAGAGACTGTAAAGGAGGGGAAGGCCAACGGTTGTGGGCTAGGCCAGCGGTTGTGGGCGCACGTGGCACCCTCAACGTGCGCCCACAATTTGCATGGCACGAGCTCGTGCCACGCAACAAATTTTTATTTTATTTTATTTTATTTCTTTCTTTTCTCTTTTTTTAATATTTTAATTTATATATTATTATTATTATTATTATTATTAATATTATTATTATTAATATTATTATTTTATTTTATTTTATTTTATTTTATCTAGGTTATTATAAATGAGCATCACACTCCCGATTGGTTTAGAACACCAATGACCGGGGGTGAAACGCTCATCACATTGAAAGCAAAGGCCTTTCGTTCTTCACTCCTCCACTTGGGCAGGTGTGAGAGTTTGAACAGCGGGTCTTGTGCCTCCTCTAACATCGGAAGAAGGCCTCAAAGGTGGTCGTGGTCTTGTACTCGCAGCTCCTGTTTTTAAACCCGTAGAATTTCCAATCGGCGTTTTAGGTGCAAATCGCCCATCTCGGTTGCCCCAATTGGTTTTCGCTGCCATTTTTAGAGCCTTATGTTTTTTCTTCATCCTCACAGCCTTCTCAAAGACCTCCTCAAGAGTAGTAGGACAAAGAGCATGAACATTTGCCTCTATCTCATCCCGTAGCCCTGAAATAAATATGCTCATTAATGTCAGTTCGGGCTAAGGTGGCTCACAACGACTACTAACTCTTTCAAACTCATCTTGGTACTCTAATACGGTCATCCTCTGAACTATCTTGCTTAATGTGGCTGCAAAATCTTAATATGCCGCTATTCCAAATCTGCATGTTATCTTGCTATAAAAATCATCCCATTCGGTAAATCCTCCACCACGAATAACTGATCTATACCAATGCAATGCCGTTCTTTGGAGGTGAAAGTTTGCCATCTAGACCTTTGCATCTTCCGTTGGATCACCGCCTTGGAATTTTGGAAGGTCTAAGCGTGCGGTTCTCCACCGAATAGCATTATCGAATTTGCGAAAGATCCTTGGTTCAGGTCTAAACATTTGTGCATGTTGATCACCTTCTCTAAATCCTTGGGCACGTCCATCACCATCTCCAAAGGGATCAACCTCATCCTAAAAGTACCAATCCTCCTCATCGATGAAGCAGACCGGTGCCGCATGTCTCTTGGGTTCCACCACCGTCGGTCTCAGGTTTTGTAACGGAGGTGGGGGATGATGTGTAGGCATAGGTAAGCGGGGATCATTGACACTCACATGATGCACCTATACCTGTGGGGTATCGGTTCGATGAGGTCCCACTGCTAGTCCTTCTTGAGGCTCTGATCGTCGTCGAGGAGATGACGAACCTAATCGGTTCATGATATATTCTTTGACATCATTGTTATCCTTTTGAATTCTGTCAACTCTATGCAGCAATGTTTGGAGCATGCCCCTAAGTTCATCCGCCAAGCCCATATTCACACCCATGGACGTTGGTTGACTCGGTCGTACTGTGGTCGCTCTAATGGAATCGGCGTCACAGTTAGGGTCATCGTGGATTGAATCATCCTTTGTCGGTGTGCTCTCCATAGGTCTCCTTGTTGATGTCATCTTCCTTATTTCAACCATTAATGGAGGTCTGAGGTTCACCTGCCCTAATACTAGATTGATGGGTTCTTGTATACAAAAGGTCAGCTAAGGAATAATCCCTTAAGATCTAAATTTATAGCAAAAAGTAGTCTGCGCAACCATGGGAAAATATTTGTCCGATATTCCCCGTGGGAAAATTATGAAAAAAAGTGGATTAGATTTGTAACTTCCTGATCTACAACTTTTATATTTATGCCCTTTGCAGATTCAAAGATAGATGTTAGGGTTATGGATGTTAGGGTTCTGGATGGGTATGGAGAGATGAAGGTGGATGGTGGATGTGATTAAGGGATATAGATGAAGGGAACGAAGTGGTCGAGATCTCAAAGAAGAGGGGTGGCTCGACAGTCAAGGGAGATTAGAAGTTAGGAGAAAATTTGACAACCGTAGATGTGGAAGGATGATGAAGAGGGAGGAGAGATTAGGGTAGATAGATGATAGAGAGGCAAGAATTCAATATTCCAATAGTATCCTGAATTTAGCTGCCATCCACATATATATTGAGGCTAGCCAACAAGTCCTAAAATAATAAGTAACCCTAATTCTAGAGGATTCGCGCCGATCGCGTTTGAACGCACAAAAGACGTTCTCTGTATGTGCGAACGCGATGCAGGCTTTCGAACACGGGCATTCGAACGCGCTCGTCGTTGTCTGAGCGTGCACTACACATTCTTTGTATTTGCGAACCTGATGCAGGCATTCGCAAGGATGTTCGAACACGATCCCACCTGCGTTTGGATGCGACTTATAGGAAATATATTTTAATGAAAAGAAACAATTAATGTAATAAGAAGAGATCTTAACTAAGTGTATCAAATGCTTAGGTAGATAAGTCCCAACCACCTAATCAGCTCCAATGTTCTCTCTTAGCAATAAAACATGGAATATTGGATGAACCCTTGATCCCTCAGGTACGTCCTCCTTAGTCCCTTCCTTTGTTGCCGCCCTACTTCTTCTAGGATCGATCCCTTCTCCTTCCTTGTTCTATCTCTTACCTAAGTCACATTCATCTCCATCTCTTTGCACCCGCACCCCACCTTCACTTCCTTCCACCATCATTAACTGAGCTACCTTCAATCTAAAGACCCAACCTAATCTTCTCCTTAATTCAAGAATGTAATAGTGGTATATCGAGCCATTGATTCTCAGACCACGACTAACACAAGATCGATGACAAGGTGTGGGACGTCGGACGTCAACTCGGTCCCTGACCCGACCGCACCGGCGACCGCGGGCAGCACTAGCGACGCTAGCACTAGCGCCTCACCGAGGGTGCCTATTCTGATGTCGCCCGATCAAGATGTTGCAACTATCATCCGATATAAGATGGATGACGCCTTTGTGCAATCCTTATTGTTTTGGTTCTGCTAGATACAACTTAGACCTGGCCAACCTGCCTTGAAAGAAATAACTTTTGTTCTTGAAGAATAGAGATTTCTGGCAGTTGCATTCAAATGCTACGAAGTCATTCGAACGTGGCGTTCAAACGCACTAAATGCGTTCTTTTGATTGTTTTGCTTGTTAGATTAGCCTCAAAATTTGTGGAAGCAACCTTATTGAACTATCGATGAATTATTGAAGTTTTCCCTTCATATACCTTTATCTCCTTCCTCTAATGGCATCCATCATCCGATGTTGTCCCCTTCCTCCTTCAATCTGATTATGCCCCTTTACCTATCAAGGATCGGTCCACCCTCTATCCCTTTCTCTAGCTTAATGCTCTATCCCCACCATCGCTGCCATTGTCATTTTGTAGGTGAGCCCATCCGACAAGCGAACCACTTTGGAGATCATCTTGGAGATCAAGATTTTTGGGCACGGTAATACAAACTGAAACCGCGTCGAGTTAACCAAAATCGAAGGAGGGATCATCAACCATTCATGGTGCACCCTCCTCCGGTAAGACAGGGACTTGGATTTGATCTAGATCGAGACAATGGTATCTGTGGAAAAATTGTGTGTCTCGAATTCCCCAAGTTCAAAGGTGGCGATCCGATTGATTGGCTCTGGGTGGAACAATTCTTCGCATACCACAGCGGAAGAATATAACGTAACGCTTGCGAGCTTCCACCTTGAAGATGCAATGCTTCACTGGTTTCGAGCAGCCAACGCCCATGAGGCTATTGAAACTTGGGCTGACCTTTGCGCCGATATCACGCGGCAATTTGGAACGTTAGGGTATGAGGACTTCAATGCTCTCCTCTCAAAAACGGTGCAACGGACCGCGGAAGTAGCTGATGCCAACCCCAATGGACGGATCAGCAACTTCGTAGCACCTTCATCTCCTGGTTGCGGGGAGATATACAAGCTGACGTGAGGGCTTTAAGGCCTAGAACCTTAAAGGAGGCCTTCGAAGATGTGGTGTTCATTGAAGACAAACGACAAGCCATTAAGTTACACCTGAAATAGAACTGGACGAGCCAAGGAAAACGCAATCCGGTTCAACCAACCATGTTAGGTTTTTATTTGTTGGCAATTGTGTACAAAATATTCTAAGTGTATTTTTTTATGTATATGAACTTTACACAAGTCTAGAATATCTCTGGTTTGAAGAATTGCAAGATTATTGGAGAAAAGTTATCGAGTTCACACCGCTTTCACAAACGCGTTCGAACGCGGGTACTGCGTTCACACAGACAGAGAGCCGCGTTCACAAACGCGTTCGAACGCGGGTACTGCGTTCACACAGACCGAGAGCTGCGTTCACAAACGCATTCGAACGCAACCTGAAGAATTCAAGTTGTCGCGTTCGAACGCATACGGGCCCGTTCGAACGCATCCGGGCCCCTGAGTTCAAGTCATGCCGTTCGAACGCATCCGGGCCCGTTCTAATGCACCAACGAAGTTTGATAAAATTGGACTTTCGTGAGTACGGATAAGACTTGGATTTGGCTCTATCTTGGAGATCATATATAAGGATTATGATGCCCTATCCTAAGGGGGGTTGAAGAAGCATTATTAAAGGAGACTTCTTGAGGCTACATCGGTTCTTCAACTAACAAGGTTCCACTCATCTACAAATCTTAATCTTCCATCTTAAGGGCTATCTAG
The DNA here is from genome assembly GCF_019914945.1 of Typha latifolia. Classification (NCBI taxonomy): domain Eukaryota; kingdom Viridiplantae; phylum Streptophyta; class Magnoliopsida; order Poales; family Typhaceae; genus Typha; species Typha latifolia. The sequence continues at coordinate 10,981,086 of NC_133086.1, read as the reverse complement.
ACGAAAAATCAATCTCGAGGGTTACTGAGATTGGACTTAAATCATGAGAAGCGGTAAATCGTAGGTTCTAGCGAGCAAGACTGAGAGGAACAAAGTCGTTTGGATCGACGGGTTGTTTTGTGAGTTAGTCTTGTAACTGCTACTATTCTAGTGATTGGTTTTTGATCCGAGTTTGGATCCGTGGTTTTTTCCCGTTTGAATTTTTCCACGTTAAAATCTTGGCGTTCTTCTCTGCTTTCGTTCTTAATATTTCTACGGACTTTTACTTAAGCGAACGAGTGATATCATTGCCAAGTATTTAGATACATACTTGTGTCTAGGGGTTTTCAATTGGTATCAGAGCAGGTTCTCTCACCTTTGAGAGAGATCAAATAGGCATGGATTTTCATAGAGATGGACCATCATCTATTAGACCTCCTATCCTAGATGGATCAAATTATGGATATTGGTGGTACGATCAAACCTCTGGCTATGGAGCTCTGATACCAACTTGATACGATCAAACCTCTGGCTATGGAGCTCTGATACCAACTTGACACGATCTCGCCTTTTTGGTGAAGGGTTGATCTCTTCCAATTCTTGATCTGGACTAGATCTAGCACGGAACTTTGAAATAAGATGCCGAAATATTCTGTCGTCGGATCGACGTGAAACTCTTATATGTTGTAGCCCCAGAAAAGAGCTTTCCAACAAATCTAGTTGCAGGCGAATCGGATGTGGGGATCTCGAGATATCGTCCGATTTGTAGACAAATGTCAGATGGTCTGTTCTGGATCCGTGGATGGAGGCATGTGATCCCTCCTTCGGTTTTGACTAACTTGCCGTGGTTCCAGATCGTATTGACCCGCCCACGGATCTTGATCTCCAAGGCGGTCTCCATAGTGGTTCACCCGTTAGATGGGTTCACCTGCAACTAGACCTGGTGTAACCATCCTTGCTTGCCTCTGCCCATAGGGTGGTGGTAGCAGTGGCTCTTGTGGTTGCAAAGGCTGAACCGGTGGCGGTGGGTTCAACGGGGTGGACTCGCGTCGTGGGGTCGATGGTGCTTTCCCGCTCACCATTGCTTCCCTTGTCGCCCGTAGTTCCCGCATCATCTCCATCATCATCTAGTTGTTGATGGCCATTTGCTCTGAAAGAGACCCCAACACGGCTTGAACGCTAGGTTCTTCCGTATTCTGATTAGATCGGGCGGTTCCACGGGTGGAAGTCCCTGCAATCATTTCTCCCTCCTCTATTGGGAGAATCTCTTTTTCATCATCTCGCCGTGCAGCCATGGATCTGGTTGTCGTCATTGGAAGCGCTTGTCCGAGGAACGGTGGCTTTGATACCAACTTGATACGATCAAACCTCTGGCTATGGAGCTCTGATACCAACTTGATACGATCAAACCTCTGGCTATGGAGCTCTGATACCAACTTGACACGATCTCGCCTTTTTGGTGAAGGGTCGATCTCTTCCAATTCTTGATCTGGACTAGATCTGGTATGGAACTTTGAAATAAGATCCCGAAATATGCCGATGTCGGATCGACGTGAAACTCTAATGAGTTGTAGCCCCAGAAAAGAGCTTTCTAACAAATCTAGTTGCAGGTGAATCGGATGTGAGGATCTCGAGATATCGTCCGATTTGTGGACAAAGGTCAGATGGTCTGTTTTGGATCCGTGCATGGAGGCACTTGATCCTAGGTAATGGTGGTTGAAGGTGGACCGGCGTTAATGTGGTGGCACCGGTGAAAAGTGATGGTGGAAGGGTTATGGTTGATGGAAGGATTAGGGCAAGTGTTGGATAGATTGGACGAAGAGGGAGAAGAGGGCCACCCCTAAGGGACTAGGGTGATTAGCCGGACGAGGGAGGTTAGAAGCGGCGTCGCCGGGGATTGAGAGAACGGAAGCGAAGAAGACAAAGGAGGCAAGGCAAAACTCAATCTCAATAATCAATAATAATTTTGGTTGCCATACACATCCTTTTATAGGCTAACCAACAACTCAAATTAACCCTAAAACACAATTTTCGCCGACCGCGTTCGAACGCACCAAATTAGCTCTTCTGGATTTGCGAACGCGATGCAGGCGTTCGAACGCGGGAGCGAACGCGCCTGTCGGTATTTGCGAACGCGATGCAGGCGTTCGAACACTATCTTCACCCACATTCACAACCTTGTTCACAAACTGTGTTCGAACTCACTCCACCCGCGTTCGAACGCGACTTACAGAAAACTTATTTTAATGGACATTAAACAGTAAAACATGAAACAAAAACACTTCTAAAGTGAACCCATGCTCGAGACGACGTCGGTGAAGTCCGAATCGTATCAGATGGCAACCATAGAGTCATTATTGATGAATTAAGTTTTGCCTTGCCTCCTTCGTCTTCTTTGCTCTCATTCTCTTGATCCCCGGCGATGCCACTTCTAACCTCCCTCGACCGGCCAATCATCCTAGTCCCTTAGGGGTGGCCCTCTCCTCCCCCTTCTTACAATCTATCCAACACTTGCCCTAACCCTTGCATCAACCATAACCCTTCCACCACCACTTTTGACCGGTGTCACCCCATTAGCGTCGGTCCACCACTAACCACCATCATCTAGGATCTCGTGCCTCCATCCACGGATCCTAATCAAACCCCCTGATGTTCGTCCATTAATCGGACGATATCTTGAGATCCCTACATCCGATCTACCTGAAACTTGATTTGTTGGAAAGCTTTTTTTTCTGGGGCTACAACATATCCAAATCTCACATGGATCTAATGGTGCTTTCGGGATTTATTTACAAATTTCCATGCCATATCTAGTCTAGATTTGAGAATTAGGATAGATCGAACCTTAGCCTAAAGGGAAGATCGTATCAAAGTCTACCTAGAAGCTAGAGTCAGATATAATGGATCGCTTCCCAAATTTCAAACCGAGTCAGATATCAAGGTTGCGGAAGAGTAGTGGATTGATACGATTCGGACTTCACCGATGTCATCTCGAGCATGGATACACTTTAGAGATGTCTTTGTCTTTTGTTTTAGTGTTTAATTCTAGAAAAATAATTTTTTTGTATGTCGCGTTCGAATGCCGGTGGAGTGCGTTCGAACGCCTGCATCAGGTTAGCACATCTAGAGAGTGTGAATTGTGCGTTCGAACGTGCCTCCGAATGCCTGCATCGTGTTCGCAAATCCAGAGAAGTGAGAAATGTGTGCGTTCGAATGCGACTGGGCGCATTCGAATGCGGTCGACGAAAATGCACTGTTTAGGGTTATTTTTGAATTTTTGCTTAGCCTCTAAAGGTGTGGATGGCAACCATGGAGTCATTATTGATGAATTGAGTTTTTGCCTTGTCTCCTTCGTCTTCTTCTCTCCTCTACGTCCCCAGCGACGTCGCTTCTAACCTCCCTCGATCGGCTAATCACCTTAGTCCCTTACGGGGGGCCCTCTCCTCCCCCTTCTTCCAATCTATCCAACATTTGCCCTAAACCTTCCATCACCCATAAACCTTCCACCACCACTTATTCACCGGTGCCACCCCATTAACGTCGATCCACCACCATCCACCATCATCTAGGATCTTGTGCCTCCATCCACGGATCCTACGATAGACCCTCTGATGTTCGTCCACTAATCGGACAATATCTCCAGATCCCTACATCTGATTCGCTTAAAACTTTAATTTTAGAAAGCTCTTTTCCGGGGCTACAACATTTAAAAAATCTCAAGTTGATCCGACGGCGGCATATTTCGGGATCGATTTCTAAAATTCCATGTCAGATCCAATCCAAATCTAGAAATCAGAAGAGATCGAACCTTAGCCTAAAGGGGAGATCGTACCACATTTCTGCTATGCCGGAGTATGAATACGCTGTCCCATAATGTATGGAAGGGTCCTTTGATCAGTTCGGATAATGAATCGCCTATGATCAAATAAGGCCAGCACTTTGTTCGATCCTTTCTGATTTTCACATTTGGAGAGGATCTGACACGAAAACTTGAAAATTGATCCCGAAAGAGTCAACCGTCAAATCGACATGAAATTTTGATATGTTGTAGCCCCGGAAAAGAGCTTTCCAACAAATCAAGTTGTAGGCTAATCTGTTGTTGGAATCTCGAGATATCGTCTGATAAGTAGATGAAAGTTGGATGAAAGTTGGGAAGTCTATCTTAGGATCCGTGGATGGAGGCACGAAATATTTGGTGATGGTGGAAGTTGGTGGACTGGCGTTAATGGGGTGGCCTCGGTGAATAAATGGTGATGAAAGGATTATAGGTGATGAAAAGATTAGGGCAAAGTGATAAATGGATTGGAAGAAGGGGGAGGAGTGGGCCGCCCTTAAGGGACTAGGGTGATTGGCCGGTTGAGGGAGGCTAGAAGTGGCGACACTAGGGAACGGGAGAACGGGAGAGAAGAAGATGAAGGAGAGACGGTCAAAACTCAATTCATTCAATAGTGATTCCATGATTTCCATCCACACCGTTAGAGGCTAACCAAACAATTCAAAAATGGCAATTATTAACCCTAAAACAGTAGATTTTTGTCGACCGCGTTCTAACACGCCCGATCGCGTTTGAACGCACATTTTGCTTTCTCTATATGTGTGAATGCGATGCAGGCGTACGCAGGCGCGTTTGAATGCGGCGTTCGAACACAAATTTCGCACTTGCCAGATGTGCGAACCTAATGTAGGCATTCACAAGCGCGTTTGAACGCACTCCACCCGCGTTTGAACGCGACATACAGAAAACTTATCTTTTTAAGAATTAAACACTAAAAATAAAACAAAGACACACCTAAAGTGTACCCATGCTCGAGACAACATCAGTGATGTCTGAATCGTATCAGGGACATCCTCCTTGCATTAGTATAGCTCCTATGCCAACTCCCGATGCATCACATTCTACAACGAACTCTTTGGTGAAGTCCGGTTGAGCTAGAATGGGCGCCATTGTCATTGTTATTTTTAGTTTTTTAAAGGCTGTAGTGGCTTCATCCATCCATCTAAAAGAGTCCTTCCTAAGAAAAGAAGTGAGAGGAGAAATAATCTTGCGATACCCAGTGATGAAACGGCAATTATACTCAGTCAACCCCAAGAATCCTGGCAATCCTGCGATGAAAGTAGGGATCGGCCAAGCGGTCATGCACACCACCCTTTTGAGGATCCGCCGCCACTCCTTTCGCTGTGATGATGTGCCATAAATACTACACTTGTGGTACTTTCCATACGCACTTGGACTTCTTAATCTTCAGCTGGATTTACTTCAATAAATTCAGCACATCCTTCAAATGCCGCCAATGCTCCATTTCAATCCTGCTGTACACCAAAATGTCGTTAAAGGATACCAAGACATACCTTCACAATAGAGGCTAAAAAATATCATTCATGAAGCCTTGAAAAGTAGCTGAAGCATTGATGAGGCCAAAGGGCATCATCCGGAACTTGTAGTGCCCGTCCGGAGTCCGAAATGCAATTTTGTGCACATCTGCTGGATTCTCCTCCCGTAGCCCTAAAATGAATGTGCTTATCAATGTCGGTTCAGGCCAAGATGGCTCACAATGACTACTAACTCTTTCAAATTCTGCTTGGTACTCCAATACGGTTGTTCTCTGAACCATCTTGCTTAATGTGGCAGCAAAATCCTCATACGCCATTGTCCCAAATATGCGTGTAATCCTCCTACAAAAGTCTACCCAACTAGTAAATCCTCCACCACGAATAGTCGATCGATACGAATGATATGCCATTCCTTGGAGGTGAAAGCTTGCCATCTGTACCTTTGCATTCTCCGTTGTCCCTTGCCAATCAAAGTATTGCTCCACTTGAAACACCCAATCCGTCGGATCACTGCCTTGGAATTTTGGAAAGTCCAAGCATGCGGTTCTCTCCCGGATAGTATTGTCGGGTTCACAAAAAATCCTTGGTTCAGGTCTAAACCTTTGTGCTTGTTGCTCCCCTTCTCTAAATCCTTGAGCACGCCCATCACCACCTCCGAAGGGATCAACATCATCTAAGTGCCAATCTTCTTCATCGACGAAGCACATTGGTACTGCATGCCTCTCAGGTTCCACCTTGCCGGCTTTGGGTTGTGTATCGAAGGTGGGGGATAATGTGTAGGATTAGGTAAAAGATGATCATTGACATTAACATGTCGTACCTGGACCTATGGGGTATCAGTTTGGTGGGGTCCAACATATTCCTTCAAGGCATTATGATCATTCTGCATTGCGTCCACCCTATGCAGCAATGTTTGGAACATGCCCCTAAGTTTATTCGTCAAGCCCATGTTCACACCCATGGATGTTGGTTGAGTCGGTCCTACCGTCGCTGCCCCAAAAGAATCGACCTCTCAGTTAGGGTTTTCGTGGATTGAGTCTTTCCTTGTCATTGTGCTCTCCATTGATCTCCATGTTGATGTCATCTTCCTTGTCTCCACCATTAATGGAGGTCCGAGGTTCACTGGGCTTTGATACCAATGATAGGTTACGGAATGATCCCTTTAAGATCTGGATTAATTGTAGGAAGCACTCCGCGCAACTAAGGGAAAATATTCTCCTATAGTCAGAAAATTATGAAACTAAGGTTGATCGATCCGTAACTTTTTTTATCGACATTTTTTATATTTATGCACTTTGCAGATTCGAACTGCAACTAGGATGACAATGGAGATGAGGGTGTGGTGACAGGTGGAGTGGATGTTAGGATTATAGATGATAATGGAGATGAGGGTGGATGGTTGATGTAGTTTAAGGGATAAGGACGAAGGGGAAGAAGTGGTCGAGATCCCAAGGAGGACGGAGGACTCGATAGATGAGGGAGATTAGAAAATAGATGAGACCTTGCCAACGGTAGAGGTGGCTGGTTAGTGAAGAGGGAGGAGGGAAATTAAGGTAGAGAGACTAGAGAGAGGATAGAGGAAGATAAAAACTAATATTCATTAAGCATAATGATTTTGGCTGCCATCCACACCTTTCTAGAAACTAGCTAATAAGCTAAAATAATAATAATTAACCCTATTTCGAGTGGACTCCCACCAATCGCGTTCGAACGCGCCCGACCGCGTTTGAACACACAAAAGACGTTCTCCCATTCTCTATGGATGCGAACTGATGCAGGCGTTCGCACATGGGCGTTCAAATGCGCCTGACTGCATTCGAACGCACAGTTTGCATTCTCTATTTTTGCGAACCAATAATACAAGCGATCGCAAAGGCGTTCGAACACGCCCCTTCCGTGTTCGAACGCGACCTACAAAAAATTTATTTTAATAAAAATAAATAACTAATGCAATAAGAAAAGACTCTAACAAGGTGTATCAGAGGGGTAGAAGCCGATCCAAGCAAGATCAAACACATGGTGGACTGGCCGATTCCCACTAGTCCATAGGAATTGAGGGGTACTATCAGCAATTCATTGCCAATTATGGCAAGATCGCTGCCCCTCTGATCTCCCTACTAAGAAAAATCGGGTTTCAATGGACGAGCAAGGCGACGGTGGCTTTCGAAGCATTGAAAATAGCCATGTCTACCGCACCGGTTTTGGCTTTGCCAAATTTCAGCAAGCTTTTCATGGTGGAATGCGATGCCTCGGGTACAAGCATTGAAGCTGTTTTGATGCAAGAGGGCTGGCCCGTCTATATATATGAGTAAGGCATTGTCGAACTAGTCGCGATAATTATCCAGCTACAAGAGCGAAATGCTAGCAATTCTACATGTTGTCACCAAATGGCGACCCTATTTAATCAGCCGACGGTTTACTATTTGCACGGACCATCATAGCTTACCCAACTTCATGGAGCAACGTGTGCACATCCCGACACAACAACGGTGGGTCACGAAACTCCTTGGGTATGATTACGAGCTAGTCTACAAAAAGGAGATCGAGAACTGAGTTGTCGATGCCCTTTCACGCCAACCTTCCCTTTCTTTTTAGATTTGTGGAGAGCCAGTGCAGAAGATCGAGTCATGGAGGAGCTTGAGTCAGATATTATGGATCACTTCCCTTATTTTACACCTTGAGGACAAGGTGGCAGAAGCATGGTGGATTGATACGATTCGGACTTCACCGATGTCATCTCGAGCAAGGATAAATGTTATGGGTGTCTTTTCTTATTGTGTTAGTGTTTTATTCAGAGAAAAAAAAAAGATTTATATAGGTTGCGTTCGAACGTGGGTGGGTGCGTTCGAACGTGGGTGGGTGCATTCGAACGCCTCCAAGCGTTCACAAATACAGAGAATGCATTTGGTGTGTTCGAACGCGGTCGAAAGAAATCCACTATTTCTAGGGTTAACAATTATCATTTTTGAATTGTTTGGTTAGCCTCTTAAGGTGTGGATGGCAACAAAAAAGGGAATATCAAGGAATTGAGTTTTTGCCCTAATCTTCTTCTCCTCCTTCTCTCTCGTTCCCTCATCCCACGGCTCTACCGCCTGTACCCTCCCTTGACCGGCCACTCACCCTAGTCCCTTAGGGGTGGCCCACTCCTCCCCCTTCTTCAAAATTCTCAACCTTCGCCCTAACCCTTTCCACCATCCATAGTCCCGTGACCCCATCTACAGATCCAAAGAACGGACTCCCTGATGTCCGCCCACTTATCTAAACATATCTCCAGATCCTGCCATCCAATTCACCGAAAATTAGATTCATTGGAAATTTTTTTCCAGGGTTATGACCTACCAAAATTTCATGTTGATCTGGTCGTCTATTTTTTAGGAATCCTCTTCTAAAATTCCATTAAATATCCTATCCAAATCTGAAAACGGGATAGATCAAACCTTAATCTAGGGAAGATTGTATAAAGAATGCATTCTGGCCATTCAAACGCGATTAGGGTGTGTTCGAACACACGATGGGTAAGTTGGGTTGTACTAGGATTTGTTTATAGTATTTGAAAGTTTAACTAGCCTCCTAATATGTGGAAAATCAACCTCTTTGGATTATCGATTATTGGAATTGGTTTTCCTCTAGACTTGAGCCATCTTCTCCCTCCTCCATTCTCCTTCTCGGTATCCAACCCGAGTTCTCATCTACAACCGAGGTTAATCTTCTGTCGCTTCTTTGATACGATCTCCCCTTAGGCCCTTTGTTCCTCCACTTGAGCAGGTGTGAGTGCTCGTCCCAGACCTCTAGGTGCGTACTTCACATCTTGGGATGGCTTCAAGGGCGCTCGAGGAGGTACCACTACAGCAGCAATTCTTGGTACTGCGGTGACATTTCCTATCGCTATGATTGGTTGAGCTTGTTTGCGGCTTCCTTGGCTCGTCCAACTCTGTTTCATGTGTAACTTCATGGCCCTGTGTTTGTCTTCCATAAGCACCGCATCTTCGAAGGCCTTCTTTAAAGTTCTAGGCCTTAAAGCCTGCGAAGTTGCTGATCTGTCCATGGTGGATGACACTGGTTACTTATCCTCTCGAATTCTCCTTGGTAGGCCCCAACCGTGGTCTTTTGCACCATCTTTGAGAGGAGAGCATCAAAGTCTTCATTCCCCCACGCTCTGAATCGCCGTGTGATATTAACACGAAATTCAGCCCAAGTATCGATAGCCTCATTGGCATTGGCTGCTCGAAATCAATGAAGCACCACATCCTCAACGTGGAAGCACACAAGCGTCACCTTGTATTCTTCCGTCGTACCTTGTTATGCAAAGAATTGCTCCGCCCTATACAACCAATCAATCGGATCGCCACCTTTGAACTTGGGGAATTCTAGACGCACGATTTGTCCACGGATTCCATTGTCTCGTTCCGGATCATGTCCTAGTCCTTGTCTAACTAGAGGAGGATGCACCATGAAGGGTTCATGATCCCTCCTTTGGTTTTGATTAGCTCGTCGTGGTTCCGGATCATATTGACTCGCCCACGGATCTTGATCTCCAAGGTGGTCTCCATAGTGGTTCGCTCATCGGATGAGTTCACCTGCAATTGGACCTGGTGTAACCATCCTTGCTTGTCTCTACCCATTGGGTGGTGGCAGCAGCGGCTCTTGTGGTTGCATAGGATGCGTTTGTCTGAGGAATGGTGGCTATGATACCAAACTTGATATGATCTCCCCTTAGGCTAAGGTTCAATCTCTTCCAATTCTCTGATCTATACTGAATTTGGCATAAACATTTGAAATAAGATCCCGAAAGATTCCTATGTCAGATCGATGTGAAATTCGTATATGTTGTAGCCCCAGAGAAGAGCTTTCCAACAAATCAAGTTTCAGGTGAATCGAATGTGGGGATCACAAGATATCATCCAATTAGTGGACAAATATCAGGGTGGTCTATTTAAGATCTGTGGATGGAGGTACGAGATCCTAGTATGATGATGGTTGAAGGTGGACCGGCATTTGTGGGGTGGCACCGATGAAAAGTGGTGATGGAAAGGTTATGGTTGATGGAAGGGTTAGGGCAAGTGCTGGATAGATTGGAAGAAGGGGGAGGAGAGGGCCGCCCCTAAGGGTCTAGGGTGATTGGCCGGTTGAGGGAGGTTAGAAGCGGCATCGCCGGGGATTGGGAGAACGAGAGCGAAGAAGATGGAGGAGGCAAGGAAAACTCAATTCTTCAATAATCTTTTCATTGCCATCCACATCCCTTTTAGAGGTTAACCCAAACAACTCAAAATGAACCCTAAACCGCGTTCGAACGGTTGGATCAAACCTAATTACCTTCGCAAGTTCTATACTAAATTCTATCTAGATTATCAAATCGGGTAGGTGATACTGATGGGTTCTTGTACAAAAAGGTCGGCTACGGAACAATTCCCTTAAGATCTTAATTTATTGTAGAAACCAGTCCGCGCAACCGTAGGAAAATGTTCATCAAATATTCTCCTGTAGTCAAAAAAATTACGAAACCAAGTGAATTAGATATTTCACGTCCTAATCTACAACTTTCGTATTTACGCCCTTCGTAGATTCGAACTACAACTAGGATGAAAACACAGAATAACGTGGGTGATGGTGATGGTAACAGGTGTAGTGGATGTTAGGGTTATGGATGGGTATGGAGATGGAGGTCGATGGTGGATGTGATTAAGGGATATAGACAAAAGGAACGGAGTGGTCGAGATCTCAAAGAAGAGGGGTGGCTCGATAGTCGAGGGAGATTAGAAGTTAGGAGAAACCTTGCCAACGATAGAGGTGGAATGATGGTAAAGAGGGAGGAGGGAGATTAGGGTAGATAGATGATAGAGAGGCAAGAAATCAGTATTCCAATAGCATCCTGAATTTAGCTACCATCCACATATATAAAGAGGCTAGCCAACAAGTCCTAAAACAATAAGTAACCCTAATTTTAGAGGATTCTCGCCGATCGCGTTCGAACGCACAAAAGGCATTCTCTGTATGTGCGAACGCAATGCAGGCGTTCGAACTTGCCCGACCGCGTTCGAATGCATAATATGCATTCTCTGTATTTGTGAACCTAATGTAGGTTGTAACACCCAAACCCTAAACACGTGCATGGCACGAGCCCATACGGCACGTGCGTAGCACCTAACCATTTGGTTGGATACTAACAATCAAATAAACATGTAGCAACATCATAATTTTATCCACAATATCTAGACCGAAAATAACTCAAGTCTAACTGTCAACATCATACCGATAACCCTGCCTGGGCCCCACACAGGCCACAACACATCATCAAGAGCTTTTCACAACTACATATACACAACAGAGGTATATGCATAATTATACAAGTACAAAGTCACCTACTAAAATATAAGACAAAGATACAGATACACTTTGGAGAAGGTCTACTGATACATTAGATAAGATAACTCAACTGGCATATAACACTAATCACACTCTACTCCTCACTCACCGGCAAGACCTCTAAGGGAGAATCATGCTCCTCTCATCCTGGGTTTTTGGGAAAGAAGAAAATAAAGAGAGTCATGAGCTAAAGGCTCAGTGAATAGACCTTACCCCGAATCAGTGATGCCAAACAGAGAGTAAATCAAGTACTGGATAATATGAATCAGAAAGAGTATCATGTCATGAATAAGTAAATGAATGTGTCCTCAATAATACATAAATGAAATATATATAACATGTCATAACTGATAATAATACATAATCCTCGACAATGAATAAACAGGTCACCACGTCATATGATCATCATAACTCTCTCTCAACTATGATATATGATGCATGCCGACCATGACCACGTTATGATATCAAATGCAATCATATATGATGTATATTGACTACTCGACAATCAGGTATGTCAGATAATAATGAAATCATATGCATTTCTTAACATCACGATCATCACCGACATCCCGGTATAATATCATCATACTAGACCACTATGCACAGTCAACACCCGGTACCCGGTCTCAACATCATGCCCGAAGGCTCCAAGCATACTCTGCCATCCGCAAGGAGTATCTCAAATATGTGAGATATAACCATACCCTGCCATCCGCTAAGTGTATCAACATCCATCCAGACCGGGCACCCCGCATAGTTGATAGAAACCTCGTGAGGATAACTCGCCACATATGCCCTGGCGAACGGTATGTGTCCGATTGTCTGTGCGCACAGACTCAACTGACCTCGGACATAGGCCACGAGATATCGCATATCAGCGACCATAATCATCACTTTAGGCACCCCTAACCCTAGCACCTACTCGGGTATCCTCATGCTTTCTATCAACTATCCTATCAATCACATTTCATGCATTCCTTCTAAATGTCAGATCACATGCATATATCCAGTACGATGACGAGTCAATGTATAATAGGAATTTAGGTGGAATAGGAATCAAGAGAAAATGATGCAATGTAGTCTCCAACTGTATCGTCAACACATGCATACTCATGCTAATCTATTACATGCATACTCATGCTACAGATCAACTCGGTAAACAATCATAACAGTAGAATCATCTCTAATCATCTCTATATATATCACCAATATACTCATATTCCAAATCAGCATAATCAAATGCATGATAAAATATGCTCGACTATAATCATCTCTAGATAAAATCATATAATCATGCTGGAGGCCAAAACATGCATGTACATAAATATATAATATAACCTAATTTGAGAAAGGCATCTAAGGGATAAGACTACTCACCACCACTACAAATATCAAACAACCACTTGTTCACGTTGCTACGATAACGATCAAACCTCGATAGTTAAGTCCACGGGATCTTGAACAGGGGGGTCGGGAGCTGAAATTATTTATAACAAATATGTCAGTTTTTCTATTAATTAAAATTAAATCGACAAAAAGATAGTTTCTTGTTGTAATTATGTACTCTTCATTTATATAATTGTTTTGCTATTTATTAACCATAATTATGTTATCTAATAGTGTATTTAAAACATAATTATCTACCTATTATTCTCCTTGATAATTAAGAAAATAAGAATTAAGTTACTACAAATAATTACATAAGAATATACGTACATAACCCTAATAATTACTATTACCTACCTAGGATAATAATAGTAATGTATATTGCAAGTGTTTTGCTAAACATGGTATAATTAGAATTATTTACTAACTATGATATAATTATATTTAATTTGTATAACCTAAATACATTAAATTAACTAAGCTAAATTAATTGTGCATATATGTATATGTATATATATATATATAAATATAATTATATATAGTACTGGGCTCAGCCCAGCACCATGCACAGCAAGGTGCTGGGCCGAGCCCAGCATCCCTTGCAGGGTGCAGCTAGAGAGAGAAGAGAAGGAGGAGGAGAGGAAGAAGAAAGAGAAGAAGAAGAAGGAGGAGGAGGAGAAGAAGAAGAAAGAAGAAGAAGAAGAAGAAGATTGGGCCATGGTGGAGGGGTGCGGCCGCTGGTGGCCACTCACCGGCCGACCTCTTGCCGACGGTTCAATCTTCCAACGGTCCGAGAGAAAGCCGACAAAGAGAGAAAGAGAGATAGAGAGAGAGGTAGAGAGAGAGAGATAAAGAGAGAAAGAGAGAAAGAGAGAGAGAAGCTCACCGGCGTTAGTGGAGGTGGCGGCGGCAATGGGTAGAGTGAGAGAGAAGGGGTGTTTGAGAGAGAAAGAGAGAGAAAGAGAGGGAGATGAAAATGAATCCGAGAGAGAGAGAGAAAGAAAGAGAGAGAGAGAGAAAGAAGCGGTTGGGAGGGGGCTGTGGCAACGGCGGTGGCAAGGGCCCACTGCGCCAGTTGGGTCGGCCAGGTTGGCCGGGCTGTGAAGTTTTTTTTGTTTTACTTGGGCTTGGGTTATTACACAGGTATTCGCAAGGGCATTCGAACGCGACCCCTCCTGCGTTCAAACGCAACCTATAGAAATTTTATTGTAATAAAAATAAACAACTAATGCAATAAAAAAAGATCCTAACTAAGTGTGCCCACCACGCTTTCCCCACCTTGCCCTCAAGGTGAAAAATTGGGGTTAATAATTGTTATTTTGGCTTGTTAGCTAGCCTTTATAAAGGTGTGGATGGTAGCCAAAATCATTATGCTATTAGAATATTAGTTTCTTGCCTCTTTATCTTCTCTCTAGTCTCTCTACTCTAATCTCCATCCTCCCTCTTCACCATCCTACCACCTCTACCATTGGCAAGGTCTATCCCAACTTTTAATCTCTCTCGTTTGTTGAGTTCCCTCTTACTTGGGATCTCGGCCACTTCTTCCCCTTCGTCTTTATCCCTTAAACTACATCAACCATCCACTCTCATCTCCATTATCATAACCCTAACATCCACTCCACCCGTCACCACCACCATCCTACGCACTATATCGTATTTTCGTCCCAGTTGGAGTTCTAATCTGCGAAAGGCATAGTACAAAATACATTGATAGGGAGTTACGGATCGATCCCACTAAGTTTCGTAATTTTATAACTACGGGACAATATTTGGTGAATATATTCACTCAGCTGTGCAGACTATTTTCTACAATAAATCCAAATCTTAAAGGAATCGTCCCGTACCCTATTAGAAAATTTTCTAGTCAACTCATTCGTAACCCAAAGGGCCAATATGAGGTTAGCCAACCATATATTTAAGATGTGCACAATGAACAAGTTCAACGAGTCATTACCCTTAGGTTTGGAAGACTAGTCAACAATAAGGTTGAAGTGTCAAATCATGAAAAATCTATCTTAGAAGGTGAGGAAATCTATGTCCCCCAAAATAATTATGATAGTTTATCTGGAACTATAACCTTCGACTCTAGTAACCCAAGTCAGTCTCCCCCCAAGTTAGAAATTTATTTGAGCAGACTTTTCTTCCTAAAGCACCGTTTCCCCAAAAACTAACTCAGGCTAAAGTAGGAACAAACTTTAGTGAGATGATGAAATTGTTTAAGCAAGTTGAAATTAACATTCCATTACTCGATGCCATCAAGCAAGTTCCTGCTTATGCCAAATCTTCGAATGATCTTTGCACTCAGAAAAAAAAATCAAAAGTGCAAAAGAAGGTATTCCAAGCTGAGCAAGTAAGCTCAATCATCCAAAATAACATTCCACCTAAGTTTAAAGATCCAAGTTGTCCTACTATGATGTGATTTGGACTAGATCGGATCACCTCAAAAGATATTGGGCTTGATAGATCAAGTCTAGTTATCTTATTTATTATTCTTATGTGGTTTAGTCAAAGTCTTAGTATGTTAGGATTTTATTTAATTAGCTAAATCCAGTTCTGTGCAGTTTTGAGAAAATATTCGCAAAATATTCTATAGATATATGAATAATATCAAACTATTGGATAAGATCGCCAACCTCCAGATCTACTACTTTGGCATTATGACTTCTCTAGATTCGGAAGCTATCTGTGGAAAAATGAAGGGTTAGTCCGAGAAGATAAAGAAGACTAGTTTAGTTTAATTTGTTTTAGACTTTTTGAATTAATCTCTATAATGCTTGGTATGAAAGATTAATTAGCTTTTGCCCTAGCATCTCTCTCAACTAGGCCATTGGCCTCTACATCTCTCTCCTCCCTCTTCACCAACCAGCGCCACCTCTTACGTTGGCACGGTCTCGTCTAGCTTCTAATCTCCCTCCACTACCGATACCCCTAGTCCTGCAGAGTAGGCCTACTTCTCCCCCTTAGTCTCTTTATCTTAACCGTCTCTACCTTCCGTACGATTTTTACCATAGTTGTAGGCTAATCATAGCCTTCAACTATCTATCGCATCCGCATCCGCAAACCACCACTACCATCATCTATTGCCGAGTCTCCTCCATCAACTACTTAGCCTCCACTCCATCATCACCTCCATCCTATACTAAAGAATCCGTGCCTCCATCTGCGGATCCTAAATCCCTTGCAGAACTGCTATGAATTGGATCAAGCTAGTTCGTAACATACTAATTCATGTGTCATTGGCAATCATGTCATTGATAAAGCCCTTTTTGATTTAGGTGCAAGTGTTAATCTTTTACCCTATTCAGTTTACAAGCAATTAGGTCTTTGAGAGTTGAAGCCAACTCAAATTAGACTGTCTTTGGTAGATCGTTCTGTCAAATATCCTCGAGGCATTATAGAGGATGTTCTAATTAAGTTAGACAAGTTTATTTTTCCTGTGGATTTCATAATCCTTAATACTGAACATGTCCAAAACTCAAGCAATCATATCCTTGTCATCTTAGGAAGGCCATTCCTAGCCACTGCTAATATAGTCATTCACTGTCAAAATGGGATTATGAAGCTGTCATTTGGCAATATGACTATTGAATTAAATGTCTTTGATGTTAGCCATCAATCTCCTGAAACTGATGATGTTTTTGAGGTTGACATGATTGAAGGCTTATTAGAGAGCATAAATGAGCAGGCAAATGTTGAGTATCATTTAGAAAAGTGTCTTTTACATTTTGACGGTGATTTTGATTGGGAAACTTCCAAAGTTAGATCTTAAACTACTACATGATACTCTTAAGTATATGTTTTTAGGCTCTTCTAAAACCTTTCCTATTATTATAGTATCTGATTTGATTAAGGAATAGGAGGAAACACTTGTGAGTGTCTTAAAAGAATACAAGGAAGCTATAGGATGGACCATAGCTAATATCAAGGGAATTAGTCCTGATGTGGTTATGCATCAAATTCATTTAGAGGAAAATACAAAAAAATCTCGTGAACTACAATGGAGGTTAAATCCTATGGTGAAGGATATTGTTAGAGCTGAAGTGCTAAAATTATTAGATGTAGGTATTATTTACCTAATTTCGAATAGTGCATGGGTGAGTCCAATTCATGTTGTGCCTAAGAAGTCTAGCATTACGGTAGTACAGAATAAAAATGATGATTAGTACCCACTCGTGTTCAAACAGGGTAGTGTGTTTGCATTGAATATCGAAAACTTAATCTTGTAACTAGAAAGAATCATTTTTCTCTTCATTTCATTGATCAGATGCTTGAAAGGTTAGTCGAACATGCTTATTATTGTTTTTTATATGGTTATTCTAGCTATAACCAAATCCAGATAGCACATGAGGATCAAGAGAATACCACATTTACCTACCTCTTTGGAACATTTGCCTATCGTTGCATACCTTTTGAGTTATGCAAAGCTCTTGGTGCCTTTCAAAGGTGCATGATTAGCATAATCTCAGATATGGTAGAACAGTTCTTCGGAGTTTTTATGGATGACTTTTCTATCTTTGGATCATCATTTGATGAATGCTTGCACCACTTGTCTCTAGTCTTAGAAAGGTGCAAAGAGAAAAGCCTAGTGCTTAATTGGGAAAAATGTCACTTTATGGTGAAGAAAGGAATTGTTCTGGGACATATTATTTCTAAAGATGTGATTGAAGTCGATAAGGCGAAAGTTGACTTAATCTCTAACCTTCCATCACCTCAAACTGTGAAGGAAATCTGATCATTTTTGGGTCATGCAGGTTTTTACTGACAATTTATTAAGGATTTCAGTAAGATATCACGACCTTTATATAATTTACTAGCTAAGGATTCTCAATTTGTCTTTAATAAAGAATGTCTTAAGGCTTTTCAACGGTTAAAAATTGAATTGGCTTGTGCTCCTATCATTCAACCACCAAATTGGGATAAGTCTTTTGATATTATGTGCGATGCATCTGACTATGCAATTGGCGCAGTTTTAGGACAACGGGTTAATAGGTTACCACATGTGATATATTATGCTAGTAAAACCTTCAATGATGTACAACTAAATTATTCCACTATTGAGAAAGAGTTACTAGCAGTTGTGTTTGCTTTAGACAAATTTAGATCCTACCTCTTAGGGTCTAAAAGTCATCATCTATTTTGATCATGCAACACTTAAGTACCTTCTCTCTAAAAAGGATGCTAAAGCCTATTTAATTCGTCAGATTCTATTACTACAAGAATTTGATCTTAAAATTAGGGACAAGAAAGGTTCTGAAATGTTATCACAAATCACTTATCAAGGCTTATCCTAGAATCATCTTATGAATCCAAATGATATGATCTCTCTTTTGGCTAAGGTTCGATCTCTTCCAATTCTCAAATCTGGACTAATTCTGGCACGAAACTTTGTAAATATATCCTGAAAGATACCGCCGTCGGATCGACGTAACATTTGGATATGTTGTAGCTCCGAAAAATAGGTTTCCAACAAATCAAGTTTCAGGTAGATCAGATATGGGGATCTCGACATATCATCTTATTAGTGGACAAGCATCAAGGGGTTTGATCAGGATCCATAGATAGAGGCACGAGATCCTAGATGATGGTGGTTGGTGGTGGACCGGCGTTAATAGAGTGACACCGGTGAAAAGTGGTGGTGGAAGGGTTATGGTTGATGGAAGGGTTAGGGCAAGTTTTGGATAGATTGAAAGAAGGGGGAGGAGAGGGCCACCCCTAAGGGACTAGGGTGATTGGCTGGTCGAGGGAGGTTAGAAGCAGCGTTGCTGGAGATTGAGAGAACCAGAGCGAAGAAGACGAAGGAGGCAAGGCAAAACTCAATTCTTCAATAATGACTCTATGGTTGCCATCCACATCCTTTAGAGGCTAACCAAACAATTCAAAATTAACCCTAAACAGTACATTATCGTCGACCGCGTTCGAACGCGCCTGCTCACGTTTGAACGCACCTAGTTCGCTCTTCTCTGGATTTGCGAATGTGATGCAGGCATTCGAACGTGCGACCGAACGCACCTATTTCCCACTTCTCTAGATTGGCGAACGCAATATAGGCGTTCACAGCATGTTCAAACGCACAATTCACATTTTCTGGACGTGATGCAAGCGTTCACAACCGCGTTCACAATCACATTCGAACGCACTCCACCCGCGTTTGAACGTGACTTACAGAAAACTTATTTTCTTAGGAATTAAACATTAAAACAAGAAACAAAGACACCCCTAAAGTGAATCCATGCTTGAGACGACATCGGTGAAGTCCGAATCATATCACCAAACCAATATCTGAATATTTTCCTAATAAGCAGCTAATGAGTGCTTCTCGGCTACTATATATGGTATGCTGATATTGTCAACTATCTTGCTACTAGTCAAATGCCTCCGCATTGGACCAAGCATGATAAGTCCAAATTTTCAGCTCAAGTCAAGTTCTTTTTCTGGGATGACCCATACTTGTTTGAGTATTGCCCAGATCAAATCATTAAAAGATGTGTGTGTGATGATGATTTTTATAAAATTATTTTCTTTTGTCATGATCGAGCCTGTGGGGGTCATTTTAGCTGATTATTTTTTATAAAAATCTGATGCAAAATTTTTGCAATGTGGGTTTTATTAGCCCCTCCATCTTTCATGATGTTCATGAGTATTGCAAAGTTTATGAGAGATGTCAAAGGCTAAGAAGTATTTTAAAGAGGAACATAATGCCGCTCAATCCTATTTTAATTGTTGAAATTTTTGATGTCTGGGGTATGGATTTCATGGGACCATTTCCAAATTCTTTTGGTTATGAGTACATTCTTGTTGCTATAGATTATGTTTCAAAATGGATTGAAGCCATAGCTTGTAGAACGAATGATCATAAAGTTGTTATCAAGTTTTTGAAAGATAATATTTTTGCTCGTTTTGGTGCATCGTGTGCCATTATAAGTGATAGGGGAAAATAATTTTACAATCAAGTTTTTAAAAGACCTATGCTTAAATATTCTATCATGCATAAGGTTGTGACTCCCTATCACCCCCAAACTAGTGGCCACGTTGAGATATCCAATAGATAGATCAAAAGAATTTTGGAGAAGACAGTTAACCCCACTAGGAATGATTGGTCCTTAAGGCTTAGTGATGCACTGTGGGCATATCGGATTGCATTTAAAACTCCTATTGGGATGTCCCCATATCGAATTGTGTTTGGTAAGGCTTGTCACCTTCCTGTAGAGTTAGAACATCAAGCTTATTGGGCGATTAAGCAACTCAATTTTGATCTTGATAAGGCAGGTGCTCATAGAAAATTACAATTAAACGAGCTAAAGGAAACTAGGAATGATGCTTATGACTGTGCGAAAAGCTATAAGGATAAAATGAAATAATATCATGATAAACACATTTTGAGAAAATCATTTAGTCTTGGTTAGAAAGTCCTATTTTATAATTTGCATTTACATCTTTTTCCTAAGAAATTGAGAAGTAAGTGGACGGGCCCTTTTACTATATGCACTATCTATCCTTATGGAGCTATCAAGATTGAAAACCCTAAAAATGGTGAGGTATTTAAGGTGAATGGTCAAAGGCTTAAACCATTTTTAGAATTGCGCAATCGAGAAGTGGAAGAAGCACTTCTAGAAGATCCTAATTATCAAGGCCGATCTCTATATCTACTAGAGATTGTTTTTATACATTGTTATTTGACTTTTTTTATTATTATATGTACAGCCTTTGACAAGAGGAAGCTTGTAGTATAAATTATCCTTCTCAAGTAAATTCTACCATTTTCTTTGTGCTTTATTTTCTTACAGGGGATTGAGAGAACGGGAGCGAAGAAGACGAAGGAGGCAAGGCAAAACTCAATCTCAATAATCAGTAATAATTTTGGTTGCCCTACACATCCTTTTATAGGCTAACCAACAACTCACATTAACCCTAAAACACAATTTTCGCCGACCGCGTTCGAACTCGCCCGACCGCGTTCGAACGCACCGAATTAGCTCTTCTGGATTTGCGAACACGATGCAGGCGTTCGAACGCGTGATCGAACGCGCCTGTCGGTATTTGCGAACGTGATGCAGGCGTTCACAGTGCGTTCGAACGCATAGTACATTCTCTTCACCACGTTCACAACCCCGTTCACAAACCGCGTTCAAACTCACTCCACCCGCGTTCGAACGCGACTTACAGAAAACTTATTTTAATGGGAATTAAACACTAAAACATGAAGCAAAAACACTCCTAAAGTGAATCCATACTCGAGACGACGTCGGTGAAGTCCGAATCGTATCAATTTCCTCATTCTATTTTTATACACCTATTTAAAAACACTAATGGGACGTGTTTTAGTGATGCAATCTTCAGAATGTAGTCTTGTTACCATTATGTTTCTAAAATAAATATGAGGATCAGTATAAATTATCTTATATTCTTAGTAATTCTCGATCTATCGTCATAGAGTTTTATGCTAATTTGATACACTTAGTTAGGGTCTTTTCTTATCGCATTAATTATTTATTTTTATTAAAATAAATTTCCTGTATGTCGCGTTCGAACACGAAAGAGGTTGCGTTTGAATGTGCCTACATCAGGTTCGCAAAAACAGAGAATGTGAAACGCGCATTCGAACGCGATCGGGCGCATTCGAATGCGGCGTTTGAATGCCTACATCTAGTTCGCATCCACAAAGAACGCATTTTGTGCGTTCGAACGTGATCGACGGGAATCTTCTAGAATTAGGGTTAATAATTATTATGTTAGGTTTTTATTTGTTGGCAATTGTGTACAAAATATTCTAAGTATATTTTTTTCATGTATGTCGAGTTCACACCGCATTCACAAACGCGTTCGAACGCGGATACTATGTTCACACAGACAGAGAGCCGCGTTCACAAACGTGTTCGAACGCGGGTACTGCGTTCACACAGACCGAGAGCTGCGTTCACAAACGCGTTCGAACGCAACCTGAAGAATTCAAGCTGTCGCGTTTGAATGCACTCGAGCCCGTTCGAACGCACCAACAAAGTTTAAGAATATTGTACTTTCGTGAGTACGGATAAGATTAGGATTTAGCTCTATCTTGTACTTTCATGAGTGCGGATAAGATTTGGATTTGGCTCTATCTTGTACTTTCGTGAGTAAGGATAAGATTAGGATTTGGCTCTATCTTGAAGATCGTGAGTACGGATAAGATTTGGATTTGGCTCTATCTTGTACTTTCGTGAGTACGGATAAGATTAGGATTTAGCTCTATCTTGTACTTTCATGAGTACGGATAAGATTTGGATTTGGCTCTATCTTGGAGATCATATATAAGGATTGTGATGCCCTATCTTGGGGGGGTTGAAAAAGCATTATTGAAGGAGACTTCTTGAGGCTACATCGGTTCTTCAACTAACAAGGTTCCACTCATCTACAAAAGTTAATCTTTCATCTTAAGGGCTATCTGGACGAAAGATCAATCTCGAGGGTTACTGAGATTGGATTTCAATCACGAGAAGCAGTGAATCTTGGGTTCTAACGAGCAAGACTGAGAGGAACAAAGTCGTTTGGATCGACAGGTTGTTTTGTGAGTCAGTCTTGTAACTGCTACTATTCTAGTGATTGGTTTTGATCCGAGTTTGAATCTATGGTTTTTTCCCGTTTGAGTTTTTCCACGTTAAAATCTTGGCGGTCATCTCTGCTTTCGTTCTTAATATTTCTACGGACTTTTACTTAAGAGAACGAGCGAGATCATTGCCTAGTGTTTAGATACATACGTGTGTCTAGGGGTTCTTTTCAATTGGTATCAGAGCAAGTTCTCTCACCCTTTGAGAGAGATCAGAAAGGCATGGATTTTCATAGAGATGGACCATCATCTATTAGACCTCCTATTCTAGATGGATCAAATTATGGATATTGAAAAGCTAGGATGAGAGCTTATTTGAAGTCTATAGATGAGCGAGTATGGATGGCCATTGTGAACGGTTGGAGTCCACCAATGTATATGGTGAATGATAAGTTTATTGAGAAACCGATTGAGTCATGGGATAAGACAGATTGTTAGGTTTTTATTTGTTGGCAATTGTGTACAAAATATTCTAAGTATATTTTTTCATGTATATGAGCTTTACACAAGTCTAGAATATCTCTGGTTTGAAGAATTGCAAGATTATTGGAGAAAAGCCGTCGAGTTCACACCGCGTTCACAAACGCGTTCGAACGCGAATACTGCGTTCACACAGACAGAGAGCGGCGTTCACAAACGCGTTTGAACGCGGTGCGTTCACAAACGAGTTCGAACGCGAAATCTGCGTTCACATAGACAGAGAGCCGTGTTCATAAACGCGTTCGAACGCGGTGCGTTCACAAACGAGTTCGAACGTGAAATCTGCGTTCACACAGACAGAGAGCCGCGTTCACAAACGCGTTCGAACGCGGTGCGTTCACAAACGAGTTCGAACGCGAAATCTGCATTCACACAGACCGAGAGCCGCGTTCACAAACGCGTTCGAACGCAGGCACTGCGTTCACACAGACCGAGAGCAGCGTTCACAAACACGTTCGAACACAACCTGAAGAATTCAAGCTGTCGCGTTCGAACGCACTTGAGCCCGTTCGAACGCACCAACAAAGTTTAAGAATATTGGACTTTCGTGAGTACGAATAATACTCGGATTTGGCTCTATCTTGAAGATCGTGAGTACGGATAAGATTTGGATTTGGCTCTATCTTGTACTTTCGTGAGTACGGATAAGATTATGATTTGGCTCTATCTTGTACTTTCATGAGTACGGATAAGATTTGGATTTGACTCTATCTTGGAGATCATATATAAGGATTGTGAAACCCTATCTCTAGGATAGTTGAAGAAGCATTATTGAAGGAGACTTCTTGAGGCTACATCGGTTCTTCAACTAACAAGGTTCCACTGATCTACAAATCTTAATCTTTCGTCTTAAGGGCTATCTAGACGAAAGATCAATCTCGAGGGTTACTGAGATTGGACTTCAATCACGAGAAACGGTGAATCGTGGGTTCTAGCGAGCAAGACTGAGAGGAACAAAGTCGTTTGGATCGACGGGTTGTTTTGAGAGTCAGTCTTGTAACTACTACTATTCTAGTGATTGGTTTTGATCCGAGTTTGGATCCGTGGTTTTTTCCCGTTTGGGTTTTTCCACGTTAAAATCTTGGCGTTCATCTCTGCTTTCGTTCTTAATATTTCTACGGACTTTTACTTAAGTGAACGAGTGATATCATTGCCTAGTATTTAGATACATACTTGTGTCTAGGGGTTTTTTCACACATTATGAAAAAGTTGGCTAGAATAGCAAAGCAATAAATGCAATTTTTAGTTGTGTTTCCTCGAAAGAATTTAGAAGAATTTCTACTTGTGAGATAGCAAAAGAAGCCTGGACGATTTTAGAAACAACTCATGAAGAGTAAAGCTATGAAAGTTACTTGGGATGACTCAGATGAATCTAATGATGATTCTGGAAAAGACGAAGAAAACTTTGTTGCTTTTCCCTCTTCTCTACTCAATATTGATTCCGTTGTTGATACTGATAGTACAGATGATCAGGATATGTTACCAGCTGAGGAAGATGAATCTGAAATTCAAAAGGCATATAATGACTTGTACCTGGAGTCGTTTAAACTCAAGAAAAGCAATCTTAGACTACTTCAACGACTCAAGATAATTGAACTAGAAAGAATTCAATTTGAGGAGAAGTACAAATTGGAACTTGAACGTGTCAAAGACCTTTCTGAATAACTTGACAATGCGAAAAATAAATTGAAGGCTGATGAAATTGAACTAGAGCGATTGAATAAGGAAGTGACATTTCTAAAAGGGAAGAACAAACTTGATGAGATTCTAAAAGCTAAGATCTCTAGAAAAGACAGGTATGATGTTGGATACACTAGTAATTCAAATAATAACAAAACTGTCTTTGTTTCCGCAGGTATACCAAAGGAAGAATACCTGAAGCCATCAACCGCATTTACAAAGCAATCCTGGATGAATGCTTCTAAACTGAAGTTGAATCTACAAACTAGTGAAACTTCGACGGTACCAAAGGTAAACTCTAGTCACACTCCTCAACAAAAGGTGAGTAGAAAAAGGTTTGTTCTGACATGCTATCATTGCGGCATTCTATGGCATATTCGACCTTATTGCAAACTTTTGCAAAAACCTAGAAGTGCTTTTATTTATGGGATGAAAACAAAGGCCATATGGGTCAAAAAAGTGATTTGAAATGTTATTTTGTACATAATGCCTTGAAAGCTTTAAATTCTAACTTGTGGTATTTAGATAGTGGTTGTTCAAGACATATGTCAAGAGACAAATCCTTATTTTCTAATCTCGAAGAATATGAAGGGGGAGTTGTGACATTTGGAGATGGTAACTCATCCAAGGTAATAGGTAAAGGAAAGGTAAGTACTCAAAGTATTCTGATACGATTCGGACTTCACCGACGTCATCTCGAGCATGGATTCACTTTAGGAGTGTTTTTGTTTCATGTTTTAGTGTTTAATTTCCATTAAAATAAGTTTTCTGTAAGTCGCGTTCGAACGCGGGTGGAGTGAGTTCGAACGCGGTTTGTGAACGTGGTGAAGAGAATGTACTGTGCATTCGAACGCGGTGCGTTCGAATGCCTATATCGCATTCGCAAATCCAGAAGAGTGAACTCGGTGCGTTCGAACGCGGTCGGGCGAGTTCGAACGCGGTCGACGAAAATTGTGTTTTTAGGGTTAATTTGAGTTGTTGGTTAGCCTATAAAAGGATGCGGTAGGCAACCAAATTGAGGATTGATTATTGAGAATTGAGTTTGCCTTGCCTCCTTCGTCTTCTTCGCTCCCGTTCCCTCAATCCCCGGCGATGCCGCTTCTAATCTCCCTCGACTGGTCAATCACCCTAGTCCCTTAGGAGTGGCCCTCTCCTCCCCCTTCTTCCAATCTATCCAACACTTGCCCTAACCTTTCCATCATCCATAACCCTTTCACCACCACTTTTCCACCGGTGCCACCCCATTAACGCCGGTCCTCCACCAACCACCATTACCTAGGATCTCGTGCCTCCATCCACGGATCCAAAACAGAGCATCCTGACATTCGTCCACTAAACGGACGATATCTCGAGATTCCCAACTCAGATTCGCCTGAAACTTTATTTATGGAAAGCTCTTTTCTAGGGCTACAACATATTAAAATTTCACATCGATCCAACGGCGGCATATTTCGGGATCTTATTTCAAAGTTCCGTGCAAGATCAGTCCAGATTTGAGAATCGGAAGAGATCGATCCATAGCCAGAGGCGTGATCGTATCAAGCTGGTATCAGAGCTCCATAACTAGAGGCATGATCGCAACATATTCCTAGTCTCGAAATTGTTATTTATGTTAATGGCTTGAAAGCAAATTTATTAAGCATCATTCAATTTTGTGATGAAGGTTATGAGATAAAACTCTCTAAAAATGATTGTACTATTCTAGATCATGATGGTAATGTTATATATTTTGGATCTAGAACATCTGATAATTGCTATGTTGTTAGAACTTCACATAATCTGAAATGTAACAAGACAAAACAATAGCACTAGAACATGTTGAGACGGAGAAACAGTTGGGTGATTTGTTTACAAAATCTTTGGATTTACAGAGATTTGAGTATCTTCGTACTTCTTTAGGGATTTGTGCTTTGGATTGATTTGTGTTTTAGTTTGTGAGTTTCTTATTATTTCGTTTCATTTTTTTAGGTTTTATTTTACTCTGAAATTTTCTTTGGTTTTAGTTTCAGATTTGTCGAGAGTTTTTGCTAAAAAAAAAAAAAATTGATGCACTCCTAGATTCGATAATATACTCTTGACATAAAAATATGATTTTTCTCTTGATTATGAGTTATTATAGTCAATTTTGTCATCTTGTAGTATATTGTTTCAATTTTGATTTTGTCACTCCCTCGACTTCTATATTAATAAAAATTTTAATGCACTCATAACGTATGTGTATTATTGTGTAAGCATAATATCATGAATATATTTTTTAAATAGCTCACTATTAACTTTGATTTGCACAGTTTGACCTCATGCTTAGTCATAAAAAATATGTTCATAAAAGATCAATGAAAAGGGCTACAATGAGTTAGTGTGAAAGCCGTCTTGTTTCGAGTCCAGTTTGACTTAGTACATTATATGCAAATTCAAAAAAAATATATGTGAATTTCTTCTTGCACTTTGTTTGATTTGTATTACAAGAAAAGGGCTACCTACTCATGTGTGAAAGCCATCATTGCACCTAATTTTTTTTTAAAAATACAAAAAAATTCCTGTTATGTTATGGAGAATAAGTCGAAAAGTGCAAAATTTCAATACTAAGTCGATTTGACTACTGTGTTGCATCATTGTTTATATAGGAAAGTTTGTTTAAGAAGATTGGTTCATGTTATCTATGCTCATCTTGCATATGCATATCGGTATGATCAATCAAGATTAATTTAATTTTGAGTGATGCATTAGAATTGATTATAATATGCTATTGATGATTTGATTGATCTATGTATGACTTATTTCATTTGATTGTCATATTCTATGTCTTGAATCTATTTTGAATTTTCTAGAAGTGCATCTCCAAAAAGATTTTTGATTTGTTTTAGTTTAAATTTTTTAAAAAAAATCCAAATCCTCAAGATCTTCATCTTTTTCATCAAAATTTTCACTTCAAACCCTTTTAAAGTCTTTTGGCCGAAACTTCAAGATTTTCTTCACTATTTGCGAGGTATGATCATTCATCAATTTTCTTATTTTTTATTCAATTAAGTCTCTTGATCTTGATTGATTTCGTGCGGTTTCGAGTTTTGATCACGTTAAAGTTAATATATTGATGTTTCTTGTGCAATTGAATGTGATATCTTAGCGTTTTCAAGTGAAAGATGGGTTTCATTTAGGGCCTTCATGGATTCTTCAGCGTCAGTTTCCTCCGAGTTCCTAGTCTTTGGCATTTGTGGCAAAAAGGGGGAGAGTGTCTAGGTGTCTAGGTGTGTAGGGGGAGCATGGCAATAGGGGGAGTTTGTTAGAGTTTTTCTGTCTTTCTAATCTTGCTTATAACTTTGCTTGGAGAAATTGTGAACTTTGTCTATTTAAGTACTTTTGAACTTATGCTCCATTGATAACTTGTGGTTGGATTGTTTATTCATTTCAAGTTATTTTCACTTGATCTTGGATTGGTATATGTTTATTTGCAGGGATTGATGTGCAAAATATTCTAAGTATATTTTTTCATATATATGAGCTTTACACAAGTCTAGAATATCTCTGGTTTGAAGAATTGCAAGATTATTGGAGAAAAGCCGTCGAGTTCACACCGCGTTCACAAACGTGTTCGAACGCGGATACTACGTTCACACAAACAGAGAGTCGCGTTCACAAACGCGTTCGAACGCGGGTACTGCGTTCACACAGACCAAGAGCTGCATTCACAAACGCATTCGAACGCAACCTGAAGAATTCAAGTTGTCGCGTTTGAACGCACTCGAGCCCGTTCGAACGCACCAACAAAGTTTAAGAATATTGTACTTTCGTGAGTACGGATAAGATTAGGATTTAGCTCTATCTTGTACTTTCATGAGTGCGGATAAGATTTGGATTTGGCTCTATCTTGTACTTTTGTGAGTACGGATAAGATTATGATTTAGCTCTATCTTGTACTTTCGTGAGTACGGATAAGATTTGGATTTGGCTCTATCTTGGAGATCATATATAAGGATTGTGATGCTCTATCTTGGGGGGGGTGGGGGGGTGAAGAAGCATTATTGAAGGAGACTTCTTGAGGCTACATCGGTTCTTCAACTAACAAGGTTCCACTCATCTACAAAAGTTAATCTTTCGTCTTAAGGGCTATCTAGACGAAAGATCAATCTCGAGGGTTACTGAGATTGGACTTCAATCACGAGAAGCAGTGAATCGTGGGTTCTAACGAGCAAGACTAAGAGGAACAAAGTCGTTTGGATCGACGGGTTGTTTTGTGAGTCAGTCTTGTAACTGCTACTATTCTAGTAATTGGTTTTGATCCGAGTTTGGATCCGTGGTTTTTTTCCGTTTGGGTTTTTCCACGTTAAAATCTTGGCGTTCATCTCTGCTTTCGTTCTTAATATTTCTACGGACTTTTACTTAAGAGAACGAGCGAGATCATTGCCTAGTGTTTAGATACATACGTGTGTCTAGGGATTTTTTTTATATTATTTTGGCTTGTTGGCTAGCCTCTATAAAGGTGTGGATGGCAGCTAAAATCATTATGCTATTGGATTATTGGTTTCTTGCCTTCTATCTTTTCTCTATTCTCTCTACCCTAATCTCCCTTCTCCCTCTTCACCAACCTACCACCTCTACCATTGGCAAGATCTCTCCTAACTTTTAATCTCACTCGTCTATCGAGTCATCTGTCTTCCTTGGGATCTCAACCACTTCTTTCCCTTCGTCTTTATCCCTTAAACAATATCTACCATCCACCCTCATCCCCATTATCATCAATAATCCTAACATCCACTCTACTTGTCACTACCACCATCATCCGTACTAAATTGTAATTTTGTCTCAGTTGCAGTTTGAATCTACAAAGGGCATAAGTATGAAAATTATATATCAGGGAGTTACAAATTGATTCCACTTGGTTTAGTAATTTTCTAACTACGGAAGAATATTTGGTGAATATTTTACCTCAATTGCGCGGACTGCTTCCTACAATAAATCCAGATTTTGAAGAAATTGATCCGTAGCCTATCATAATTATTCAGGAGAAATTTTTAGATCACATGTAGGTTGAATGTATAATATACTACTAATAAATATATCAAGGTTATTGAAATGCAAAAAGGTATAATTGATGTTAGAGCAATAGTCTCTCTACTGAGTAGTAACTAAGCCTTCGTGTAGCCACTTAGAAAGTGTTCGCGTCAAAAGACAGAGTTACCATCTCTAATTCATGGCTGCCAATTGTATACTACCTTTTTGGTTCGAGGTGTGATGCCCGAGGGGTGCCTCGTCACTAGTGGCTAAATCTACTAGTAGAATCCTTGCTACAAGGGCCATCTAGAAAGCAAGATAACACTAGCATTGCTCAACCATGAAATTCTAAGTTAAGTTAATGAGAAAATTAAGATCGTAATAAAGCATATTAAACATATATACCCTGGTGTTCCAGTGTGATTCAAATCTCGATTTATCTCCTTGTGTTTAATTGCAGCATGCTTTTTCAATTATGTCTTGGGAGAATGAATAGTTTCAATAAGGTTAGAGTGTATATTAATGCTAAATGAGAAGATAATTGGATACTTTACCTACATTTTTGAGATTGATTGACTCTAGCTATGTCCGCTTTGTGAAAATTTACTAGTATTTACCTGTGTATATTCTTCGTATGAGGTCTTGAGGGTAACTGCAACGTTTGAGATTTGCTGCTCTGAGTGGATGTAATTGTCAGTATTCCTGAGTTGATTTTCCTAAATGTTACATAATCAATAAGGAGCAAAATTTTAGGTGCCTTTGTTGTTTTCTTTTAAAGTTTTTTTAATTACTTGAGTCTTTTATTTTCTTTCTTTTATTTTGCTTAATGAATTTTGTGGGTAAATTCACTGCAAACCCTCACAAGACATGATTTGTCCACTAGTGGAAGCTAGGGGTTTAAAGGCTTGTTGCATGTGCTAAATGCAATTGTGATGCCTACAAAAGTGAGTTAGAATATTCTTTTTTTATTATGCCCAAATTATTAAATGTTAATATTTTATTTTAACTAATTAATGTATTTTAGTTATATGTAGACCTTTGATCAATTGAATCTCAGTTAATCACTAAAACTGATCAAATTTGGGCTCAATCTAGAATTAGGCTTAGCCCCTAATAACTAACTGAGTCTTTCTCTCATCTTTCAAGTCATGTTTAAGTCAAACCATGATCCACTAATCACTTTC
This sequence comes from Typha latifolia, assembly GCF_019914945.1. Lineage (NCBI taxonomy): Eukaryota > Viridiplantae > Streptophyta > Magnoliopsida > Poales > Typhaceae > Typha > Typha latifolia. The sequence continues at coordinate 10,950,114 of NC_133086.1, read as the reverse complement.
TTCCTTATCTAATGATTTAAAATTCTTACTCTATATTTTCTAAAAATGAAAGAAGAATGTAATTTTTATGAAAATTGAATTGTTCATTCAAAAATAATCTTCCGATCCACCGGTGATTGATTTTTTGGTGAATCATAGAAAAAGAAGATATTTATGTTATCTAATATAAATGTGTTATCTACAAGTGGATTCCAAGACCTTCTTTCTTCTACTTTAAATTTGTTGTTTAGAATTTAGATATTAGTTGTTTTTCTTAAAAATGATACATCTAATGATTTAAAATTCTTACTCCATATTTTATAAAAATGAAATAAGAATATAATTTTTATGAAAATTGAATTGTTCATTCAAAGATAATCTTCCGATCTACCGGTGATTGATTTCTTGGTGAATCGTAGAAAAAAAGAGATTTCTATTATCTAATAGAAATGTGTTATCTATAAGTAGATTCCAAGACTTTATTTCTCTCACACTTAATTAAAAGAAATCTACAAGAAGGTTTTATTTCTCCATAAATCTCATAAACCCATTTTCCAACTAGGGTAAAATTATTTTTAAGATTTTTCAAACACTTCAAGTTTTCAAACAAGTCCTCGTGGGATCAATACCTTGCTTGCTAGTGTACTCCATAGATTCGTACACTTAAGAGTGTTACTTAATTTGTCACAACATGGCTCGTTACTAATCAGAAGTTAGCGCACCAATTTTTCAATCTATACTAGGTTTGTAGCAATGATGTAGCTCATAACCCAATGACTTGATGGAGCACTTCCCCTAGCTATCACTTTGAGATTAATGTGACACCAAGTATGGTGGAGTAATGTGATTCGGACTTGCTTGGATCACCTCATAGCGATATAAAGCTCACCGATCGAGTCATTTATCTTAATCTAAATATTTCTTATTTTAGATTAGTCATTTACCATTCACTTATTATTTAGATGAGTTAATTAATTAGTGGGTCTACTTAAGTCAGGATGGTTTCTCTGGCTACAACCAGATCAAACTCGCCGATAGCCTTCTATATATGTGTGGAGAGCAACCAAGTTAGGGGGAATCGAGAATTATCAATTTGACTCTCTCTCCCTCTCTCTCTCTCTCTCTAGAGCTCACATTGCTCCCACCTTCTCTCAAACCCTAGCCGCTGCCCACCAACGTCGACTAACCCCTCCTTTTATCGATCCCCTTAGACCGTTGGGGTCAACCAACCCCTCATTCCTTCTTTTATCGATACCCTTAGACTGTTAGGGTTGTCCAACTCCTTCCTCTTCCCTTCTCAACTTTGATCTATCTAAATTAACAACACCCTAGCTCCACCTTTCACGCCATTTTCATCAACCACTCGCAAACCGCACCACTTCCATTGCTGCCCTATTCCACTCAGCACCATCATTCTCACCATTAAGCATTAGAGCTCCAGAACATATAATAAGCTCAAGTGTTCGCCAAAGAGAGGCTTTCTACTTCACAAAGATAGCTAATCAGATGGTTCTTGCTTAAGAAGTAACTTAAACACTGAAATTAGAGTCAATAAGGGAGGAGTTGTATGTCTTATTTCAATTGTTTAAAGTAGAACAATCAATATTGTATGAATATGTGATTTATTATCCTCCCTATGCAAAAAAAGGTTTTTCATGTTAACAAAATATACCGTGATGTATTTGCTGATTTTAGGTTTTTCTCCGTACTCATACTTAATTTTTCATCAATCAACTTGAATTTGATTCTTTTTTATTTTGATTAGGATTTATATTTTCTTTTCTTACCAGGTTTGATTTTTAAAATAAGATTCTAAATTAGTCTTCCTAAATCGAATCAGTTTTAAATTGGTTTTTTGTTTAGAATTTGAATTGGCCTTTTGAATTTTATATCTCTAAAGCTAGCGGAACTATAAATCCAAAATTTCAAAAATAACGTGAATAGTTATAGTTATTCTAAAATGCCGCTTCTCGCACCTTTCTGTCCCGATCTGAAAAATTGACGAGCATAAAGAAGGTGAGACAGAAATAAAGCTCACCGCACATCACCAAAAGGATAAGAATATGATAAAGAAGAATTCTTCGTTGGTAATCAAACTCGTGACATACTGTGGGATCCTCTTCACGTGAACTGTGTCACATCACTCGCTCCGAGTACGAAGATCTTCCATTTGATTGGCTCCACAGATTCAGTTTCGTTGTCACCCGAAATCCTATTCATCAGACAGCTAAGTATCTTTTGCAAGTTTCTAAAGCTTTGCTGAACAGGTGTAACACTATCACAAATTCCATTGCCTGTCTAGTTAGGCCATCTGTTTCGTTATCCGATCACAAATGAGATGGAAAGATAACTATGCTCATCTCTTTTATCTTTTTTGTTTGAGCTCTTCCACCATACTCTTCTTTGCATCTAGGTGTTTATTAGTAAATACGAATCTAGCCATTGATGGGCCACGGTTTAAAAGAAATTCGTACTAATTTGCTTCTAAACTTGTAATGGAGAAATAATGTTATTTTAGATATTATTTCGACGAATATATTTAAATTAAACTCATTCATTTTGCATTAATATATTACATTTGAATTTTATTTTCTAAGAAAAATATTGAAATTGGCTTTTAAGTATGGAGAGAGGATTAAAGTAGTTTCTTCTCATTTTAAATCAAATAAGATATATTCGGTCTAATTTGAATCTAATCTCTTATTGACTAGTTATCTTTTATATTCAAACTGAGAAAGAGATGTGCTTGAAAAAAGGAACGTGAGAACATAACTATAATCTTAGTAATAAATTTGTAACAAAGGTTTATTAGAAACCGGCACTAGCTAGATATAAAAGGAGATAGAATCGACTATATTGTCTGTAACAACTCAGAATTTTAAAATATAAATAAATAAATAAATTAAATAGAAATATATATTTAGATAATGATGAATTTTATTTTATCCTTTATCTGATAAGATTTTTATTTTATCCTTTATGTGATAAGATTTTTATTAAATTAAATTAAATTTTTAGGCATATCTTTAAGATATTAGAATCCTTATTCTAATAGGACTCTTATTATATATTTTTTAATTATAAAAGGGGGCCTCGAAGAAAACCCTAGAGAGATTTTTTAAGATAGAAGTTAGGGGTGCTACAATACCGAGTAAAAAAAAGGGAAAAAAGATTATTTTTGAGAGAGATTAGAGAGAAAAAAGAAAGAAAATAGATGAAAAAAGATTTTATCATACCAAAGAGAAGAAAAGAAAAAAAAGACAATCATGGAGCACACTATCAGAAATCAATTTTAGATTGAACGATCAAGGCAAGTTTCTACTTATATTTTCTTAAATTTTTATTATGTAAAAATAGAATTGATGAATTGTAAATATCTCTTTATCTTTATGTTTATTCTTATCCTGTTTAATTTTATAAGATAAGAAATTTTACAATATGATGATGTCAATTATGCAGGAAGTTAATAAATTCATTATTTTAAGGATTTTAATAAATAATTAAAAATGTTAAGATTTTTTATTTTATAGAAAATTCAGATTTATCATTCTTGGAAAAAAAAGGGATTTTATTGTTTATTATTTTCAGATTTCAAAGTATTTATTTTTATTGCAGAAAATAAGAAATAAATTAGGAATATTTCAATTTAAATGAATTTTAGATTTCTGAAAATAATTAATATCAATTTTTATTGCAGAAAATAAGAAATAAATTCGGAATATTTCAATTTAAATGAATTTTAGATTTCTGAAAATAATTAATATCTATTTTTATTGCAGAAAATAAGATATAAATTAGGAATATTTCAATTTATATGGATTTCGTGTTCCTAAAAATAATTAATATTATTTTATTTCTAGAAAATAAGATATAAATTAGAATTACTTCATTTTAAAGGAATTTCGGATTTGTAAAAAAATTATTATATTTTATTTTAGAAAATAACAGAGGAAATATTTATGCTAATATATTTTATTTTCTATAAATAAAATATAAGAGATCTTTATTTTTTAGAATATGATCAAAAATAAAATATTATTTTTAAGACGTTTGCAAGATCAAATATTAGATTATTATTTATTCGTGTTTTCTAACTTATTAAGAATGATTTATATTATATATATTAGAGGAAATAGTAGTATTTGGATTTATGGATTATTCGTGTATATATTGTATTTGAAGAATTGAGAATTTTGATGATTAAGGAATTTGATACTTGAGATTTAGAATAAATCAATATAGTTGAATACTGATAAAAGTGAGATTTGAAACCCAATTTATTTTCAAGAAGATAAATCTAGGGAAAAGATTCTTGGAATGCAGCGTTACGACGTGCTACCGACTCTGGCGGGATTAGGGAAAAAAATTCTAGATTTTTATCCTGGTGACCCTAATCTTTCTCAACGACCAATGAAAAAGTCGGTAAGGCATTGTATAGTACCTACTATGACCCTAGACGGAGCGACTATCTAGAAAAGTCCCGGACGCCATCCCGATGGTGACTAGGTAATGTGATGTGGCCATGGGTCAGGGTACCTATTAATGAGACAATATCACACTTTATCAGTTTTGGCGGGTTTCCATGATAGTAAACTTTTGGCAGAGATTGACTGCTTTTATACTGATTTATTCAGATTGTGTTAATATGAATGATTTATGATTTGATTTCTATGAAAATACACTTTTAGCAGAGATTGATTAATTTTATATTGATTTATTCAAAATGAGTTAATATGAATAATTTATGATTCTAATTTAGTATATATGGATTTTAAAATTCAACATAAGAAACAAGAAAATTATTTATTTTTCAAGACAGCTTATATATATTATTATGTTCTTTTTCTGCTACCATATGTTTCACATGTTGATCTTTGTCATTAGACATATTATTAGTAGAGTGGGTTACTTGCTGGGCATCTAGCTCATGAGGACTTGTTATTTTGCAGGAATTTAAGAAGCCACTTAGTGAGGACTGTGAAGACTGAGTACCGATTTTGCTATGTCATTCTATTTTAGGATTTGATTACTATTTGGGCTTTCGTGTTTTCTTCGGATTTTATTCTAGAGATTCGCAGCCATCATGTTCCCATATTGGGGCATGACATTGTCTATATAACGTTGGAACTTCAAGGAAAGACGGATAGTTGTTGATGAAGCGATAGGATAGATCACCATTCTAAATGAACCTAAAAGATATTAAATGATTCTCTAGTCAATTTTCACCATTAAATAAAGGGCATAAAGGATATAAGTCAGCAAGGATTGCAAGAAGAAACACATTATGAGATTAGAAGCTTTTCCAAACACATAATAATTTTTCATAAAGAGTATAACCATAATTTAGCCTTTTGGCCATAGGCTTGCAAGACCAAATATAGAATAACACGAGAATCGAAACCCTAATTATACAAAATGACACTTCATTTATGAAAAAAATTCAAACTAGACTTATAAACCTAAAATTAACTCGACATGAACACATTGTAACAAATGAAATCAAATTCCAAGTTATACACTAAAAGAATAGGTCTCCGCCTTAATGAGACTTGTCTGTAGATCTAAAGAGCTCGAGGACTTGGCTAAGATATAGGTCAACTAGATGAGACCTCTGGATTGGCTGAACTAACTTGGGTCTAGCATTTTGGGTTGGTTCAAGCCTTTGTGGTTAGCATGTGGGGCTGAAATTTGATATGGACGTGAGCTATATTCTTAGCTAGGGATAGACTAGGAAAAGAGCTCGAATATGCAAAATAATATGATCTCCTCTTGGGCTAAGGTTTGATCTATCCCGTTTTTTAGATCTGGACACGATCTGACACAGAAATTATAAAATTGAAATCGAAAGATGCTGCCATCGGATTGACGTGAGTTTTTGATATGTTGTAGCCCTAGAAAAGAGCTTTCCAATATATCAAGTTTTAGGCAAATCGGATGTCAGGATCTCGAGATATCGTCTATCGAGAAGCATTAAGTGAGCCAGCTTCGCAACCGAAGTGCCACTGGTTCAATGGTGTTCATTTTGCCCTCGATGGCTATCCTGCCCCTTTAAATTCTTGTCGTTGGCATGTCTTGTAACTTCTTTTCCAATTAATAGAGAATCGCAAACTTGTTTGCCATACATTGTATTTTGCTTGTCTTTGCTTTGTCGCAATCCAAAACAGGTGCATCGCTTGTGAAGCGAACGGTTGACTTAACTTTGCTACTTGAAAGTTGAGTGTCGCGCGGTCTTTGTCTATCGCAAAGACTTAGTCCGTGACAAGTGGTATCAGATTAGTGGACAAACATCGGGTAGTTTGTCTTAGGATCTATGGATGGAGGCACGAGATCCTAGATGATGGTGGATGGTGGTGGACCGGTCATATGAATCAGATTAAATTAGATCACATCAAAAGGAGATTAGACTCAATGGATTGAGTCTAATTATCTTATCTGATTATTTGGTTTAGTTAGAGTCTTAGTAGGTTAGGATTTTATTTAATTAGCTAAATCCAGCTTTGTGCAATTTTGGAAAAATATTCGTAGAATATTCTACACATATCCAAATAGGATAAGGTCGCCAACCTCTAGATCTACAACTTTGATATTCATAATTTCTCTAGATTTGGAATCTATATGTGACAAAACGAAAGCTTAATCCGAGAGGTAATCGGAGAAGATAAGGAATACTGGTTTAGTTGGTTTGTTAGGGTTTCATATTATTTCAGGACTTATTGACTAGCCTCTATATATATATGGATGATAGCCAACTTTATTATGGAATTGGATTATTGATTTCTTCAGAGATTGGACTCTCTTACTGTGTTTTTTCAAGCCACCCCTCTTCTTTGGGATCTCAACCACTTCGTTCTCTTTGTCTACATCCTTTAACGACTTCCACAATCCACCTTCATCTCCATACCCATCCATAACCCTAACATTCACTCCACCTATCACCACTACCATCACCCACGTTATTCTATATTTTCGTCCCTGCTACAGTTCGCATCTGTGAAGGGAGTAATATAAAAGTTGTAGATCAGGAAGTAATAGATCTAACCTAATTTGTTTCATAATTTTCTAACTAACGGGAAATATTTGACGAATATTTTTCCACGATCACGTAGGCCGATTTCTGTAATAAATCTAGATCTTGAATAAATCATTGCGTAGCCTATCTTTAGTATCGAAACTTATCAATTTGGTATCAGAGCCTATCAAGTGGTGGTAGAAGGGTTATGAGTGATGGAAGGATTAGGGAGGTTAGAAGCAGCTTCACCGGGGAACGAGAGAACGGGAGAGAAGAAGACGAAGAAGGTAGGGCAAAAACTCAATTATTTCAATAATGACTCCATAGTTGCCATCCACACCTTTAGAGGCTAACCAACAATTCAAAATTAACCTTAAACAGTGCATTTTTGCCCACTGCATTCAAACGCACAATTCACACTCTCTGGATCTGCGAACCTAATGCAGGCATTCGAAACACACTCCACCCGCATTCGAACGCGACATACAGAAAAATTATTTTTCTATAATTAAATACTAAAATAAAAGACAAAGACATCCCTAAAGTGTATCCATATTCGAGACAACATCGGTGAAGTTTGAATCGTATCGCAAAACCCCTAGACTAGGCTGATGCTTTTGTCAGTTGGATTGGGTTGATTAGGGTTTGGAGTGCGCCCCTTGCATGCAATGAGCTTGGATCGCCAACTTAGAGTGCATGCATCACTAGGTAGAATTTCTAGTGTTTTGATTCAAGGTGGAGGGTGACTAAGTGGAAGAATCAGCTGACGAATAGGAAGGGACAAGCAGCGGATGGATGGTGGTTGCAGCTAGGAGATAGAGCGATGACTTGGAGGTTTTCGATCAAGACCTAGTCGAGGCATAGCGAGTGGGTTTGGAGGCCAGGAGTGGTGGTGTTGAGGCCGAGGGTGGAGATGGGATAGCTCGGTAGAAATTCAACAAGGAGGTGGTGGTGGTGGACATAGTGGCATGGGTATAAGCTAGCAGCTATGATTAGCCTACGGTGATGGTAAAGATAAAAGCTATAGGGAATGTATAGACACAGAGAGATGAAGGAAGAAAATTAAAAGATAAATGAGGAGGGAGAAGTTAGATCCAAATCAATATTCATGCATAACTCAACTGGACCCTCCACATATTTGTAGAGGCTAATAGCAATTATGATATTTTAAAGTTTTTAATGACAATAATATAAAATCTCTTTCTTAAACCTATTTAAACTACTTTATTCAAGGCTAAAAAATGAGAGTAGTTAAACTAGTTTCGGAGCTGCACACATTGTAAACATAGCCTATATATTTTATTTTCAAAAGAGAGAATATTCTTTACTCCATTAGTTATTGTTAGGTTAAAGTTAGCTGTGGGGTTTTTAAGAAAATAAAAGCAAAATATAGAGGGTTGAATGATAAATATCTATATGCTAAATGTGAATGATACTAAATAAAAAATTATGGTGTTTTATTGATAAATCTTCTTATAACTTGATCCAAGCATCATATTAGCTTTATTTTAGAACTAAATTAAGTCTTCAAAAATAACTTGGAGACAAATTAAAATACTGATTTCAATAAAATGGGATTAATTAAAGCCTCTAAAATATTAAAATCGGATTCAAACACCAAATCATGTAATCAACAGATTTAAAACTATTGTTGTTTAATCTCAAAGATGATACTAGAGGAATGAGACAGGAGTAATTTAGAAAATATTAAAACTATTATTTGAAAGACGTAATATTCTATTTTTTTCGATTTTATCATGTGGTTGTTAAGTGAAACTTAAGTGAATTGTTGCTCCTTATTTTTTTGATAAATAGGAGGCTTTATTTTATCATGGGGTTTATGTACAATATAAATTTGAATCTGAAATAATTATACAAACAAACACGAGCCCTTCTAATCAATGTGAGCACGTTTCTATGAGTTAATATTGAGTTTTAGTTAATTTACGCGGGAAGGTAGAGAGTATTCTAGGGCTGGGTGCGACCTGAGGCATCAAAGACTAAGTAAATTTCTTGGTTTATTTGTTCATATACTTGTTAGAGGAGCGAAATTCTTACTGACAAAGGTACTTTTTATCGAGGACAAGATGACCACAGTTTGATCGGAGGACTTGCCGTCAAAGTATCATCGTACTGAAACTTTTACCCTAATGATACCTCTGTGGTTAGTAAGTTGATAAGTCCTCCCTCCATCCTCTCTCTCTCTCTCTCTCTCTCTCTCTCTCTCTCTCCGGGCTAGTATACCTCTCTTCAATTGGGCAAGCACCTCTCTTTCTATTGGGCAAGCACGGTCATCAACTTGAAAGGCTTATCTATCTGTTGGGTCGGCTGTGATCCCCACAACTTTGGAAGCCACAAACAGCATTGAAGTTGTGTACTGTCCCACTTAATAGCTCAAAGCAAAGTATCTAGTTCAGCACTAAAACAGCAACAGACGACAGGCATGATGAGGGCCAAATCATATTCTTTGGTCCTTCCACCACTGCCTATTTGCTAACATTCTCCAAACATGATCACTTAATTCCTAAGAATATTGTGAAGTAATGAGGAACATGAGATTATCTTCAAAGGTTTCAAGGTAATCCTCAAATTCCAGTAGCTTACATGAGTAACAAATCACCTTGTTTAACACACTCAGCTCCATTAATCACAGCAGCAAGAACTACATTCAGGCCAACCCTAAATTACTTCCTTATATATAGATATGTATGCCATCTAATATAACATAAAAAAGATTAAATCCTGTCCTTTTGTATTATTTTAAATATTTAGGAAATAGAGCATTAATTTATATTGATCTGAACATGCCTCCTTACAAGGGTCCTCTTTGCACAGCCAGGTGGGATAGATGATAGATAATTGAATATATTACCCACCGTTGGATCCATGATAACATAAATTGGAATTCATAATTAACGATCAGATATATAGCGAGGTTAGACTAATGAATTCCAGGACGTACGTTAAGATATATTCAAACTAATCATTGCAATCCTCCAAGCATAATATCTTAACAAGGAAAGGAAATCACTCTTATATAGTAGACAACACTACTATATCACAAACCACAAACTCACAACTCTCAATCAACCCTAATTATAAGTAAAACCAAGCTTGCACACCAACCAGAGTGAACTGATAACAACCAAACCTTGATATGTAAGTAGTCTTCACCATAAGTGGTACTTAGTATCACGCATCACGCATCACGCACCTCAAATAGGTTTCTACTCTTGACGACGATGTCATACATGTGCACCAACTTCAGCTTAGAGAAGTCTCTTGGGAGAGATATCAAGTGAACAGATGACCTCTGGTGGAACTGCAGGAGATCGGGGTCGTGGCAGTACCGCTCCCACCCGAGCTCAGAGAGTTTGCGCTCAAGAATCTCATATGAGGTGATCACCTCATTAGTGGGTGTATATACCAAGACTTTGCGCCGGCTGCTGCTACTGCCGGGTCGGTCACTTTGTTCACCTCCTCCGCCGGGGTGCTCTACTCGGCGAAGCACCCCGTCCTTGAAAACCCACACCCCAGACATGTGGTGTTCTTGGTTGTTATTTGAGAAGTTTTTAGTATTACAATGGGTGTAAGGAATTTGGAAGAAGGGAGGGGGCATTTATATACATGCAGATGTCAAGTACACTTTGACATGGTTAAGGTAGGACCCAGGTTGCTTAACTATGTGAGCTCATGACAGATATTGTCTGCGAGCACCATTAGGATGCAAGAAAGGCCCACTTCCTTTTGTGGGCATGATAGCAACAGGGAATAGCTAGCAGTCAGAATTCTCTCTTGCATCATTTGAGAACAAATGTAAGACGTAAGTGGCCGATCGACTATAGGAATTTATTATAGTGGCTACCCTTGATTGGCTCGCGTTAACTTGGAAAATGCTTTTCTGGCAGCCAATCAAGGGATTTGAAGTACTATAGTGAGGAAGGGCCGCCAGATATATGTCAATTTGGCACCGGTTTTCTATTTGCAAATCACTCAGTAATAATGGAGTTTTTGACTGGTCCAACTGTGCACGCCAAACAATGTACCCTAGTAGGTGAATTAGAAACTTATTTTACCCCACTATTTATTTTAAATAAATTTTACTCCACTAGTTGAGTGGTCCAAAAGAATGCCACAAAAGATATTTATGAAAGTATATAAAATTCAGCAATACTATGCGTAAATTACTCAAGGGTTTAAGGATTCACTTACCAAGCATCTACTTTGTTAAGAGTATAAAAAAATGCTCATTGAATTTAGTAATTTCATTTTTAACAACACGCTATCTCTAAAAGTAATTTTTCTTGACATACTTTTATGTGGCATTCATGTAACTTGGAATATTTTACAACTCAAGTAAATAGCCAAAAACTCATCCAAGTGAAATATCCATGTGTAATAGAATTTACGTGGCATGTACTCGAGTAAATTAGTTTGCAACTCATTTATCTAGCCTACAATAACCAAAAACTCGTAGTACAAGTGTAGCGCTACAAAAAGTTGTTACATTAGGAATATTGATGCGCTGTCAGATGTGAGATATTAGTTGGCCTTCACGTTTTGTACCAGAGAACTAGCATGTATATGCTTCCTAGAATAGAGTTTAATTTTAATAAAGTTACTCCTTTCCTTGAAAGAAGGAAATTGAGATGAAGAATTGAAACAGTTTTTAATAGATAAGCAGGTTAGTTCTTTATTATTATTATTTTTTGCAATAAAATATTAAAAGTAGAGAAGTTCTAAAAAATAACTATTTTTTCGATACTTTTCACAATCAAACACTGCCTAAACTTTAAAAAATTTAGTCCTTGTTCAGATTTGGTCTCATAATCTTTAGATCCTCTGGTATTTAGTTGTAATGTGGGATCAATATTTGGATCTCTATTGACTTTCTTATAGATTAGCCATTAATTACATCAAGCTATATTCTATGTGAATCAGGCGCATCAGATTTATTTCATTGAGACGAGATTTAGAACTAGAAGTGTCTATTGAAAAATTAAGAGTTTTGGATCGTGTTCCAAGATACGAGTATAATGAGAATTGAGTATGATTAATAAAGACGAATTTAGTATGCGAAGCTGGAAGAAAGTGGAAGATCAACTCAATGGCAACTATTGACTGTTCATCATCGTTGCAATATAGTCCATCGGGTAGAGATGCTAAGATAAGATCAAAGAGAAAATTGTGTTTTTACATATAATATAAAAGTGAAGTTTGATGCTTTACGGTTAACGAAGATACTCTAAATTTGTTGACATATATCCTCCAAAACAATGTAACAGTTACAAGGAAAGAGACTCCAAAAAGAACTTTAATTATGTCTGTTTGAAACCATACTGAAATAAAGATGTAATAATCTTCACATTCTAGAAGGTGGTCCTATACGAAAGTGGTCCTTTACTACGATGCTTCGAAAGAAAGTGTCCACAAGATTAGTAACCTGTTATAGATCAACAAGTGCACGAAGAACCACATCAGGAGATTTTTCTAGACTAGTTTACTGATGAGCACCTAAAGAGCCCATCAAAGAAAATTCGATTTTTTACTGGTCACTTATCCACTTAACAGGCCTTCGAGCAGCTTCGTTAACTTTTGGAGCTGCCTTAGTAAATTTTTGTTGCGAATCAGATCTAGGCAAATCTGTTTGCAGAAAAAATCAAAGATGTTTATTGGAGTACCTCATGAGTCTTGTACCTAATGGCTTTCAAATGAGGTGATTCTGAGATCGAAAAAAAATGTGAAAAAATGATGGAGAATGGTCGAAATAGGATAAAAATAGGTAAATTGATATTACGGCGGTCGTTGGAAGATGGTGTGTTGGGGAAATTTATGAAGTAGAGTGAAATCAAAACAGAAATTTGGGTTTATATGGTAAGATACTAGAAGCTTCGTTTAAGATAATAATTTTCTCACCAAAGTATAAATGGACTCTTAAATTTCTATCTCTAGAATACAATGCCTTCATAGTAAAAGTTTTTAGGGACTGTACTTCCAAGAAATTTGGGACTAACCTCAAAGATCAAGAGGATAATTAAAAATCAATGCTTTTGTATGAAGAAAAGAAGATCAAGAGTAGGATTGTTTTTCTTAACTTTTTAGATCTCTCTTTATTTAAGGAGTTTTAGAGATAAAATAGGCATCTTTTCCTAGTAGGAGACATCCTATTCGAAATGACACACTTTAGAGCAAATAGAGCCACTTTTTAAATTAAGAATAATTGTTTTATAAAAGTCCTTTGAACGGATATCAAACATTAGATATATTTTGCTCTCGAAAAGTTTTTGTTTGAATGGATTAAATCTCATTTGAACAGATTCCAACAATTTTACTATAACACTATTTTTTTATAATAAAACAACTTCATTTATGCATATTTTGTTTTATATTATTTAAGAAAATAACCTATAAATCCCCACTTATAGTAAAACAAAAAAATAAAAATAGCAATAAATAAAATATTTAAATAATGTACAATATATCGCCATGGATGGATGATTGTTGAACCTATGGTTTAAAAACAATTCAAGTACCTTGAAAGAATGAGAGGGTTAAACTTGATCTCAAATAATTAAAGTTAAATAAATCAATGTCCACATTGCACACGGTTGCTTATTGGTCTTTTTAACATAGTCCAATACAAGCATTGCGCTTATCCCGGCTTAGTGGGTACACTTGGATTTTATTGATAATTCGTAGAAGGTGGCCTTGACATTCGTACTTACAAAGGTAGTCTCATCAAGAGGGCATGTATCATTCTACTAGTGTTGTGGATATTGTTAAGGATTGTGTCCATCTCTACATTATGGATCAATGTGCATTAATTTAGATATAACACTTTGGATTAAACAGTTATATCTCCACTATTCTAAAGTAATATACATCCGAAATATAACCTACATGTCAGTATTTTTTTTGATAGTTAATGACTAATTCCTTTGAACTCTAAATAGTATGTTTTTAATCATACTATTCTCAAATGGTAATAGTCCCATATCTCTCCAAAGTTTATTCAATTTCTGACCACTAAGTGATTTGGTGAGCGGATCCACAAGCATTTGATCCATAGGTAAATATTCCAAGGTGAGCTTACCCTTCTTTATAATTTTTTTTATATAATTATATCTCATTGTAATATATTTACTCCTATCGATAAGTTTCTTATTTTTTGAAATATATATTGCAGCTTGATTATTATAATATAAAGTAGTTGAAGAGTTAGGCATTTCAGACAAAGAAATACCATGTAAAGAACATAGAAAATGTCTTAATTAGATCAATTCTTTACTAGCTTATGGCATAACAATATATACAACTTCCATAAATGATAAAGCAATGCATAATTATTTCTTAGAAAATCATGTAATTAGGCCTCCACCTAAGGTAAATATAAAATCATTGACTGATTTAGAACTAGACTTATGGGAAGCCCAATTAGCATCACTATAACATTCAAGAACATAATTATTCATTTATAATGAAAACCATAATGCATTGTATACTTGAGATATCTCAACTCTAGTCAGTACTGTCCAATGTTAATCACTAGGATACTAGTAATTCTACATATACATAAAGCAATATTCGGTCTACTATAAATCATAACATGCATCAAACTACCAATAATTTTTGCTACTCTTCTAGTTTGATTCTTTTACTTTTATTAGGTTTCAGATTACTAATTGGCATCACACGTGGTTTACAATCAAAGAAATCAAAATTTCTTAATATTCTCTCAATATAATGTGATTGTGTCAAAGTATAATCATTATTTTGTTTAATAACTTTTATACTCAAAATAACATTAACCATATTAGTACCAAAAATAAGTAAATCATCAACACAGGTCGTAAGGATAACCTTATATGTATCGATTATTTTAATAAAAAAAATAACTCTCCACTTTATTATTTTAATAAAAAAATAACTCTCCACTTTATTACTTTTGAAATCAAATTTCTTATTTCTTATTTGAATTTCTTATACCATTCTAGGTGCTTGCTTTAAAACCTAAATATATTTGTTTAATTTGCAAACTTTATCTTCTAAGTCATTTATTATATAATCTTTCGGTTGCACAATATAAATTATTTCTTCTAATTCACCATTTAAAAATGCTATTTTATTATCCATTTGATGAACTTCTAAATTACACATAAAAGCAATAGCAAATATAACTCTAACAGAAATAATCCTTATTACCGGTGAAAATTGCTCAAATTAATCACATCCTTCTATTTTTACTATAACCCTTGGCTACTAATGTAGCCTTATATTTTTTTAATACTTTCGTTGTGTTTGAATTTTTTAGTGAATACTCATTTACATCCTATAAGTTTAGTATTGGGAGGTAAACTTGCTAACACCTACATCTCATTATTCTTAATAGATTCAATTTCATCATCCATAGTTTTCTTCCAAAGATATGAATCCGGTAAAGATATAGCCTCACAATAATCTTTAGGATTATCTTCAAGTAAATGGATAAAGAAATGAATAGTTTTCATTTCTTTTTCATTTTTAGGTTCACCCTTTCTGCCAATTTTGGAATCAATTGAATATGTAATCATATTAGGTCCAAAATCCTTTCTAATTCTACGTCTTCTTCTTAATTCAGGTTCTACATGAATGCTATAATCCTTTTCACTAGCATTATCATTTAAACTATTTTCTTCCAATTGTCTCAAATTATTAGCTAAGTCCTTCTCTAAAACTAGCATCTTTAATAGTTAAATGCTTACAAAATTCTACATGAATAGCTACAAACACACTATTAGAATTAACATTAATAAATCTACAAACTTTACTGTTCTTAACATACCCTAAGAATACAGATTTTACAGCTTTACTTCCTAATTTAGATCTTGTAACAACCTAGAATTTTAAAACCTAAAAAAATAAATAGAAACAAACATTTAGATAACAAGGAATTTTGTTTTATCTTTTATATTTTATGATTTTGATTAAACTAAATTAAATTTGTAGGGACTCTATATTTTTTTTAACTATAAAAAATGGGCCTAGAAGAAATCCCTAAATGCAATTTTAAGAGAGTAGGTATGGGCAGCACTATAGCAGTGCTACCGAGATCAGGGAAAACTTACAGAGAAAGAGAAGAGAGAATAGTGGGAAAAAGAGTTTATCATACCAAAAAGAAGAAAAAAAAAGAGAAGGCAATAATGGAGCGTATCAGAATCCTTGCAAATTATGATTAGGATGCCAAATTTAGATTATTTTTGGATTGACCGATTAAGGTATATTCCTTCTCATATTTTCTTAGTCTTTTATTATTCTAAAATAGAATTGATAAACTAAAAAATATCTCTATTTATTTATTCTTATCCTGTTTAATTTTATAAGATAAGAAATTTTATAATATGATGATGTCAATTATGCTACATGTATACAAAATTAAGAAATTTGTTGTTTTAAGGACTTCCATTGAAAATTAGAGATGTTAAGATTATTTGTATTTTATAAAAAATTATATTTATTACTTTTAGAATAAAAAAAGATATTTTGTTGTTTATATCTTTTGAATTTCTAAAAATATTTAATATTTATTTTTATTCCAAAAATAAGATATAAATTGGAAGTATTTCAATTTAAATGAATTTTAGATTTCTGAAAATAATAATTATTTAATTTATTTCTAGAAAATAAGATATAAATTGGAAATATTTCAATTTAAAGAAATTTCAGATTTCTAAATATATTTAATATTAAATTTTACTTTTAGAAAATAATAGAGGAAATATTTATGCTAATATATTTTATTTTCTGTAAATAAAATATAAGAGATCTTTATAAAAAGAAAGATTTTTGAGAAGATGATCGCAAATAAAATATTATTTTTTGCGATGTGAAATTTTACAAGATCAAATATTATATTATTATTTGTTCATTTTATCTGACTTATTAAGAATGATATATATATATATATATATATATATATATAAGAAAATAAAAATATTTGAATTTATAGATTATTCATGCATAAATTTTATTTAGAGAATTGAGAATCTTGATGATTGAGCAATATGATATTTGAGATTTAGAATGAATTAGTATAATTAACACTGATAAAAATGAGATATGGAACCTAATTTATTTTCAAGAAGATTAGACTAGGGAAAAGATTCTTCAAATTAACGTTACGATGTACTACCAAGTAACTCAAATGAAATTAGAAGATATTGTTGTATTTTGTCCTCGTGACTCTAATCTTACTCAATGACTAGTGAAAAGGTCGGTAAGGTACTACAGAGTACCTACTATGACTATAAATGGATCAACTATCTAGAAAAGTCTCGCGCGCCATCCCGATGGTAACTAATAATCCAATGTAATAGTGCGATGTGCCCACGGGTTAGAGTACCCATTAAAGAGACAATATGACATTTTATCAGTTTTGATAGATTTTTATTGTAGTACACTTTTAGCAGGGATCGATTCCTTTTATATTGATTTATTTAAATTTAGATATTATGAATAATTTATAATTCAATTTCTATGATAGTACACTTTTAGCAGATACCAATTCTTTTTATATTGATTTATTCAAATTGAGATATTATGAATGATTTATAATTCAATTTCCATAATTGTGCACTTTTAGGAGATATCAATTCTTATTATATTGATTTATTCAATATGAGTTAATATGAATAATCTATAATTTAATTTAGCATATATTAGATTTTGAAATTCAATACAAGAGACAAGAATATTATTTATTTTTCAAGACGACTTATATATATTATTATGATTCTTTTTCTGCTACTATATGCATCACACGTTGATATTTGTTATTAGACATATTCTTAGTAGAGTGGGTTACTTGTTGAGTATTTAGCTCATGAAGACTTATTATTTTATAGAAATTTAAGAAGTCGCTTAGTGAGGACTTTGAAAGTTAAATATCATTGATTATTATTTGAGCTTTCGTATTTTCTTTGGGTTTTATCCTAAAGATTCGCAGCCATTATATTCCCAGATCGTGGCATGACAAAATTGTATCAGAGCCTAGGTTTTTGATCTACCTAGTGGATTTATTGTAGAGATTCATTACTTAGAGTCCTTTAGATTAACTTGTCAAAATTTTTATGACAAAAATTTTCTTATAAAATTATTTTTAGTTAGATAGTTAGATCAATATAGTATGTGATTATTAGAGTAGTTAGCAGAAGCTTGGAATATAGATTTATTTCTGATGTATGTGAGTAGATAGTTGAATTGCTTATGATGATATGGATACATTGATCTAATATAATTTAGGAGCCTGAATTTAGATTTATTATTGAAAGAACTAAAAATCGGATGGCTATTTTTGGATTTGGTGCTATAGTATACCATTGAAGATCTAGTCAATTTTAGAAAGTGATCGAGAGTTTAGTTTTGATGTTTGAAGATAATTATTATTTTTGGATTATTACTTAATCAATCCATCCAATTGAATTATATTTGAGGATTTGAATCTTATATTTTGGATTGAAAAAATAATGAGATTTGACTATGGTAGTTTCGAGATTCCTAAACTTATGTTTGGATTATTATATTTTGAAATTATCTAATTTAACAATGATTGATACATTGGGATTATAGAATAAGATAATTATACAAATTGGGAAGAGTGATACATGAATGATAATATTATATAGATAAAATTTATAATAATAAGATTGTATCACGATTTTGAGATTAAGTATTGATTTGAAAATTTTTAATAATGTGACTATGCAAAAGGAAGTGATTATATTTAACCTTTTGATTTAGTATGATAACAAATTTTATGTAGACTTGATTGACATGAATATCTTAGAAAAGTTAGATAATAGGATAATGATACGACTCAGTCTATATTGGCTCCACTTGCAACATTAGATTTATTGGGATGAACCTATTTATCTAGTTGAGTTTTATTAGAAGCAATAAAAGGATTTTTACTGGGGCGTGTTCGAATGCAGGGACCGCATTCGAATGGGTACGCGAATGCCTACGCACATTCACCAAAACAGAGAATGTAAATTGTGCGTGCAAATGGAATCGGGTCGTTCGAACGTGGTCGTTCGAATGCCTGCATACGTTCGCATCGACAAAACTGAAATTCTGCGTTTGAACGCGATCAAGCTCGTTCAAATGCACCATGGTTCTCCTGCGGATCTAGCGTCTTTCGGCCGAATTTTTTAGTTTTTCTTCACTTTTGCGAGGTATGATCATCCATCAATTTTCTTATTTTTTTTATTCAATTGAGTCTCTTAATCTTGATTGATTTCGTGCGTTTTCGAGTTTTGATCACGTTAAAGTTGATATCTTGATGTTTCTTGTGCGATTGAACGTGATATCTTAGCGTTTTTAAGTGCATGATGGATTTCATTTAGGGCCTTCATGGTTTCTAGAATTTTTTGGATTTCTTGTTACCTTTTAGTTTGCTTTGGGCATGTATTGAATCTTGCAACTTGTTTCTTTCTCAAGAATGCTTGGAAAAGCTGCAGTTTCCAAGAAACCAAGGCCGCCTTCGTCACTGTAACAACCCAATCCAAAAAAAAAAAAAAAAAAAAAAAAAATTGCATGGGCACGACGTGGCCGGCCACAGTGTGACCAGCCTCGTGCCCATGCAGTGGGGCTGCGTGGGGGTGGTCCCACGCACCCCCCCTCGCGTCGCCGCAGCCAACCGGCTGCGGCCGTCTGGCAGCGGCGGGCCCAGCGCCGCCACAGCTATCGCCAACCTCCCACCTCCCTCTCTCTCTCTTTAAATTTCTCTCTCTCTCTCTCCTTCTCTCTCGCCGAGGCCGGACTATCGCCGCCGCCGCCACCTCCACGAGCGCCGGTGAGCTCTTTCTCCTCTTCTCTCTTCTTCTCGCTTCTTCTCTCTCTCTCTCTCACTATCTCTCTCTCTCTCTCTCTCTCTCTCTCTCTCTCTCTCTTTCTTTTTTTTTCTTACCTTGGGCTCGGGCCCGTCGGAGCCGAGCCGCCGGCGAGAGGCGGCTGGGTGGCTGGCCACCAGCTGCCGGTGCCCTCCCCGCCGGCCCGGGTCCGCACCTCCCTCCTCCGTCTTCCCTTCTTCTCTTTTCTTCTCTTCTCTTCTCTTCTTCTTCTTCTTCCTTTCTTTCTCCTCCTTCTTTCTTCTTCTTCATCTTCCTCAGTTTTTCTTCCCTTTCGCAATAGTCTTTGGGCTCGGCCCAAGATCAGAGCAGGGTGTAGTGCCGAGCCCAGCACTATGACAAGGGATTGCTCCCTTTTTTTTAATTTGTTTATATTAATCATATGATTTAGTTTCTAAAATATAGGTAAATCAGTTATCTAAATGATTGATTATTTTGATAATTTATACTCACTAACATAAGTATTAGCTAAGTATTATTAGTATAATAATTTATTAATTATAGTTATAAGTACTTACATATGATTATATATAGTTTTGCCACTGTTTATTAGATTAATACATGTAATCGTATTGATAATAATCTTATATTTTATATAGTTAGTTCTATTAAAAATAATTAAATTTTATAAGTTTCTATTAACGTTTATGTATGCTTATACATGCATATATTTAATACATTTGAGTATTCAATGTGTTTCTAGCACCTTATTATTATTATATATTATTTTCTATGCAATAAAATGCTGAGCTCAGATAATTACTTTTGAATTTATGAATAATGATTAATATATGTATGATTAGTAAATAGTTAAGTAAAAGTAATAATTGCCAAATAATTGAATAAGGTTATCATAATTATATATATATATAATGTATATCAAGTTATTTAATAAAATCAAATAATTTATTATATTTTACACCAATGAATTCTAAATGGGATAAACGGCTGACATCATATCATTTAAATATTTTCAGACCCCGAACCCCTTATGTGAGACCCCGTGGATCCTGACAATGAGTTGATGTTTGACTAACGGACGTGAGAGATGCGTGGTTCGTGTCTTCTTATCAGACTGTGAGTAGTCTTATCCCTTAGACGCCTTTCTCAAATTAGGTTACATTATATATTTGTGTATATGCATGTTTTGACCTCCAGCATGATTATATGATTTTATCTAGAGATGATTATAGTCGAGCATATTTTATCATGCATTCGATTACGTTGATTTAGAATAAGAGTACATTGGTGATATATATAGAGATAATCAGAGATAATTCTACTGTTATGATTGTTTACCGAGTTGATATGTAGCATGAGTATGCATGTAATAGATTAGCATGAGTATGCATGTGTTGACGATACAGTTGGAGACTACATTGCATCATTTTCTCTTGATTCCTATTCCACCTAAATTCCTGTTATGCATTGACTTGTTATCGTACTGGATATATGCATATGATTTGTCATTTAGAAGAAAAGCATGAAATGTGATTGATAGGATAGTTGATAGAAAGCGTGAGGATACCCGAGTGGGCGCGAGGGTTAGGACGCGCTTGGTAGATGATTGATCGCTCGACATGGTCGCGATCCTGTTGGCCTTACGTTTGAGGTCGTTAGTCTGTGTGCGCAGCAGACATTCGGACACATGCCGTTCGCCGGGGCATATGTGGCGAGTTATCCTCACGAGGTTTCTATCAACTATGTGTGTGCCCGGTCTGGATGGATGTTGATACCCTAGCAGGTGGCGGGGTATGATTATATTTGAGATACTCCTTGCGGATGGCAGAGTATGCTTTGAGCCTTCGGGCATGATGTTGAGACTGGGTACCGGGTATTGACTGTGCACAGTGGTCTAGTATGATGATACTATACCGAGATGTCGGTGATGATCGTGATGTTGAGAAATGCATATGATTTTATTTTTATCTGACATAACTGATTATTGAGGGGTCAATATATATCATATATGGTTGCATTTGATATCATCGCACGATCATGGTCGGCATGCATCATATATCATATTTGATAGAGAGTTATGATGATCATATGACATGGAGATTTATTTATTCATTGTCGAAGATTGTATACTTTTATCAGTATGACATATTATCTACTTTTCAATTATGTATTATTGAGGATGCATTCATATACTCATTCATGACATGATGTTGCTTTCTAATTCATATTATCCAGTACATGATTTATTCTCTGTTGGACATCACTAATTCGGGGTAAGGTCTATTCACTGAGCCTTTTGCTCATGACTCTCTTTATTTCTTTTCTAACCCCTCAGGTTTCTGGTACGTGAAAGCGACCTGAGATATCTTGAGAAGATATTTTAGAGTGATGATGAGGTGAGCTATAGATGCGAGATGGTATAGATGATGGTTTATATAGAAATTAAGTTGTACTAGTATTTGATATTTGTACTCTTTTATATTAGACGATGATTTGTATAATACAGGTCGAATCATAGTGTACTCTTGTATCAGTTGTTTAATGGTATCTTGATGGTTTGTTGTGGCCTATGTGGGCCCTGCCAGATTGTGTAGCAGTCTAGTGTATATTATTGTGGACTTTGATATTCATATGTTAACAGGTTTATTTGGTTAAGAGTATGATTTATTTGGCGATGGATTATGTGATCATGAATAGGTTAGCATGATATTTTTTCGATGATGTCATGATTATATGTGCACAGTGAGTATCCTGTGCGTGACGGGCCTCGCCCGACTTGTCGCGTGCGCCGTGCGTGCCGTATGGGCGCGTGGGCGTGCACGTGCCGTGCCGGGGTGTGGGGGGGGGGAGGGGGGGGCGTTACAGTCACCTACTTCGGCTCCCAAGTTTTTCACATCTACGACTGCAGGGCGATATAAACATAATTTTGGCACTCGACCTGTTATCTGTGAACGGCCAGTGGTCATTTCTAATTTTTCTGCCTTAGGGATCGAACAGATCTTTACTAAGCAAGGATGGTTATCCGTGTGTCAGATGAGCGGGACAACATATGTGGAAGTTGTCAGAGAATTTTTTAGTAATGCCACGGTTTTGGAATGCTGTATACGTTCTATTGTCCGTGGGGTTTCAATATACTTGGACTCCGATGTTATTCGTGCTGAACTCCAACTTCCTGATGGCGAGTTCCAGTATCCATCGTCTGCTCTGCTTCCTAATGTCAAAGACTATGCTAGTACTATGTTAATCAAAGGGGAACATTGGAAAGGAAACATGATGCCTCATGCGAAATTGACATTAGTGGCTCGCATGCTTCACCTGCTTTGTTTGTACAACGTCACCCCAAAGACTCGACATTCCAGTATTAGTCCGGATCATGCCTTCCTCCTTCATGCGATGTTGTCGGGAGTTTCTGTTGATTTGGCCGCGGTGATATACGATTCCATTCTGACAGCTTCATAGAAAGAAGCGCCTCGTTGAGGGTTGCCGTTTGGCATTTTTATTACTAATTTGTGCACTCAGAGTGGGGGTGCAAATGGATGCCTCGGAAGCTTCACTTACTTTGAAAAAACCATTGGATCGGATAACTCTTGAGCGGAGTCAAGCTCATGATCAGCCGTCTCCTCTCAAGTCGTCCTCATCTTCCGCCGCTGGACATTCATCACACCTCGACATTTCTGATGACAGTTCTGACGATGATTCATCTCATACTGAGGGAGAGTTACCATAGTTCTCTGACCGTTTTGATCAGCTTAGCACTCAGGTGCATGACCTCCATTCGGTTGTGAATGATTTACGAGCTTACGAGCTGAGCAAGCTCGTCAAGGGACTGTACTCGACTCCGTGTTGTCAATTCTTCATCGTTAGTTCTCTCCGAGTTTCTAGTCTTTGGCATTTGTGCTAAATGTACTAGACTAGTTGAATGCTCATTTTGAATTCTTTGTAATATCTTGTAATCTAGATGTTTTGTCACAAATTGCCAAAGGGGGAGATTGTTAGGTTTTTAATTATTGGCAATTGTGTACAAAATATTCTAAGTGTGTTTTTACATGTATATGAGCTTTATACAAGTCTAGAATATCTCTGGTTTGAAGAATTGCAAGATTATTGGAGAAAAGCTGTTGAGTTCACACCGCGTTCACAAATGCATTTGAACATGGTGCGTTCACAAATGCGTTCGAATGCGGGTACTTGCGTCCGCACAGACCGAGAGCTGCGTTCACACACGCGTTCGAACGCGAGTACTTGCGTTCACATAGACCGAGAGCTGCGTTCACAAACGCATTCGAGCGCGGATACATGTGTTCACACAGATCGAGAGCTGCGTTCACAAACGCGTTCGAACGCAACCTGAAGAATTTAAGTTGTCGCGTTCGAACGCACTTCGGCCTGTTCGAACGCACCTAAGATCAAGTCAGGTCGTTCGAATGCACCAGGGTTGCGTTCAAACGCACCAACAAAGTTTGAAAATCTTGGATTCTCATGAGTTCGAATAAGACTTGGATTTGACTCTATCTTGTGATACGATCATGCCTCTGGCTATGGAGCTCTGATACCAGCTTGATACGATCTCTCCTTTAGGGCTAAAGATCGATCTTTTCTAATTCTCAGATCTGGACTAGATCTTGCATGGAACTTTGAAATAAGATCCCGAAATATTCCGCCGTTGGATCGACGTGAAATTTTGATATGTTTTAGGCCCGGAAAAGAGCTTTCCAACAAATCAAGTTTTAGGCGAATCGGAGTTGGGGATCTTGAGATATCGTTCGTTTAGTGGACGAACGTCAGGATGCTCTGTTTTGGATCCGTGGATGGAGGCACGAGATCCTAGGTAATGGTGGATGGTGGAGGACTGGCGTTAATGGAGTGGCACCGGTGAAAAGTGATGGTGGAAGGGTTGTGGTTGATGGAAGGATTAGGGCAAGTGTTGGATAGATTGGACGAAGGGGGAGAAGAGGGCCACCCCTAAGGGACTAGGGTGATTAGCCGGACGAGGAAGGTTAGAAGCGGCGTCGCCGAGGATTGAGAGAACGGGAGCGAAGAAGACGAAGGAGGCAAGGCAAAACTCAATCTCAATAATCAATAATAATTTTGGTTGCCCTACACATCCTTTTATAGGCTAACCAACAACTCACATTAACCCTAAAACACAATTTTCGCCGACCGCGTTCGAACTCACTCCACCCGCGTTCGAACGCGACTTACAGAAAACTTATTTTAATGGAAATTAAACACTAAAACATGAAATAAAACACTCCTAAAGTGAATCCATGCTCGAAACGACGTCGGTGAAGTCCGAATCGTATCGTCTTGGAGATCATATATAAGGATTGTGATGCCTTATCTCTACGGGTATTGAAGAAGCATTATTGAAGGAGACTTCTTGAGGCTACATCAGTTTTTCAATTAATAAGGTTCTACTCATCTACAAAAGTTAATCTTTCGTCTTAAGGGCTATCTAGACGAAAGATCAATCTCGAGGGCTACTGAGGTTAGACTTCAATCACGAGAAGCAGTGAATCGTGGGTTCTAGCGAGCAAGACTGAGAGGAACAAAGTCGTTTGGATCGACGGGTTATTTTTTGAGTTAGTCTTGTAACTACTACTACTCTAATGAATGGTTTTGATTCGAGTTTGGATCCGTGAATTTTTCCCATTTGGGTTTTTCCACGTTAAAATCTTGGCGTTCATCTCTGCTTTCATTTTTAATATTTCTTCGGAGTTTTACTTAAGCGAACGAGTGATATCATTGCCTAGTAGTTAGATACATACTTGTGTCTAGGGGATTTTCAGTATATAATTCTCGACAATGAATAAACAAATCTCTATGTCATATGATCATCATAACTCTCTCTCAAATATTACACATGATGCATGCCGACTATTACCATGCTATGATATCAAATGCAACCATATATCATGTATATTGACCATTCAATAATCAGGTAATCTGATACGATCACGCCTCTGGCTATGGAGCTCTGATACCAGCTTGATACGATCTCGCCTTTTTGGTGAAGGGTCGATCTCTTCCAATTCTTGATCTGGACTAGATCTGGCACGGAACTTTGAAATAAGATCCCGAAATATGCCGCCGTCGGATCGACGTGATACTTTTATATGTTGTAGCCCCATAAAAGAGCTTTCAAACAAACCTAGTTACAGGCGAATCGGATGTGGGGATCTCGAGATATCATCCGATTTGTGGACAAAGGTCAGATGGTTTGTTTTGGATCCGTGGATGGAGGCACGTGATCCTAGGTAATGGTGGTTGAAGGTGGACCGGCGTTAATGTGGTGGCACTGGTGAAAAGTGATGGTGGAAGGGTTGTGGTTGATGGAAGGATTAGGGGAAGTGTGGGATAGATTGGACGAAGGGGGAGAAGAGGGCCACCCTTAAGGGACTAGGGTGATTAGCCGGACGAGGGAGGTTAGAAGCGTCGTCGCCGGGGATTGAGAGAATGGGAGCGAAGAAGACGAACGAGGCAAGGCAAAACTCAATCTCAATAATCAATCCTCAATTTGGTTGCTTACCACATCCTTTTATAGGCT
Source organism: Typha latifolia (assembly GCF_019914945.1). Taxonomy (NCBI): domain Eukaryota; kingdom Viridiplantae; phylum Streptophyta; class Magnoliopsida; order Poales; family Typhaceae; genus Typha; species Typha latifolia. Next base: position 10,923,734 of record NC_133086.1, on the reverse strand, counting down.
AACCAACAACTCAAATTAACCCTAAAAACACAATTTTCGTCGACCGCGTTCGCCCGACCGCGTTCGAATGCACCGAGTTTGCTCTTCTGGATTTGCGAACGCGATGCAGGCGTTCGAACACTATCTTCACCCACGTTCACAACCCTGTTCACAAAACGCGTTCGAACTCACTCCACGCGCGTTCGAACGCGACTTACAGAAAACTTATTTTAATGGAAATTAAACACTAAAACATGAAATAAAAACACTCCTAAAGTGAATTCATGCTCGAGACGACGTCGGTGAAGTCCGAATCGTATCATAATCAAATGATAATGAAATCTTATGCATTTCTCAACATCTCAATCATCAATGTCAGCTCTATATGTCATTATCATACTAGACCACTGTGTAGAGTCAACATCCGGTACCCGGTCTCAGCATCATGCCTGGAGGCTTAAAGCATACTCCGCCACCCGCTCAAATATAACCATACCCCGCAACCCGCTAGGGTATCAACATCCATCTAGACAGGGCACCCTTCTAGCTGATAGAAACCTCATGAGGATAACTCGCCATATATGCCCTGCCGAACGGCATGTGTCCGAATGTCTGCTGCGCACATAGACTAACAACCTCAGACGTAAGGCCAACAGGATCGCGACTATGTCGAGCGATCAATCATCCACCAAACGCGTCCTAACCCTCGCACCCACTCGGGTATCCTCACGCTTTCTATCAACTATCCTATCAATCACATTTCATGCTTTCCTTCTAAATGACAGATCATATGGATATATCTAGTACGATAACAAGTCAATGCATAAGAGGAATTTAGGTGGAATAGAAATCAAGAGAACAATAATGCAAGACAGTCTCCGATCATGTCGTCAACACATACATACTCATGCTAATTTATTACATGTATACTCATGCTACAGATCAACTTGACGTAACATTATACCAGTATAATCATCTCTCATCATCTCTATATATCACCAATGTGCTCATATCCCAGATCACCCTAATCAAATACATGATAAAATATGCTCGACTGTAATCATCCAAATAAAATCATATAATAATATTGGAGGCCAAACACGCATGTACATAATATATAATATAACCTAATTTGAGAAAGGCGTCTAGGGGATAAGACGACTCACCACTACTGCAAATACCAAACAACCGCTCGTTCACATTGCTTCGACAATTATCAAGCCTCGATAGCTAAGTCCACGGGATCTTGAACAGGGGGGTCGGAATTTGAAATTATTTAAGTAGTATGATGTTAGTCATTTATCTGATTAAAATCCATTCATATAATATATGATGATTTAGAAGGTTTTAGAATTTCTACTTATCTTTATAACTAGCTAGATTTTTAATTACAGATAAAAATAAAAATATAAATATAGATGAAAACCTAACTATAATTATATCTTGATTAATTAGAGATTACTTTATAAAATAATAAATAAATACATTAGCCTAGTATTTTATTTGTTACAAAAATATCGATATATAATAAATTAATAGAATTACTTAAAATGTATATCATAAGGATATTAGAATATAAATCTAATAATTATAATTTACAAATCTATCTATTAATCTAATATACATATAAGTAAATAAATAAATAAATAAATAAATAAATATAAGTATTACCTATATTTATGTGTAATAGTTTATAACCTAATTAATCATCAATAAATTTTAATTAACAATAATCATAATGATGAATATGTATTATTATTAAAATAAATAATGTCTAAATCTATTTGTATTAATTAAGATAGAAATACCTAAATAAATAAATAATAAAATTAAAAAGAATAATGGATCACTAGTACTGTTGCAGAAAAATAAGAAGAGAAGAAGCAGCTCAGGAAGAAGAAGAAGAAAAGAAGAAGGAAGAAGAAGGAATAAGAAGAAGAGAAGAGAAGAAGGGAAGGAAGAGCAGGGAGGTGCGGACCCGGGCCGGCAGGGAGGGCACCGATAGCTGGTGGCGGCTCGGCTCCGACGGCCTGAGCCCAAAGCAAGAAAAAGAGAAAGAGAGAGAGAGATAGTGGTAGAGAGAGAGAGAAGAAAGAAGAGGAAGAAGGAGGCTCACCTGCGGCAGCATGACGACAGCGGCGGCGGGTCGGCAGTGGGAGAGAGAGAGAGAGAGAGAGAGAGAGAAAGAGAGAGAGAGAAAGATAGAGAGAGAGAGAGACCGAACGAGAGAGAGAGAGAGAGAGAGAGAGAGAGAGAGGAAAGAAAAAAATAGAGAGAGAGGTGGTGGTGGGGGGGGGGGGGTTGGCAGTGGCTGCGGCGGCGCTGTGGCCCGCTGCAGCTTTTTTTATTTTTTTTTAAGGATAGGTTTTTATAGTGATCCTATATTTGTGAGTCAATTTTGGCAAGAATTCTTTGCGCTCTAAGGGACTACCTTCCATATGAGTTTAGCCAATCATCCTCAAATGGACGGCTAATCCAAGGTGTTAAACCATTGCCTAGAGTAGTACTTGTGGTGCTTTATCGATGATGATACGATTCGGACTTCACCGATGTTGTCACGAGCATGGGTACACTTTAGGGTGTCTTCATTTCTTATTTTAGTGTTTAATTTAAAAAAAAATAAGTTTTCTATATGTCGCGTTCGAACACGGTTGTGAACGCTTGCATCAGGTTCGCACATCCAGAAATTGCGAATTGTGCGTTCGAACGTGCTTGCGAACGCCTGCATCGCGTTCGCAAATCCAGAGAAGTGCAAAAAATTGTGTTCGAACGCAATCGGGCGTGTTCGAACGCGGTTGGTGAAAATGTACTGTTTAGGGTTGTTTTTGTATTGTTTGGTTTGCCTCTAAAGGTGTGGATGGCAACCATGTAGTCATTATTAATGAATTTAGTTGTTGCCCTGCCTCCTTTGTCTTCTTCTCTCCCGTTCTCTCGTTGCCCGGGGATGCCGCTTCTAACCTCCCTCGACCGGCCAATCACCCTAGTCCCTTACGGGCGGCCCTCTCTTCTCCCTTCTTCCAATCTATCTATCACTTGCCCTAATCCTTCCATCACCTATAACCCTTCCACCACTACTTACTCACCGGTTCCACCCATTAACGCCAGTCCTCCACTATCCACCATCATCTAGGATCTCGTGCCTCCATCTTCGGATCCTAAGATAGACTACCGATTTTTGTCCACTAATTGAATGATATCTCGAGATCCCGACATCTAATTCACCTAAAACTTGATTTGTTGGAAAGATCCTTTCTGGGAATACAACATATAAAAATCTCACGTCGATCCGACGATGGCATATTGCGGAATCTATTTCTAAAATTTTGTGTCAGATCATGTCCAGATCTGCAATTCGGAATAGATCGAGCCTTGGCAAAAAAAGGGTGATCTTACCAGGCGAGCGACCGCAGCAGTGGCAATCTTATTTGCCATGGGTTGAGTGGTTATCATACAACATGGCCTTTCATTTGGCCATTGGCATGACCCCATTCGAGGCCATCTATAGACACCCACCTTCGACCTTGCATACATACTTACTATCGGCCCGAGCCGACCAAACTGAGGTGGATGCGGTTTTGTGAGATCATGATGAGGTGTTGAGGAGAATAAAGATGCACCTACCGGCTGGCCAAAACTGGATGAAGCAAGTCTACGACCAGCGGCTCCGAGAGAGGTCTTTCTAGATTGGGGACTGGGTCTACATCAAACTCCAACCATATCGGCAAAGCTCGGTTAGACCCATTCCTTATCAAAAGTTGGCTCCAAGGTTTTATAGACCGTACCAAGTGATTGAGAAGATTGGGCCTATTGCATACCTTCTAGACTTACCTAAGGAGGTGCGGATACATCCAATTTTTCACGTCTCAAGCCTTAAGGCTCGAGTTTCCCCTACCGAGCCGATTGGAGTTGTTCCACCCGAGCCAACAATGGCTAAAGCCAAACCAAGTACTCCTATTCCAGTTCGGATCCTAGCTGATGACGCACTTGAGTCCAAGATGAGTGGGTGGTTGAGATTTTGGTGCAATGGTAAGTATGCACAGTGGACGAGGCGAGTTGGTTGCTCAAATCCGACTTCATGGACTGCTATCATGAACTGACACCTTGAAGGCAAGGTGAATGGAAGCATGGTGGAGTGATATGACTCGGTTCATATTGGCTCCACTCGCGACATTGGGTTCATCCCCATAAAAGAGCTTTCCAACAAATCTAGTTGCAGGCGAATCGGATGTAGGGATCTCGAGATATCGTCCAATTTGTGGACAAAGGTCAGATGGTCTGTTTTGGATCCGTGGATGGAGGCACGTGATCCTAGGTAATGGTGGTTGAAGGTGGACTGGCGTTAATGTGGTGGCACCGGTGAAAAGTGATGGTGGAAGGGTTGTGGTTGATGGAAGGATTAGGGCAAGTGTTGGATAGATTGGACGAAGGGGGAGAAGAGGGCCACCCTTAAGGGACTAGGGTGATTAGCCGGACGAGGGAGGTTAGAAGCGGCGTCGCCGAGGATTGAGAGAACGGGAGCAAAGAAGACGAAGGAGGCAAGGCAAAACTCAATCTCAATAATCAATCCTCAATTTGGTTGCCTACCACATCCTTTTATAGGCTAACCAACAACTCAAATTAACCCTAAAAACACAATTTTCGTCGACCAATGCAGGCATTCGAACACGCGATCGAACGCGCCTGTCGGTATTTGCGAACGCGATGCAGGCGTTCACAGTGCGTTCGAACGCACCGCGTTCGAACGCACAGTACATTTTCTTCACCACGTTCACAACCCCGTTCACAAACCGCGTTCGAACTCACTCCACCCGCGTTCGAACGCGACTTACAGAAAACTTATTTTAATGGAAATTAAACACTAAAACATGAAATAAAAACACTCCTAAAGTGAATCCATGCTCGAGATGACGTCGGTGAATTCTGAATCGTATCAATCCACCACGCTTCTGCAACCTTGTCCTCAAGGTTTGAAGTTTGGAAAGCGATCCCTGATATATGACTCTAGCTCCCAGGTAGACTCGTCAGTAGATTTGCCCAGCCACTCAATTTGCACTTCAGTCTCTAATTTGGTCCCATGGCGTCTTCTCCTGCGGCCTAATACTCGGACCGGTTCAGTGGGGCCATCCTCCTCCATTAGTTCGGGTAAGGCCGAACCCACCACATGGTTAGACCCGATCTGGGCCTTCAATGCGATACATGGAAGACCGGATGTATCCTAGTTCCTTTGGGTAGGTCCAACCGGTAAGCTCTTTGGACCGATTCGTTGTAGCACTCGGTACGGACCGTAGTACTTGTAACCCAACTTTTGGTTCAAAATTGGTCTCAATGTGGATTGCCGATACGGTTGAGCTCGAACGAACACCAATTGATCCACCTCAAATTCTCGCTCACGTCGGCCTTTGTCATGAGTTTGCTTCATGCGGTTTTGGGCTGTGGCTAGGTGAGTCTTGAGCAGTCTCAATGTTTCATCTCGATCAGCAAGCTCCAAGTCAAGCTCGGTCCTATCCGCCGCCGCGAGTCTATCATAGGCACGCAAGACAGGGGGAGTGCGCCCATAAACCGCCTCAAAGGGGGTCATGCCGATGCTAGAGTGATGAGCAGTATTGTATGACCACTTAGCCCATGGAAGGAATTTGACCCAATCCTTTGGTCGTTCTGCCACAAAGCATCGCAAGTATTGCTCCAATCCGCGATTCACCACCTCGGTTTGGCCATCCGTCTCGGGGTGATAAGCTGAACTTAGGTTGATTTGAGTTCCTTGCAATATGAAGAACTCGGACCAAAACTCACTGATGAAGATGCGATCCCGGTCTGACACGATCGTCCTAGGCATCCCATGCAAGCGTGCCACTTCCCGAACAAAAATTTCAGCAACCCTTTTTGCTGAAAACGGGTGAGACAATGTTATGAAATGAGCATATTTGCTCAGTCTATCCACCACAACAAACACCAGCGATTGTCCCCGAACCTCCGGCAGCCCCTCGATGAAGTCCATGGAGATATCTTCCCAAATACGCTCTGGTATAGGTAGTGGTTGTAGCAAACCGCTAGGCTTGAGTGCCTCCGATTTGACTCGTTGGCAGATTTGACATTCACGCACATACTTCTTCACGTCCGTCTTCATCGCTATCCATGTACCATTTTGGGCCAGCCGCTTGTAGGTACGTAATACCCCTTCATGCCCTGCTATAGGAGTATCATGGAAGTGTGCCATCAATAGTCTCCGTAGCTCTTCGTTCCGGGGTACCTTGATTTGCCCTTACTCTAGTATTAACCCATCGCGCTCCTCGTGCTTGGGGTGGCTTGAGGGGTTCTCTCTCAACTCCTCCATGAGTTGGACCAGCTCACTATCCTCTGCACTAGCTCTCCGCAGATCTGAGAAGAAAGGAAAGGTGGGCGCCGAGAAAGAAGCGAGCTCCCTTGTGACCCCTTCATTTGGAAGTTCAAGCAGCGGTTGGCTTCCATCTAGCAGCACTCTCTTGTCATTTCTCCAAAACGTCATTGTGAGGCTTGTAAAATCAAATGTCACGGGCCCCAAGCTTCGAAGACATTGGGTCTCCAAAACAATGTCGGCACCTCGCAAGGCCAACGGATAAAGGTCCAATGTAAAAGTTTGGCCTTGCACCTTCAATTCCACACCTCTACAAATAAAATCTGCTCGCAATGTGGTGCCATCTCCGATCGTCACATCGAACCCTTCCGTGGGTTTTGACTCGAGCCCAATCTTCCTAAGGAGCCTCTTGTCAATGAAGTTGTGGGTGGACCGGGTGTCAATCAAGATTCTCACTGTGGTTTTCTTGACTACCCCGTTCACCCGCAAGGTCTTTGGCGCAGCTGTCCCCGAATAGGCGTGGAGGGAGATTTCAGCTATCATGTCCTCCACGGGTTGCTCCTCAGCTTCTTCTCCTTGATGTCCAGCCACATCTGCACCTTCATCTGCAAACTCGTCCTCCGCTTCCTCCAATCCATCGATTAGCATCATCGATCCCATCGGTTTAGCGCAGCGATGCCCGGGTACAAACTTCTCATCACAACGGAAGCATAGGCCCTTGGCTCTTCTTTCTTCTACTTGGGCTGGTGTGAGTGCTCATCCCGGACCTCTAGGTGCATACTTCATATCTTGGGATGGCTTCAAGGGTGCTCGAGGAGGTACCACTGTAGCAGCAACCCTTGGTACTCCGATAGTATTCCCCACCGCTATGTTTGGTTGAGCTTGATTGCGGCTTCCTTGGCTTGTCCAACTCTGCTTCAGGTGTATCTTCATGGCCCTATGTTTGTCTTCCATAAGAACCGCATCTTCGAAGGCCTCCTTTAAGGTTCTAGGCCTTAAAGCCCTCACATCGGCTTGTATGTCACCCCGTAGCCCGGAGATGAAGGTGCTGCGAAGTTGCTGATCCGTCCATGGTGGATGACATCGGCTACTAATCCTCTAAAATTCTTCTTGGTATGACCCAACCGTGGTCTTTTGCACCGTCTTTGAGAGGAGAGCATCAAAGTCTTCATATCCCGATGCTCCAAATCGTCGTGTGATATCGGCGCAAAATTCAGCCCAAGTTTCGATAGCCTTAGTGGCATTGGCTGCTCGAAACCAATGAAGCGCCGCATCCTCAAGGTGGAAGCTCGCAAGCGTCACCTTGTACTCTTCCGCCGTTCCTTAGTATGCAAAGAATTGTTCCGCCCTATACAACCAATCGATCGGGTCGTCACCTTTGAACTTGGGGAATTCGAGACGCACGACTTGTCCACGGATGCCATTGTCTCGTTCCGGATCATGTTCTTGTCTAACCGGGGGAGGATGCACCATGAAGGGTTGATGATCCCTCCTTCGGTTTTGATTAACTTGCCATGGTTCTGGATCGTATTGACCCGCCCACGGATCTTGATCTCCAAGGCAGTCTCCATAGTGGTTCACCCATCGGATGGGTTCACCTGCATTGCCAACTGGACCTGGTGTAACCATCCTTGCTTGCCTCTGCCCATAGGGTGGTGGTAGCAGCAGCTCTTGTGGTTGCAAAGGCTGAACCGGTGGCGGTGGGTTCAAGGGGGTGGACTCGCGTCGTTGGGTCGATGGTGCTTTCCCGTTCGCCATTGCTTCTCTTGTCGCCCGTAGTTCCCGCATCATCTCCATCATCATCTGGTTGTTGATGGCCATTTGCTCTGAAAGAGACCCCAACACGGCTTGAACGCTAGGTTCTTCCGTATTCTGATTAGATCGGGCGGTTCCACGGGTGGAAGTCCCTGCAATCGTTTCTCTCTCATCTATTGGGAGAATCTCTTCTTCATCATCTCGCCGTGCAGCCATGGATCTTGTTGTCGTCATTGGAAGCGCCTATCCGAAGAACGGAGCGCTTGTCCGAAGAATGGTGGCTCTAATACCAGCTTGATACGATCACGCCTCTGGCTATGGAGCTCTGATACCAGCTTGATACGATCTCGCCTTTTTGGTGAAGGGTCGATCTCTTCCAATTCTTGATCTGGACTAGATCGGGCATGGAACTTTGAAATAAGATCTCGAAATATGCCGCCGTCGGATCGATGTGAAACTTTGCTATGTTGTAGACCCATAAAAGAGCTTTCCAACAAATCTAGTTGCAGGCGAATCGGATGTGGGGATCTCGAGATATCGTCCGATTTGTGGACAAAGGTCAGATGGTCTGTTTTGGATCCGTGGATGGAGGCACGTGATCCTAGGTAATGGTGGTTGAAGGTGGACCGGCGTTAATGTGGTGGCACCGGTGAAAAGTGATGGTGGAAGGGTTGTGGTTGATGGAAGGATTAGGGCAAGTGTTGGATAGATTGGACGAAAGGGGAGAAGAGGGCCACCCCTAAGGGACTAGGGTGATTAGCTGGACGAGGGAGGTTAGAAGCGGCGTCGCCGGGGATTGAGAGAATGGGAGCGAAGAAGACGAAGGAGGCAAGGCAAAACTCAATCTCAATAATCAATCCTCAATTTGGTTGCCTACCACATCCTTTTATAGGCTAACCAACAACTCAAATTAACCCTAAAAACGCAATTTTCGTCGACCGCGTTCGAACTCGCCCGACCGCGTTCGAATGCACCGAGTTCGCTCTTCTGGATTTGCGAACGCGATGCAGGCATTCGAACGCGCGATCGAACGCGCCTGTCGGTATTTGCGAACGCGATGCAGGCGTTCACAGTGCGTTCGAACGCACAGTACATTCTCTTCACCATGTTCACAACCCCGTTCACAAACCGCGATCGAAGTCACTCCACCCGCGTTTGAACGCGACTTACAGAAAACTTATTTTAATGGAAATTAAACACTAAAATATGAAATAAAAACACTCCTAAAGTGAATCCATGCTCGAGACGACGTCGGTGAAGTCCGAATCGTATCAGTATGCCCCAACCGTGGTGTTTTGCACCGTCTTTGAGAGGAGAGCATCAAAGTCTTCATACCTTGATGCTCCAAATCATTGAGTGCTATCAGCACAAAATTCAGCCCAAGTATCGATAGCCTCATTGGCATTGGCTGCTCGAAACCAATAAAGCGTCGCATCCTTTAAGGTGGAAGCTCGCAAGCGTCACCTTGTATTCTTCAACCGTACCTTGGTATGCAAAGAATTGCTCCGCCCTATATAACCAATCGATCGGATCACCACTTTGAACTTGGGGAATTCGAGGCGCACGATTTGTCCACGGATGCCATTGTCTCATTCCGGATCATGTCCAAGTCCTTGTCTAACCAAAGGAGGATGCACCATGAAGGGTTGATGATCCCTCCTGCGGTTTTGATTAACTCGCCGTAGTTTCGAATCATACAGACCCGCCCACGGATCTTGATCTCTAAGGTGGTCTCCATAATGGTTCGCTCGTCGGATGGGTTCACCTGCAACTGGGCCTGGTGTAACCATCCTTGCTTGTCTCTGCTCATAGGGTGGTGGTAGCAGCGGTTCTTGTGGTTGCAAATGCTGAACCGGTGGCAGCCCCATGTAGGCTATGGCAGCACCCTTACATGTTTGAGAAAGATCGTGAGCCTGAGTGTGAGCTTGAGGATGATTGGTGGAACGACCTAGTGGGCTTGAGCCAGACCCACACACAGCCCAAGCACACCGTGAGCCGGACCCGTGGCTTACGACCCACATGACTGCATCGACCACAAGGTCTTAACACCTTGTGCAAATTAGTATTGGACCCATGAGCATGATCGTGAGCCTGAATACGAGCTTGAGGATAACTAATGGAATGACCCAGTGGTCCTAAGCTAGACCCACATACAGCTTGAGCACGACATGAGCTAGCCCCGTGGCTTACGATCCACATGACCGTACCGATCTGCTATGATTCTACTCCTATAAATAGGAGTGATCATGGGATTATTATTATGTGTGGAATGGTATTGAGTTTATTTATTTATTATTGTGCATTTCTCGTTTTACCGTCGTCATTGAATCGTCCTTATTTTTATAGGAGTAGATCTTAACCCTAGATTCCTCAAAGCTTCCAAACTCCATCCACTATCTTCCTCCACAAGCCACCTTACAGTTGTCCACCATCACCCTTGGTCATCTGCTACCATTTGACGACCACAAGCAATATCAGATAATCCATTTCAGCCATGTCCTAATCTTCCCTCGCCTTTTTAGCAATAACTTCTTATCTAAAACTCCAGATCCACCGAAACCAGAGACAAAATAATCCTAACTCATGAGGTATCTTCCACCAAAGTTTCATAATTTTCTTATGTATGGATCATTCTGGATTTCATACAAACCAAAGATCCAACCATGCACAAATTAAATTACATAGATCATAATATCAATGAACAGATTCCAAAGTCTATGTAAAGATCATAACTAGGGTCCAAAATATCAATGAACAAACTCTTACTAGGTGAACTAATCCAAAAGTTAATCATTCACATCAAAAGAATGCCAAGGTCTCCTAATAAGAATAAAATCCATCATGACCAAAATGCACTGAAATTCGTCAAAGTCATGCAATGTATCAACAAAGTGTGTCTCAAACATAATATACAAATAAAATTTGACAGTCAAACAATGTAAGCGTAAAATCCTATCAAAGCACAAACTCCCTCGAATGACTAACTCCATCAACCACATGAAATCTGATGAAGTCAAAAGAATATAGCAATCAAATCTGACCAAAGGATCCATCAAGAATATGATAGATTGATAAAATCTAAAAGTAGGTGTAATGCCCCCGCCTGCCACGGGCACGTGCACGCCCACGCGCCCACACAGCATGTGCGGCGCACACGACAAGTCGGGCGAGGCCCATCACGCACAGATACTCTCCTGTGCACATATAATCATGACATCATCAAATAAAACCTGCTAACCTATCCATGATCACATAATCTATCATCAGATAAATCATACTATTAACCAAATAAACCTATTAACATATGAATATCCCAGTCCATAATAATATACATTAAACCACTACATAATCTGGCAGGACCCACACGGGCCACAACAAACTATCAAGATACAACTAAACGACTAATACAAGAGTACGCCATGATTCGACCTGTATCATACAAATCATCGTCTAATACAAAATAGTACAAATATTAAAATACTAGTACAACTCAATTTCTATATAAACTACCATCTATACCGTCTCGCATCTATAACTTACCTCATCTTTACTCTAAAATAGCTCATTAGGGTATCTCAAGGTGGTATCACGTACCATAATATCTATGGGGGTTAAAAAGAAAGAAATAAAGAGAGTCATGAGCAAAAGGATCAGTGAATAGACCTTACCTCGAATCAGAGATGCCAAACAGAGAGTAAATCATGTACTGAATAATATGAATCAGCAAGAGCATCATGTCATGAATGAGTATATGGATGTATCCTCAATAATATATAAATGAAAAATAGATAATATGTCATAACTGATAAAAGTATATAATCCTCGACAATGAGTAAACAGATCTCCATGTTATACTATCATCACAATTCTCTCTCAAATATGACACATAATGCATGCCGACCATGACCATACTATGATATCAAATACAACCATGTATGATGCATATTGATCACTCGATAATCAGGTAACCAAATGATAACGAAATCATATTCATTTTTCATCATCACAATTATCACCGACATCTTGGTATAATATCATCATACTAGACCACTATGCACAGTCAACACCCGGTACCCGGTCTCAACAACATGTCCAAAGGCTCAGAGCATACTCCGCCACCCGCAAGAGTATCTCAAATATAATCATACCCCACCACCTGCTAGGGTATCAATATCCATCTAGACCGGGCACCCACATAGTTGATAGAAACCTCGTGAGGATAATTCGTCACATATGCCGTGGCGAACGGCATGTGTTCGAATGTCTTCTGCGCACACATACTAACGACCTCGGACGTAAGGCCAACAGGACCGCAACTATGTCGAGCAATCAATCATCCACTAAGTGCGTCCTACCCCTCGCACCCACTCCGGTATCTTCATGCTTTCTATCAACTATCCTATCAATAATATTTCATGCTTTCCTTCTAAATGACAGATCATATGCATATATCCAGTACGATAACAAGTCAATGCATAACAGGAATTAAAGTGGAACAGGAATCAAGAGAAAAATAATGCAATATAGTCTTCAACCATGTAGTCAACACATGCATACTCATGCTACAAATCAACTGGACATAACATTATAATAGTATAATCATCTCTCATCATCTCTATATATCACCAATGTGCTCATATCCTAGATCAACCTAATTAGATGCATGATAAAATATGCTCGACTGTAATCATATCTAGATAAAGTCATATAATCATGCTGGAGGCCAAAACATGCATGTACATAATATATAATATAACCTAATTTGAGAAAGGCGTCTAGGGGAAAAGATTACTCACACTAATCCTAAGATACAAACTACGTATCCTTTATATCCGCCCATCAACCAAGTGACACTCATCGCTAGCAAGGTCCACGGGGTCTCAAATAAGGGGTTCGGGATCTGAAAATGTTCAATAACATAAAGTTAGTTGTTTATCCCATTATAATCCGTTCGAGTAAAATATGATGATTTATTAGATTTTAGAATTTCTACTTATTTTTATAACTGGCTAGATTTTTAATTATAAATAAAAATATAAATATAGGTAAAAACCTAATTATAATTAAATATATATTGATTAATTAGGGACTATGTAGTCATTACTTTATAAAATAATAAATAAATACATAAGCTGATTATTTTATTTGTTACAAAATAATAATGTATAATAAATTATTAGAATTATTTAAAATGTATCTCACAAAAATATTAGTATATAAATTTGATAATTATAATTTTCAAATCTATATATTAATCTAATAGAAATATAAATAAATAAAATATGAGTATTACTTATATTTATACTTAATTAATCATCGATTATAGAAATTATAATTAATACTAATCATATTGAAGATTATAGATAAGAAGAAGAAAAAGAAGAAGAAGAAGAAGGAGAAAAATAAGAAGAAGAAGGAGAAGAATAAGAAGAAGAAGGGAGGAGGGGAGGGAGGTGCGGACCTGGGTCGACGGGGAGGGCGTCGGCCGCTGCTGGCCAGCCAATGGCCTGCCTCTCACCGGCGGCTCGGTTCCGGTGAACCCGAGCTAAGGAGGAAGAGAAAAGAGAGAGAGAGAAAAAAAAGAGAAGAAGAGAGAGGAGAAAGAACTCACCGGCGTGGCGGAGGTGGCAGCAGTGGTACCCAAGGATGGAGGCGGCAGCGATAGGCCGGCCTCGGCGAGAGAGAGAGAGAGAGAGAGTTTGAGGGAAGGAGGAGAGAGAGAGAAGAACCGAAAGAGAGTGGAAGGAGAAGAAAAAGATAGAGAGAGAGGCGGTGGCTATGGCGGCGCTGGGGCCCGCTGCGATCAGTCGGCTGCGGCGACACGAGGGTGTGCGTGCCCATGCAAAGAATTTTTTTTAAAAAAAATTGGGTTCTTACAATAGGGGCCAAAATGTAAAGTCACTAAAATCAATCGAAAGAGTCAAACCATGAGATTTAATGACATCCAGTAATCTCACAAGACTATGCTTTCCATATTTATCCATTAAACACACTAGGCTGAGGTAAAAGATTTTTAATAGTTTAGGAATCTATGTGTACTAAAAAAAAGTCCAAAGAGTGTATACAAAAATAGGCAATAGTAAGAGATCTACATGGAATTATTCCTCTACAGAAAGAAAGAGAGCATGATCACTTGATCAGTTGATCATATGTGATCAGTGGTTAAGCAATTAAAATAAGATTTTTATAAGCTAACGAATGAACAAACTAAAACGAGAATAGATTTATATATTACTAAAGAAGTTCAAATTGCTTATTAAAAAACAACACAAGAACAACAAATACGAAAATGAATTAAGAAACGACCAACGAGGTGCAAGCCAAAAACACTTGCTTATTATTTGCTTCTATATATGCCTTTCTAATCTAGTTTGGAAATCTACAATCTCGTCAGATCTCTCCGTTAGCTGCCGCTTCACCCCAATCTTCCCAAGCTTAGTCATGGCGGTCACAAATGCGTTGAAGAACACTTGCTGGTTTGCGGCGAACAAGTTGACAGCGTTGCGAGATCGCGGATCAGTATACAAGACTTGATCAGAGCCAAGCAACCCCATACCTCGTTGGAGATTCTGGAAGTAAGCATTGTCAAACCTAGATAGAGTACTTTGATCCCAAAAGGCGAATGCAGCAGGGCTGAAAAATCTGGGGCATGTCGTTGCAGTTGGAAGAGAAATCCAGGGTTGAGGGATGGGTTTGATGGTCTGTTAGGTTAACCGGCAGCAGCGATGGTATGACCCCTTGATGGTACATACATGCATCACTATATTAGAGTTCTTGTTAATCAATGTAAAATCTAATTAAATTTCCATTATAACGACGTATACTTGAATCTTAATTCTCCTAAAATACAATATAATTGAAAAATTAAATTATCTTGATTCATATGATCATGAATTAATTAATTTATCCAATAGAGCAATCATGTCAATTTGGGATAGCCTTACGGCACCAAACATGCATTAAGCTGATCCAAGTTTGCGGTCGGAAGTGGCAGGTGGACGCTGGATCTCGTGGATATCCTGCCATCATACCTTCCAAGCTCCACCTGGTAGGATGGTCCTCCACTCTGCATGAGGTGAGGATGGTTGGTGGTCGACCGAAGGAGATAAAGAAAAAATAAAAGAAATAATCTTTCAAAAACCCCTAGACACAAGTATGTATCTAAATATTAGGCAATGATTTCACTCGTTTGCTTAAGTAAAAGTCCGAAGAAATATTAAGAACGAAAACAGAGATGAACGCCAAGATTTTAACGTGGAAAAACCCAAACGGGAAAAAACTACGGATCCAAACTCGGATCAAAACCAATCACTAGGATAGTAGCAGTTACAAGACTGACTCACAAAACAACCCGTCGATCCAAACGACTTTGTTCCTCTTAGTCTTGCTTGCTAGAACTCACAATTCACTACTTCTCGTGATTGAAGTCCAACATCAGTTGCCCTCGAGATTGATTTTTCATCTAGATAGCCCTTAAGATTAAAGATTAAGTTTCGTAGATGAGTAGAACCTTGTTAGTTGAAGAACCGATGTAGCCTCAAGAAGTCCCCTTCAATAATGCTTCTTCAACCACCCTAGAGTTAGGGCATCACAATCCTTATATATGATCTCCAAGATAGAGCCAAATCCAAGTTTTATCCGAACTCACAAAAGTCCAATTTTATCAAACTTCGTTAGTGCGTTCGAACGCGGCCCGGGTGCATTCGAACGGCCCGACTTAATCTCAGGTGCATTTGAACGAGCCCATGCGTTCGAACGCGACAGCTTGAATTCTTCAGGTTGCGTTCGAACGCGTTTGTGAACGCTGCTCTCGGTCTGTGTGAACGTAGTGCCCGCGTTCGAACGCGTTTGTGAACGCGGCTCACTGTCTGTGTGAACGCAGTACCCGCGTTCGAACCCGTTTGTGAACGCGACTCTCTGTCTGTGTGAACGTATGTACTCGTGTTTGAATACGTTTGTGAATGCAGCTCTCGATCTATGTGAACGTAAGTACCCGCGTTTGAACGCGTTTGTAAACGCAGTGTGAACTCAACAACTTTGCTCCAATAATCTTGCAATTCTTCAAACAAGTG
The DNA here is from genome assembly GCF_019914945.1 of Typha latifolia. NCBI lineage: Eukaryota > Viridiplantae > Streptophyta > Magnoliopsida > Poales > Typhaceae > Typha > Typha latifolia. The sequence goes on along the minus strand of NC_133086.1, from coordinate 10,907,597 downwards.
ATTTTCTAGACTTGTATAAAGCTCATATACATCTATAAATACACTTAGAATATTTTGTACACAATTACCAATAATTAAAACCTAACAATCTCCCCCTTTGACAATTTGTGACAAAACATCTAGATTACAAGATATTACAAAGAATTCAAAATGAGCATTCAACAAGCCTAGTACATTTAGCACATCAATCCATGCAAACAAAAATATACCAATCCAAGATCAAGTGAAAATAAATAGAAGTGAAAAAAATAATTCAAACAAGTTCACAAGTTCTCAAGTAAGCACAAGTTCACAGAATCTTTAGGTAAAGTTATTTGCTAGTAAACTTAAACTAGTAAACTCCCCCTACGCCCAGTACTCCCTTACACTAGTAAACTCTAAACTCACTCCGAACATCTAAACTCTCCCCATTTTTGAAGCATGTGAGCTTTTGACGTCAATTTCACATGAGGCATCATATTTCCTTTCCAACGTTCCCCTTTGATTAACACAGTACCAGCATAGTCTTTAACATCAGGAAGCAGATCAGACGATGGGTACTGGAACTCGCCATCAGGAAGTTGGAGTTCAGCACGAATGACATCGGAGTCTAAATATATCGAAACCCCACGTACAGTAGAACGTATACAGCGTTCCAAAATCGTGGCATTACTAAAAAATTCCCTAACAACTTCCACATATGCAGTCCCGTTCATCCGACACATGGACAACAATCCTCGCTCAGTAAATATCTGTTCGATCCCTTAAAAACCCTAGACACAAGTATGTATCTAAATACTAGGCAATGATATCACTCGTTCGCTTAAGTAAAAGTCCGTAGAAATATTAGAAACGAAAGCAGAGATGAACGCCAAGATTTTAACGTGGCAAAACCCAAACGAGAAAAAAACCACGGATCCAAACTTGGATCAAAACCAATCACTAGAATAATAGCAGTTACAAGACTTACTCACAAAACAACCCGTCGATCCAAATGACTTTGTTCTTCTTAGTCTTGCTCGCTAGAACCCACGATTCACTGCTTCTTGTGATTGAAGTCCAATCTTAGTAACTCTCGAGATTAATCTTTCGTCTAGATAGCCCTTAAGACGAAAGATTAAGTTTTGTAGATGAGTTGAACCTTGATAGTTGAAGAACTAATGTAGCCTCAAGAAGTCTCCTTCAATAGTGCTTCTTCAACCACCCTCAAGATAGGGCATCACAATCCTTATATATGATCTCCAAGATAAAGTCAAATCCAAGTCTTATCCGTACTCACGAAAGTCCAATTTTATCAAACTTCGTTGGTTAATTCGAACGCGGCCCGGGTGCGTTCGAACGGCATGACTTGAACTCAGGTGCGTTCGAACGGGCCCGAGTGCATTCGAACGCGACAACTTGAATTCTTCAGGTTGCGTTCGAACGCGTTTGTGAACGCAGCTCTCGGTCTGTGTGAATGCAGTACCCGCGTTCGAACGCGTTTGTGAACGCGGCTCACTGTCTGTGTGAACGCAGTACCGCGTTCGAACCCGTTTGTGAACGCGACTCTCTGTCTGTGTGAACGCATATTCCGCGTTTGAACGCGTTTGTGAATGCGGCTCTCTGTCTGTGTGAACGCAGATTTCGCATTCGAACGCGTTTGTGAACGCGGTGTGAACTCGACAGCATTTCTCCAATAATCTTGCAATTCTTCAAACCATAGATATTCTAGACTTGTGTAAAGCTCATATACATGAAAAAATACACTTAGAATATTTTGTACACAATTGCCAACAAATAAAAACCTAACAATCTCGCTCGTTGGCAATTTGTGACAAAATACCTAGGTTACAAGATATTACAAAGACTTCAAATTGAGCAATCAAGAAGACTAGAATATTTTGCACATCAATCCCTGCAAATAAACATATACCAATCCAAGATCAAGTGAAAATAACTTGAAATGAATAAACAATCCAAACACAAGTTATCAATGAAGCATAAGTTCAAAAGTACTTAAACAGACAAAGTTCACAATTTCTTCAAGCAAAGTTATAAGCAGGATTAGAAAGATAGAAAGACTCTAATAAACTCCCCCTATTACCATGCTCCCCCTAGACACCTAGACACCTAGACATTCTCCCCCTTTTTGCCACAAATGCCAAAGATTAGGAACTCGGAGGAAACTGACGCTGAAGAATCGTCAACACAGAGTCAAGTACAGTACCCTGACGAGCTTGCTCATCTCGTAAATCATTCACTGCCGAATGGAGATCCTGCACTTGAGTACTAAGCTGATCGAAATGGTCAGAGTACTGTGGTAACTCCCCCTCAAAGTGAGATGTGTCACCGTCAGAGCTATCATCAGAACTGTTGAGGTGCGATGAGCGACCAGCGGCGGAAGATGATGGCTTGAGAGGAGACGACTGGTCGTGAGCTTGACTCCGCTTAAGAGTAATCCGATCCAACGGCTTGTGCGAAGTAAGAGAAGGTTCTAAAGCATCCACACGCACCCCACTCCGAGTGCACAAATTTGAAATAAAGATGCCAAACGGTAACCCCTCACGAGGTGCTTCTTTCTGGGCAGCTGTGAGAATCGAATCATAGATCACCGCAGCTAAATCAACAGAGATGCTAGATAACATTGCGTGAAGAAGAAATGCACGATCCAGACTAATGCTTGAATGTTGAGTCTTGGGGGTGACATTGTATAGACAAAACAGGTGAAGCATGCAAGCCACTGGTGTTAGCTTCGCATGCGGCATCATGTTCCCCTTCCAACGTTCTCCTTTGATTAGTACAGTGCCAGCATATTCATCGACATCAGGAAGTGGAGCAGATGTGGGGTACTGGAACTCACCATCAGGAAGACGAAGTTCAGTGCGAATAACATCTGAGTCCAAGTATACAGACACCCCACGAACAGTAGAACGAATACAGCGTTCTAAAACTGTGGCATTACAAAAAAATTCTCGAACAACTTCCACATAAGCAGTCCTGCTCATCCGACACACCGATTTAGTAAATATCTGTTCTATCCCCAAAGTAGAAAAATCGGAAATGACCACGGGTCGTTCAAAGATAACAGGACGGGTGCCAAAATTATGTTTGTATTGCCCTGCAGCCGTTGAAGTAGAAAACTTTGGAGCCGAAGTAGGTGAGAAAGGCGGCCTAGATTTCTTGGAAACTGCAGCTTTTCTAGGCATTCTTGAGAAAGACACAAGATCCAAGATTCAATACATGCCCAAAGCAACCAAAAAGATAGCAAGAAATCAAAAAAAAAAATCAAGAAACCATGAAAGTCCTAAATGAAATCCATCTTTCACTTGAAAACTCTAAGATATCACGTTCAATCACACAAGAAACATCAAGATAGTAACTTTAACGTGATCAAAACTCAAAAACGCACGAAATCAATCAAGATCAAGAGACTTAATTGAATAAAAAATAGGAAAATTGATAGATGATCATACCTCGAAAAAATGAAGAAAAACTCAGAAATTCGGCCGAAAGATGCTAGATCCGGAGAACTACCCTCTAAAAGGGTTTGTAGTGAGAAATTTGATGAAAAATACCAAGATCTTGAAGATTTGAGAGGGAGAAAATAAAGGGTTTCTAGGGTTTGGAAGATGCAAGATGAAAACCCTTGGGTTCAGACGCAATATATAAAGAATCCTCGAGTGCGTTCGAACGCACCAGTCTGCGCGTTCGAACGCGCCAGTCATCGTGTTCGAACACAAAAATTTGCATTTGAACACCCCTTTTTTTTAAGTAAAAATCTAAGAAAAAATCAAAAAATCTTTTTGGAGATATACCTCTAAAAATTCAAAATAGATTTAGGACATAGAATATGACAATCGAATGAAATAAGTCATACACAGATCAATCAAATCATCAAAAGCATATTATAATTAATTCTAATGCATCACTCAAAATTAAATTAATCTTGATTGATCATAACAATATACATATGCAAGGTGAGCATAGATAACAGGAAACATTCTTCTTAAATAAACTTTCCTATTTAAACAATGATACAACACAGTAGTCAAATCGACTAAGTATTTAAATTTGCACTTTTCGACTTATTCTCCATAATCGAACAGGAATTTTTCCTATATTTTTTTTATATATATAAACCATATAGGTGCAATGATGGCTTTCACACATGAGTAGGTAGCTCTTTTCTTGTAGTACATATCAACCAAGGTGCAAGAAGATATTCACAAACATCAAAGAATTTTATTTAATTTGCAAGTAATGTACTGAGTCAAACTGGACTCTAAACAAGATGGCTTTCACACAAACTCATTGTAGCATTTTTCATTGATCTTTTATTAACACATTTGTGATGACTAAGCATGAGGTCAAACTGTGCAAATCAATGTCAATAGTGAGCTATTTAAAAAAAAATTCATGATGTCATGCTCACTCAACAATATACACACGTTATGAGTGCATTAATTTCAGTATAATTATCATAGAAGTCGAGAGAGTGAATAAATCAGAAATGATACAATATACTACAAGATGACAAAATTGACTATAATAACTCATAATCAAGAGAAAAATCATATTTATATCTCAAGAGTATATTATTGAATCTAGGAGTGCATCAAATTTTTTTTTTATATGAAAAAAACTCTCGACAAATCTGAAACTAAAACCAAAGAAAATTTCAGAGTAAAGAAAACCTAAAAAGAAACGAAAAGAAATAAAAAAAAAGAAACATGCAAACGAAAACACGCAAACCAAAATAAAAAGAAAATCAATCCAAAGCACAAATTCCTAAAGAAGTACGAAGATACTCAAATCTCTGTAAATCCAAAGGTTTTGTAAATAGATCACCCAACTGTTTCTCCGTCTCAACATGTTCTAGTGCTATTATTTTGTCTTCAACTAACTCGCGTATAAAATAATGTCGGATATCAATATGTTTTTAGGCGAGTGTTGAACATGATTTTTTGATATATTAATAGCACTCATGTTGTCACAATAAAGCAACATAGTATCTTGTTCAATGTCGTAATCTTTGACCATCTGTTTCATCCATAGTAACTGAGAACAACAACTTCCCGCTGCAATGTACTCGGCCCTTGCAGTAGATAAAGATATCGAGTTTTGTTTCGTACTGTGCCAAGCAACCAGATTATTTCCAATATAAAAACATCCACCTGAGGTACTTTTACTATCATCACATGAACCTGCCCAATCAGAATCCGTGTATCCAGATATGATAGCTCCCGAGTCATACGTAAACCAGATACCAAAGTTAACTGTGCCACCGACGTATTTTATAATACGTTTTACAGCAAACAAATATGTCTCCTTATGTTCAGACTGAAACTTAGCACACACACCGACACTAAATGCAATGTCAGGTCTACTAGCAGTTAAGTGCAAAAGACTACCAATCATACTCCTATACAGTGTCTGATAAACACTTTTTCCTGAAATATCCTTACCTAGTTTGGTAGTTGTACTCATAGGAGTTCTAGCATGTTTTGCATTTTCTAAACCGAATTTAGTCACAAGATCCTTAGCATACTTGGTTTGAGCGATAAATATCACACTTTCCAACTAAGTAATTTGAAGTCCCAAAAAGAACTTCAACTCACCCATCATGCTCATCTCAAAATAACTATACATAAGATCTACAAACTCCTTAGCTAATGATCGACTCGTTGCCCCGAAGACAATGTCATCCACATAAATTTGTGCCACAACTAAACTCTTGTTTGACCATCTAATGAAGAATGTCTTGTCCACTTCCTCTCGAGTGAACCCCGTATCCACTAAAAAAGTGGTCAACTTCTCATACCAAGCTCTTGGAGCTTGTTTTAGCCCGTAGAGGGCATTTCAGAGTTTAAACACATGAGAAATAAATTTTTGATCTTCGAACCCTTTCGGTTGTTCTACATAAACATCTTCATTCAGAGTACCATTCAAGAAAGCGCTTTTCACATCCATTTGAAACAATTTAAATTTTAAGTGACAAGCAATAGCAAGCAGTATACGAATAGATCCATCAAGTCCATGTGAACTAATTGGAGCACACGGTCGGTGGTAGTTGCATTTACTTTCTTGTGTGAAATCCTAGTTTATTTTCCAATTTGACACGAACTACACACTCTTTTTGACATTTCTTTCATCTTAGGTATTCCTCTTACCACTTCTTGTTTGGATAGAGTAAATAATTCCTTGTGATTCACATGTCCAAGACGTTGATGCCAAAGATCTGCAATGTCGAAAGAGGCACTGTTATATTTTACTTTATGTGACGTTCCAACAACATAGCAATTATTAGATGTTCTAGATCCATAACATATAACATTACCACCATGATCTAGAATAGTACAATCATTTTTGGAGAATTTTATCTCATAATCTTCATCACAAAATTGACTGATACTCACAAGATTTGCTTTCAAGCCCTTAACATAAATACATTTTTAAGAATAGGGACCCCCAGAGAACTTACCTTTCTTTTACCTATTACCTTGGATGAATTACCATCTCCGAATGTCACAACTCCCCTTCATGTTTTTCAAGATTAGAAAATAACGACTTGTCACCCGACATATGTCTTGAAGAGCCACTATCTAAATACCACAAATCAGAATTTAAAGCTTTCAAAGCTGTATGCACAACATAATATTTCAAATCACTTTTCTTGACCCATATGGCCTTTGTTTTTATCCCATAAATAAAAGCAGTTCTAGGTTTTTGCAAAAATTTGCAATGAGGTCAAATATGCCCTAGAACGCCGCAATGATAGCATGTCGGAACAAACCATTTTCTACTCACCTTTTGTCGAGGAGTGTGACTAAAGTTTACTTTTGGTGCCGTTGACGATCCGCCAGTTTGTAGATTCACCTTCAGTTTAGAAGCATTCATCCAGGATTGCTTTGTAAATACAGTTGATGACTTCAGATATTCTTCATTTTGTATACCTGAAGAAACGAAGAGACCTGAGTCTTTAGGATCTCGTCAAGTTTGTTCTTCCCTTTCAGAAATGTCACTTCCTTATTCAGTCGCTCTAGTTCAATTTCATCAGCCTTCATTTTATTTTTTGCATTGTCAAATTGCTCAGAAAGGTCTTTGACACGTTCAAGTTCCAATTTGTACTTCTTCTCAAATTGAATTCTTTCTAGTTCAATTACCTTGAGTCGTTGAAGTAGATTAAGATTGTTTTTCTTGAGTTTAAATGACTCCAGGTACAGGTCATTATATGCCTTTTGAATTTTAGATTCATCTTCCTCAGCTGGTAACATATCCTGACCATCTGTACTATCAGTATCAACAACGGAATCAATATTGAGTAGAGAAGAGGCAAAAGCGATAAAGTTTTCTTCGTCTTTTCCAGAATCATCATTAGATTTATCTAAGTCATCCCAAGTAACTTTCATAGCTTTACCCTTCTTCTTAAGGCGATTAGGGCATTCTTGTGCTATGTGTCCAAAACCAGAACATTCAAAATATCGAAATTTATTCTTAGAATTCTTATTTTTCTGTTTGACACCGTTGTTGCTCACACTTGTGTTCGAACTCGCAGTATTCTTCTTTTTCACAAATGCTTTGCTTTTCTCAAGTTTTTCAGCATTCAACTTGTTTGGCTTCCAAAAGAATTTATTGAACTTTTTGACGAACATGGCCAAGATCTCAACATCTAAATCACCTTCATCATCAGACTCCTCTATACTTTGTTCAACTGTGGATAGGGCAATCCCTTTGGACTTCCTCGGTTTTGAAAGGCTGGATTCAAATGTTTGTAGATTTCCTACCAATTATTCAACCTTTATAGAATCGATGTCCTTACTTTCCTCAATAGCTGTAACTTTCGCCTGAAACCTCTCTAGAAGAGACCTAAGGATCTTACGGACAATTCTGTTTTCAGGAATTTTCTCTCCTAGGTTGAAATTGGAGTTGACTATATCACTCATCTTTGCATAAAACTCATCAAATGTCTCATTCTCCTCCATACGTAGAGTTTCAAAACTAGTAGTCAACCTCTGAAGTTTAGGAAGTTTTACAGCCATAGTTTCTTCGTGAGTAGTTTCTAAGATCGTCCAAGCTTATTTTGCTATCTCACAAGTAGAGATTCTTCTAAATTCTTTCGAGGAAACACAACTAAAAGTTGCATTTATTGCCTTGCTATTCCATCCAACTTTTTCATAGTCTGACCTATCCGATGACTCTATCAGTTTATTAGCAAGTTTATCATCCACCATTTACATTGGTGGACTCCAACCGTTCACAACTGTAAACCATACTCGTTTATCTATAGACTTCAAGTAAGCTCTCATCCTAGTTTTCCAATATCTATAATTTGATCCATCTAGGATAGGAGGTCTAATAGATGATGGTCCATCTCTATGAAAATCAATGCCTATCTAATCTCTCTCAAAGGGTGAGAGAACCTGCTCTGATATCAATTGAAAAAACCCTAGACACAAGTATGTATCTAAATACTAGGCAATGATATCACTCGTTTGCTTAAGCAAAAATTTGTAGAAATATTAGGAACGAAAGCAGAGATGAACGTCAAGATTTTAACGTGGAAAAACCCAAATGGAAAAAAATCACAAATCCAAACTCGGATCAAAACCAATCACTAGAATAGTAGCAGTTATAAGACTGACTCACAAAACAACCCGTCGATCCAAACGACTTTATTCTTATCAGTCTTGCTCGCTAGAACCCACGATTCACTACTTCTCATGATTGAAGTCCAACCTCAGTAACCCTCGAGATTGATCTTTCATCTAGATAGCCCTTAAGATGAAAGATTAAGTTTTGTAGATAAGTGGAACCTTGATAGTTGAAGAACCGATGTAGCCTTAAGAAGTCTCCTTCAATAATGCTTCTTCAACCACCCTCAAGATAGGGCATCACAATCCTTATATATGATCTCCAAGATAGAGCCAAATCCAAGTCTTATCCGTACTCACGAAAGTCCAAGATTTCCAAACTTCGTTGGTGCGTTCGAACGCGGCCTGGGTGCGTTCGAACGGCCTGACTTGATCTCAGGTACGTTCGAACGGGACCAAGTGCATTCGAACACGATAGCTTGAATTCTTCAGGTTGCGTTCGAATGCGTTTGTGAACGCAGCTCTCAGTTTGTGTGAACGTAGTACCCGCGTTCGAACGCGTTTGTGAATGCAGCTCTCGGTTTGTATGAACACAGTACCTTTGTTTGAACGCGTTTGTGAACGCGATGTGAACTCAACCAGCTTTTCTCTATTAATCTTGCAATTCTTCAAACCAGAAATTTTCTAGACTTGTATAAAGCTCATATACATATAAAAATACACTTAGAATATTTTGTACATAATTGCCAACAATTAAAAACCTAACAATCTCCCCCTTTGGCAATTTGTGATAAAACATCTAGATTACAAGATATTACAAAGAATTCAAAATGAGCATTCAACAAGTCTAGTACATTTAGCACATCAATCCCGGCAAATAAAAATATACCAATCCAAGATCAAGTGAAAATAACTAGAAATGAATAATAATCCAAACACAAGTTATCAAGCAAGCATAAGTTCACAAGTACTCAAGCAAACAAATTTCACACGTACTCAAGTAAAGTTATTAGCCAGTAAGACGAGTTGTTTTGTGAGTCAGTCTTGTAACTACTACTATCATAGTGATTGGTTTTGATCCGAATTTAGATCCGTAGTTTTTTTTCTGTTAGGGTTTTCCACGTTAAAATCTTGGCGTTCATCTCTACTTTCGTTCTTAATATTTCTTCGGACTTTTACTTAAGCGAATGAGTGATATCATTGCCTAGTATTTAAATACATACTTGTGTCTAGGGGTTTTTGAATTGATTTACAAAAATTTATTTGTCAACATTATGTTAGTTTAAATTAAACCTTCCTGCAGAAGTATTTTAACGATGCTTTTAATGATATTTGTAGATGCTATTTGATAAAATCTGAAAATGAACAAGAATAATACGGAAGACAAGAACGAGTGCAAACAATTGTAGTGATATTTATTTAATAAATTAATTACATTCATGAAATTGAAACTTCCTGACAAAATGAAAGGATTTACAAAGCTTATATAGATTCAACATACATAAAACAAGTACATATATAGATTGTGAAATAAATAAACTTCAAATCCAAACAAGACTAATTATTCTCCTGCTGCGATAGCTGCACGTCCAATCTAGTTTACAAATCTGCAATCACGTCGAATCTCTCCCTCTACAGCAGTCTTCACTCCGATCCTCCCCATCTTCGTTATGGCGTTCACAAATGCACTGAAGAATTCGTTTTGGTTAGAAGCAAATTTGTTGACAGTGTTGGCTGACCGTAGGTCGGTGAATAGGACTTGGTCGGAGCCAAGCAAACCCATTCTTCGCTGGAGATTCTGGTAGTAAATATTGTCAAACGTGCGAGAAGTTGTTGTATCTAAGAAGGCAAAATCAGAAGGTCTAAAAAATCTTGGACATCTCTGTTGTAGCTGTTGGGCAAATCCAGGGTTCATGGAGGGGTCCGTTGGTTGGTTTGGTGAATAATTATAGAGCCGATTGTAGAAGCTACGGCAACCGGCGGCACCGATGGTATGAGCCCCTATCATAGACAAACGAACAAGTTATTGGTATTCTTCTTGATCATCTTCATGAAATATTTTACTGCCATGCACATCTCTCATTACTACTAGGGCTACGCCACCCAAGAATTTGTAGTTGTAATATACACTGGATGCATGTCTATTTCAAGTACACTTTCATGGGAAAAATCTCACATGTTATTATTGCATGTGTTAATCCTACCTGATAGAGCAATCATATCGGTCTGCGTTAGGCCAAATTTGGCAAACGTGGAAGTAAGCAGATCCAAATTAGCGTCAGGTTGAGGGAGAACAACGCTGGATTTCGTGGATATCTTGCCATCATACCTCCCAAGTTCCACGGTATAGAGCGGTCCTCCGCTCTGCGACACATGTATGTCATCATGGTATATTCATAATCTTAGGTAATAAAATGTTTATTTCTGGAGTAGCATAGATATTAATCACCAGGAAGATGGCATCTCTAGCTGCCATGGCAATTATATCAGCACAAGACACATTGTTCCTGCACTGAGGATTACTGTCCAAAGCTGCCTTAACTGATATTATTACATCATACCCTTCTGGTTTGAGCGTCATATCATCGGGGCTGCTCCTCTCGTCGTCTCCCACCGGCGAGATGAGCATAATTGACGCATCACAACCCTGCATGTCATCATCTCATCAACCTTGAAACGATCGATAGAAGTACGTAGTGAAAACAATAGAAACATAAAGGTAGGGTTTCCAAGATTCACTAACTCTAACAAAGCAGTCATGGAACAAGAGTCTAAGGCTAGCAGGCGCCGCGATTGGACTCTGATTCATCTTCTGAGCAACTACTCCGCGCACAATGGATTCGACATTGGGACAGATGTTGGCGTAGTAGTTCGGACTCAGCTGCGCAGTTGCTGTGCGTGGTGAGATAAGCAAAGACAGAAGAGAGAACGAGAGAAGGATATGGAAGTTCTCCATTTCTAGTTATGATGGATATGCAATCTTTCTTGTTGTTTGAGTGGCGAAATCAAGCTTGTGCACTTACATAGAGCAAGCTCTAACAAGGTTGGTGAGATGGGGGTTGTCATTAGGCCCGCGTTGCGGTTCCGTTAATGCTAAGAATAATACAAATTGAGCTTCTTGGTCGGCAGAGTAAGACAAGCTCCGGGCTCATAACCTCACGCCATTTTATTAAATATCAATTTAATGGTCTCATATTATCTCACATATAGCTTTTGTTTTTTTTTAATGGTTGACTTACACAATTTGTTTCTCGTCTTGTCTAGTCACAGTTTGTTGAGCTGTTGAGATCAACCACGAAACCGTTTATTTAGTGCATGACACATAATACAATTACAAGAATTGGCATATAATCTTGCTGGGTCCACGAGGTTCTTTTGAGCTGATTAAATTTGATTCTGGTATTCATGTACTCAAATCCTACTTCTATTGGCTCCTCGTGGTCGATCTGACATTATTTTGCCATGCATGTCGCACCAGAATCTTAATGCTAGCCGCACTAGTACGTTTTCTTTTTAGAAACAGCCTTCATTTAACCAGAGGATTATAATCCACTACCCAGAGAAAGAAAAGTGAGAGATAGTCTGAATAAGCCCCAGCTATTTAGCTTAAGAAAACAATATAATAAGAAAATCATTGTACCAAACCCAAAGGGTACAAAAAAATAAAGTAAAAATTTTACCCAAACCGCGCCATAAAAGATTCTGCTTCGGGCGATTCCATCGTGATGACAACGGATCCGAACTAGCCTAAAATCTAAGCCTATAAAAAACTAAAACAACAAAAAGAAATAGAAAAAAGAAAGGTGTTCAGTCATATCCGGCAATACAACTAGTAATCTTAGACTCCTTGTCTATTTCTACATAAACCTATGACGCGATTATGTTTTGTACCATGGCTAAGGTGGATTTATTTGTTGAGATGGTAGTAGGCAATTAGGTAGTGGAAGTAGTGAAAATGATGATATATAGATGATGGGAGCGGAAGAAATAAAGATAGTCGACCCTAAAGAAGAAGGGCGATTGACAAATAAGGAGCTAACCGGTAGCTAAGGTTTGAGAGAGGAGGGAGAAGATCGCTGGCCCTATCGGACTAGGGGGATCAGCAGTCGAGTGTTACGATCTAACCACTTGGATTAAATTAGTTGAGTCGATTGAGTCAAGTTGACTCACATTGAGTTAGTTAGATTTATCTTATTATTTTAAATGTCAAATAAAGCGGATCATTCACATGTGGATCTGATCCGCTAGGACTTTTACTCTTATAAATATGAGTTGACATGTTTTGCTAATTATCGATGAATGAATCTAAGTCTAGCAAAATATTTTCTTATCGGTTCACCTTTTAATATAGCTATTAGATTGTTTTTATCTTTGTAGGAGTATATCATAGCTGTAGAACCTCAAAAGCTTTTAAATCTTAGCTACCATGTTCTTCTAGTAGCTATCCTACTCTAGGGCCGTCCACTACCACCCTTGGTCGTCCGCCATCCTTGGCACCGCAATGTCGGATAATTACTATTTTACCCCGTTTCAATATTCCTCCACTATTTTATTTATAACTTTTTATCTTGATATTGGATTAATGTAAAACAAGAACCATTGGAACCCTAACTGATGAGGCCATTATCATATAAACTTTTATACTTTTCTTTCATCTAAATCATTCCAGATCTGGTGTGTAATATTACTATCTGAGTTGACATTTCTCGGCCGATAGTTATCACGAGATCGAAAAAGATTAAGGAGGAAGGAGCAACCGTGGAGGACTAGGAACTCATCTATATTCCTATGGGTATCTCCCCAGCTCCACCACCACGACTAGTAGTTGCCAACAATAAGCCACCGACATGGGTGAAGACAATATTTAAATGATAGGGCTACGGAGCAATTCATTTATGATCTGAATTTATTACAGGAAATCAAAATTCCAATAGCATAACGAATTTGGCTGCCATCCACATATTTATAGAGGCTAGCCAACAAGTCATAATAACAATAAGTAACCATAATTCTAGAGGATTTCTGCCGATCGCATTCCAATGCAAAAAAGACGATCTCTGTATGTGCAAATGCGATGCAAGCGTTCGAACGCACTTTTCGCGTCCTCTATATTTGCGAACTTGATGCAGGCATTCACAAGAGCGTTCGAATGCGACTCCTTTCGCATTTGAATGCGACTTATAGGAATTTTAGTTTAATGAAAATAAACAACTAATGCAGTAAGAAAAGATCCTAACTAAATGTATCATTAAACAATTTTCAAACTAGTTGAAGGAGATGCAAACCTCCCTCAACAACTCGATCTAGGCCTTGATAGAGGCCCTATTAGTCATTATCACCACCTAGAGTTGCCAGCAGCACCAGCCATGGCTGAGCAAGCCCTCCCACGATAAGAAAACTCAGCCCTTGAGCGGGGAGGTGCGGGCCTGATACGATCTTCTCTTTGGGGCTAAGGCTCTGATACCAGCTTAATACGATCACGCCTCTGGCTATGGAGCTCTGATACCAGATTGATACAATCACACCTCTGGCTATGGAGCTCTGATACCAGCTTGATACGATCTCTCCTTTAGGGCTAAAGATCGATCTTTTCTAATTCTCAGATCTGGACTAGATCTTGCATGGAACTTTGAAATAAGATCCTGAAATATTCCGCCGTCGGATCGACGTGAAATTTTGATATGTTGTCGCTCTAAAAAAGAGATTTCCAACAAATCACGTTTCAGGCGAATCGGAGTTGGGGATCTCGAGATATCGTTCGTTTAGTGGACAAACGTTAGGATGCTCTATTTTGGATCCGTGGATGGAGGCACGAGATCCTAGGTAATGGTGGATGGTAGAGGACTGGCGTTAATGGGGTGGCACCAGTGAAAAGTGATGGTGGAAGGGTTGTGGTTGATGGAAGGATTAGGGCAAGTGTGGGATAGATTGGACGAAGGGGGAGAAGAGGGCCACCCCTAAGGGACTAGGGTGATTAGCCGGACGAGGGAGGTTAGAAGCGGCGTCGCCGGGGATTGAGAGAACGGGAGCGAAGAAGATGAAGGAGGCAAGGCAAAACTCAATCTCAATAATCAATAATAATCTTGGTTGCCCTACACATCATTTTATAGGCTAACCAACAACTCACATTAACCCTAAAACATAATTTTTGCCAACCGCGTTCGAACTCGCCCGACCGCGTTCGAACGCACCGAATTAGCTCTTCTGGATTTGCGAACGCGATGCAGGCGTTCACAGTGCATTCGAACGCATCGCGTTCGAACGCACAGTACATTCTCTTCACCACGTTCACAACCCCGTTCACAAACCGCGTTCGAACTCACTCCACCCGCGTTCGAACGCGACTTACAGAAAACTTATTTTAATGGAAATTAAACACTAAAACATGAAGCAAAAACACTCCTAAAGTGAATCCATGCTCGAGATGACGTCGGTGAAGTCCGAATCATATCAGGGCCCAAACTACAACCTCGACCCTTCCTCTAACTACGGTGGAGGTCCCCCGACCACTATAGACCTAGAACACAACCATAGCAATGTCGGAACAATCAATGTTACAAACCAGATCTTGATTGATCTAGATATAAGAAAATGATAAAATTTTAAGTGGTGGTATCCTCGTGAGTTAGGATTCTAATGGCTCTAGTTTCACCTCAATCGAATGTCTAAATAAAAATATATAATTAAAATAGTGCAGCAATGTCAGAATAGGGGAGATTGATAAATATCTATGTTATGATAGTCGTCAAAGGGTGGCGGACGACCAAGGGTGGTGGTGGATGATCATAGGGTAGGGTGGCTGCTGGAGGTAATGGTGGCTATGGGTTGGACGAAAAATTTAGATTTCTAACTTATATCTACTCCTAAAAAAATAAATGGCTATGATTAACTTATTTCTACTCCTAAATTATCTTACTCTTACTCTTAAGATAAACTCGACAAATAATTTCTCAAATCTTAAATGCTTAGATGAATAAAATCTAGCCCCTCTATATATAGAGGTCAGGTACAATGAGTCCTATTTTGATATAGCCCTAAAAGCTTATATGTAATAACCCAAGTAAAAATAATTTAATGGGCATAACGCGACCGGCCATGCTGTGGCACGCGTCATGACTAGCATGCTACTCATGCCAGGGCAGTGGTGAAGGTGCCACGCACCTCCACCGAGCAACTATTCTCCACATTGCAGCGACGACTGGAGGTGGGACCGACCCACAAGCCACTCTAATTTTTTTTTTCTCTTTCTCTTCCCCTCATTCGCTCGACCTCTCTCACTCCCTCTAGTTCCCCAGTAGTCACTGACCGCCGGGAAGAGCCGCCGTCGGCCGTACCCCTCCCTTGTGGCCCAGCCCTCTTCCCTTTTTCTTTTTCTTCTTCTTCTTCTTCTTCTTCTTCTTCTCCTTCTCCTCGCCGCTTTCCCTTCTTTCCTCCTCTCAGGTAGCACCCTGCAACAAGGTGCTGGACTCTCTTTATTTTCTCCTTTCTAAAACCTAGGTGAACGAGTGGAGCAGGATACTTCCTTAGAGGTTTTGTTAGTGGTTGAAGAGTACAGTATGGTTAGTGTTATACGCTAGATGAGTTATGTTATCTGATGTATCAGTTGACATCTTTCAAAGTGTCTCTATCCTTGTCTTATATTCTAGTAGGTGACTTTGTACTCGTATAATTATGTATATACCACCGTTGTGTATATGTAGTTGTCAAAAGCTCTTTATGATGTGTTGTGGCCTGTGTGGGTCTCAAGTAGGGTTATCTGTATGCCATTGACAGTCAGACTTGAGTTATTCTTAGTTTAGATATTGTGGATAAAATTATGATGTTGATATAGGTTTATTTAATTTTTAGTAACTAACCAAATGGTTAGGTGCCACACACGTGCCGTGTGGGCTCGTGCCATGCACGTGTTTAGGGTTTGGGTGTTACATTTTAGAGTGGTATCAGAGCCTAGGTTTGTTAAGTATCTAGCATTATCAAGAGCTTTTATACATTGTCACCGTGAGTCTAGGGAAGTATTGCAATCTTAGGGTTACACAAGAGATAAAATTTAGAATTTTACTTGATCACTAATTAGTTGATGAATTTGACTATTTCCATAGAAAGATGCCGCCCCGTCGTAGAGGTTCACAGTCTAGGGTGACCTCCACAACTGAGGCCCTTACTAAGACCCCAGAAGTTCTTCCATCTATAGAGGAGCGTGATCCTATTTCATGCCTCCTGGACAGTCAAAAAAGACTTATTGAGGAGATCCTACGAAGCAGAGGAGCTAGCATATCAATAGAGAGTTTTGAGCCACCTCCTATTGCGAGCATCACCTTAAATAAGTTTATGCAATTAAACCCCTCGATTTACAATGGAGACCTCGTTGCTTTGGGTGTGGGAAATTTGGTCATCATCTTCAAAATTGCCCTAATCCATGATTGTGCTTTGAGTGTGGACGGCTTGGTCATATATGTCATGATTGTCTGCACGCCGCCACCACCCCAATTTCTGCTGCTGCAACATCTTCTAGAACTGCACCTACTGGTGTTTCTGCTATGGCTAGCCAAAGCAGAGAAGTTGGTGGGGCAGGTTCCTCTCAGCCTGGGTGAAAGTCTAGAGGTGACCGGATCTTCGCGATGATGGAGCACGATGCTTTGGAATGCAATAATGTGGCTATGAATTTATTTTCTCATACAATAAGAGTTTTATTTGATCCGGGTGCCACACATTCCTTTATTTCAAGTTCTTTTGCTTGCCACGCTAATACACTAATGGAACCTTTAGAGGATATTCTATTCATTGCCACATCAATAGGAGAGATGGTTGTTATTTATTCTGTTTATAAATCTTACACCGTTAGTTTTGGGGATAGGGAGTCCAAAGTAGATCTTTTGCCACTAGAGTTGACAGATTTTGATGTTATCTTGGGGATGGATTGGTTAGCTGCATATCATGCCAATATAGATTGCTATAGAAAGGAAATTGTGATGAATTTAGCTGATGGGACAGAATATAGAATTAAGGGCAATAAATCCAGCAACCCTATGATGATAATCTCTGTATTTGAAGCTTGTAGATTATTAAAGAAAGGATGTACAGGTGTCTTACCTAGCCTGTCAGGAGATACTGATAAAAAGATCAAATTAGAAGATGTTCGAGTTGTTAGAGAATTTTTTGATGTTTTCCTAGATGATCTCCCCGGATTACCCCCGGATAGGAAAGTAAACTTTTTAGTTGATTTAGCTCCTAATACTTCACCTATTTCTAAAGCCCCCTATAGAATGACACCAATAGAATTGAAAGAACTTAAGGTACAATTGGGAAAACTACTGCATAAAGGCTTTATAAGACCTAGTGTCTCTCTTTGGGGAGCGCCTATTCTATTTATTAAGAAGAAGGATGAGACACTCAGGCTATGTATAGACTATAGATAGCTGAACCAAGTGACTATAAAGAATAAATATCCTATACATTACATTGATGATTTGTTTGACCAGTTAAGGGGAACTAGAGTATTCTCAAAAATAGACTTGAGGACTAGTTACCATTAGTTGAAAGTCCGTGAGGAGGATATTTCTAAAATTGATTTTCATACTAGATATGGACATTGTGTAATAAACCTAGAAAAATAAATAATAATAATAATAATAATGATAATAATGTAATAATAACCTAAAAAATAAATAAAAAATAATAAAATAATAATAATAATAATGTATAAATTAAATAAATAAATAAATAAGAGACAAAAAGAAAGAAAGAAAGAAAGAAAAAATTTGGTGTTGCATGGCACGAGCATGTGCCATGAAAATTGTGGGTTCACGTTGAGGGCGCCACATGCGCCTACAACCGCCGGCCCGGCCAACCGGGCCAAGCTAGCTGGCTGCGGCGGCGCCGGCGCCGCCGTAGCTGCCGCCTTACCTCCTCCACCGCCTCTCTCTCTCTATAGCTCTCTCTTTAGCTTGCGCGTTCTCTCTCACTCTCCCTCTTACCCTCCTCTCTTTCTCTCTCTTTAGCACCTCTCTCTTTCTCTCTTTCTCTCCTTCTCTCCTTCTCGCCGATGGCTTCTCGCCGTCACCGTCGTCGCCGCCGCACCCTTCGCCGCCTCTCTCTCTCTCACTCTCTAGCTCTCTCTCTCTAACTCGCTCGTTCTCTCTCTCACTCTCTTACCCTCCTCTCTCTTTCTTTCTATCACCTCTCTCTTTCTCTCCTTCTCACTAACAGCTTCTCACCACCGTCGTCGTCATCGTCGTCGCTGCCGCACTCCTTCACTGCCTCTCTCTCTAAGACTCCCGTGCTCTCCGTACCCTTCTCTCTCAATCACCTCTCTCTCTCTCCTCTTACCATCGTTGGCCTGCCGCTGCCACTGCCGCAGCATAGGTGAGCGTTCCTCCCTTCCCTTCTCTTCTTCTTTTACTTCTTCTTCTTCCTCTTCTTCTTATTCTTCTACCTCTTCTTCCTCCTCTTCTTCTTTCTTTCTTTCTTTCTTTCTTTCTCTTTCTTCTTCCTCGGCTTCTTCTCCTTCTCTTTCTGCACAGTGCTGAGCCGAGCCCAGCACTGATAGCAGTATTTTATTTATTTATTTATTTATTTTATTGATGTTATTTATTTAGGCTTTCCTTCTTAATTAATTATTTTAATAATAATATATATTCTTTAATATGATTAGTATTAATTACAATTTGTATAACCAATGATTAATTAGGTATAAATATAGGTAATATTCATATTTATTTATTTATATCTCTATTAGATTAATATATAGATTTGTAAATTATAATTATCAAATTTACATACTAATATTCTTATGAGATACATTTTAAATAATTCTAATAATTTATTATTTTATAAAGCAATGACTATATAAAATAATAGGCTTATGTATTTATTTATTATTTAATAAAGTAATGACTATATAGTCCTTAATTAATTAAGATATAATTTAATTATAATTAGGTATTTATCTATATTTATATTTTTATTTATAATTAAAAATCTAGCTAGTTATAAAATAAGTAGAAATTCTAAAATCTAATAAATCATCATATTTTACATGAACGGATTTTAATTAGATGAACAACTAACTTCTTGCTACTTAAATATTTTTAGATTCCGAACCCCCTTATTGCATGGCATGACGTGGCCGGCCTCGTGCCATGCAGTGGTAGGAGGGGAGGGCGCCACGCTCCCCAACCGCCGGCTAGGCCAGCTGGTGCAATGGTCCCTACCGCTGCCGCAGGGGCCTCCCTCCCCACCGCCTCTATCTCTCTATTTTTTTCTCCTCCCCACTCTCTCGTTCGATCTTTCTCTCTCTCTCTCCTCCTTCCCTCAAACTCTCTCTCTCTCTCTCTCTCTCTCTCTCTCTCTCTCTCTTTTCTCTCTCTCTCTCTCCCCCATTGCCGATCCGCCGCTGTTGTTGCCATGCTACAGCAGGTGAGCCTCCTCCATAGTCGAGCATATTTTTATCATCCATATAATTTGGCTGATCTTGGATATGAGTATGATGATGATAAATAGAGATGATGAGAGATGATTATACTATTATAATTTTATGTCTAGTTGACCTGTAGCATGAGTATGCATGTAATAGATTAGCATGGGTATGCATGTGTTGATTACATGGTTGGAGACTACATTACATCATTTTTCTTTTGATTCTTATTCCACCTAAATTCCTATTATGCATTAACTTATTATTATATTGGATATATGCATAAAGGAGACACATTTGTTTGCTGTGAAACGTACTATAAAATATGTCGGTGGCATAGTTGATTTAGGTATCTGGTTTACTTATGACTCGGGAGCTATCATATCTGGATACACGGACTCTAATTGGGTAGGTTCATGTGATGATAGAAAAAGTACCTCAGGTGGATATTTTTATATTGAAAACAATCTGGTTGCTTGGCACAGTAAGAAACAAAACTCGATATCTTTATCTACTACAGAGGTCAAGTACATTGCAGCGGGAAGTTGTTCTCAGTTACTATAGATGAAACAGATGGTTAGAGATTACGGCATTGAACATGATACATTGGTGCTTTATTGTGACAACATGAGTGCTATTAATATATCGAAAAATCCTATTCAACACTCGCGTATAAAACATATTGATATCCGACATCATTTTATACGCGAGTTAGTTGAAGACAAAATAATAGCACTAGAACATGTTGAGACAAAGAAACAGTTGTGTGATATATTTACAAAACATTTGGATTTATAGAGATTTGAGTATCTTCATACTTCTTTAAGGATTTGTGCTTTGGACTGATTTTTTTTTTGTTTTGGTTTGCATTTTTTTTATTTCATTTCATTTTTTTTTTTGTTTTCTTTTACTGTGAAATTTTCTCTTTGTTTTTAGTTTTAGATTTGTTGAAACTTTTTGTTATAAAAAAAAATTGATGCACTCCTAGATTCAATAATATACTCTTGACATATTAATATGATTTTTCTCTTGATTATGAGTTATTATCGTCAACTTTGTCATCTTGTAGTATATTGCATCATTTCTGATTTATTCACTCTCTCGACTTTTATGATAATTAAACTAAATTTAATGCACTCATAACGTGTGTATATTCTTGAGTGAGCATGACATCATGAAATATTTTTTTAAATAGCTCACTATTGCCTTTGATTTGCATAGTTTGATCTCATGTTTAGTCATAAAAAATGTGTTCATAAAAAATTAATTGAAATGGCTACAATGAGTTAGTGTGAAAGCCATCTTGTTTAGAGTCCAGTTTGACTCAGTAGATTGCTTGCAAATTAAATAATTTTTTTTTTCTATTTGTGAATATCTTCTCGCACATTGTTTGATATGTACTATAAGAAAAGAGCTACCTACTCATGTGTGAAAGCCATCATTGCACTATATGGTTTCAGTATAAAAAAAATTATAGGAAAAATTCATGTTCTGTTATGGAGAATAAGTCGAAAAGTGCAAATTTAAATCGGTTTGACTACTGTGTTGTATCATTGTTTAAATAGGAAAGTTTATTTAAGAAGAATGTTTCATGTTATTTATGCTCAACTTGCATATGCATATTGTTATGATCAATCAAGATTAATTTAATTTTGAGTGATGCATTAGAATTGATTATAATATGCCTTTGATGATTTGATTAATCTGTGTATGACTTATTTCATTTGATTGTCATATTCTATGTCTTGAATCTATTTTGAATTTCTAGAAGTGCATCTCAAAAAAGATTTTTTATTTTTTCTTAGACTTTTTACTTAAAAAAAAAGGCGTTCGAACACAGATTTTTGAGTTCGAACGCTATGACTGGCGCGTTCGAACGCACTCGAGGGTCATTTATATAGTGCGTCCGAACCCAAGGGTTTTCATCTTTCATTTTCCAAACCCTAGAAACCCTTCATTTTCTCCCTCTCAAATCTTCAAGATCCTGGTCTTTTTCATCAAAATTTTCACTTCAAACCCTTTTAGAGGGTAGTTCTCCTCCGGATCTAGCGTCTTTCGGCCGAATATTTTAGTTTTTCTTCACTTTTGCGAGGTATGATCATCCATCAATTTTCTTATTTGTTTATTCAATTGAGTCTCTTGATTTTGATTGATTTCGTGCATTTTTGAGTTTTGATCACGTTAAAGTTCATATCTTGATGTTTCTTGTGCGATTGAACGTGATAACTTAGTGTTTTCAAGTGGAAGATGGATTTCACTTAGGGTCTTCATGGTTTCTAGAATTTTTTAGATTTCTTATTAGTTTTTGTATGTTTTGGGCATGTGTTGAATCTTGCGACTTGTTTCCTTCTCTAGAATGCCTAAAAAAGCTGAAGTTTCCAAGAAACCAAGACCGCCTTCGTCACCATCTTCGGCTCCCAAGTTTTCTACATCTACGGCTGTAGGGCGATATAAACATAATTTTGGCACTCGACATGTTATTTGTGAACGACCAGTGGTTATTTCTAATTTTTTTGCCTTGAGGATCGAATAGATATTTACTGAGCGAGGATGGTTGTCTGTGTGTCGGATGAACGGGACTACATATGTGGAAGTTGTTAGGGAATTTTTCAGCAATGCTACGGTTTTGAAACGCTTTATACGTTCTACTATCTGTGGGGTTTCGATATATTTGGACTCCGATGTCATTCGTGCTGAACTCCAACTTCCTAATTGCGAGTTTCAGTATCCATCATTTGATCCACTTCTTGATTTAAAAACTATGCTGGTACTATGTTAATCAAATCGGAACGTTGGAAAGAAAACTGACATCAGTGGCTCGCATGCTTCACCTATTTTGTCTTTACAACGTCACCCCCAAGACTCGACATTCAAGTATTAGTCCGGATCATGCCTTCCTCCTTCATGCGATGCTGTCGAGGATTTCTATTGATTTGGCTGCTGTGATATACGATTCCATTCTGACAACTGCAAAGAAAGAAGCGCTTCGTGAAGGGTTGGTATTTTTATTACCAAATTGTGCACTCATAGTGGGGTGCGAGTGGATGCCTCAAAAGCTTTGCTTACTGCTAAAAAATCATTGGATCAAGATAACTCTTAAGCGAGTCAAGCTCATGATCAGCCATCTCCTCTCAAGCCGTCCTCATCTTCTGCCGCTGGATGTTCATCACACCTCGACATTTCTGATGACAGTTCTGACGATGATTCATCTCATACTGAGGGGGAGTTACCACAGTTCTCTGACTGTTTTGATCAGCTTAGCACTCAGGTGCAGGACCTCCATTCGGTCGTGAATGATTTACGAGCTGAGCAAGCTCGTTAGGAGACCGTACTCGACTCTGTGTTGTCGATTCTTCATCGTCAGCTTCCTCCTAGTTCTTAAGCTTTGGTATTTGTGTCAAAAAGGGGGAGAGTGACTTTAGCGTAAGTTTAGACGTATGTTTAGAGTTTAGGAGCGTACTGGTGTAGGGGAGTACTAGCGTAGGGGGAGTTTACTTAACTTTACTTGAAGAACTTTTGTTCTCTTGCTTTTGTTTGCTTGAAAACTTGTGAACTTGTGTTTGAATTATTCTTTTACTTCTAGTTATTTTCACTTAATCTTGGATTGGTATATTTTTATTTGCAGGGATTGATATGCTAAATGTACTAGACTTGTTGAATCCTCAGTTTGAATTCTTTGTAATATCTTGTAATCTAGATATTTTGTCACAAATTGCCAAAGGGGGAGATTGTTAGGTTTTTAATTATTGGCAATTGTGTACAAAATATTCTAAGTATATTTATAGATGTATATGAGCTTTATACAAGTCTAGAAAATCTCTGATTTAAAGAATTGCAAGATTATTGGAGAAAAGCTTTTGAGTTCACATCGCATTCACATCGCGTTCACAAACACGTTCGAATGCGGGTACTTGCGTTCACACATATCGAGAGCTGCGTTCATAAATGCGTTCGAACGCGGGTACATGCATTTATACAGATTAAGAGCTGCGTTCACAAACGCGTTCGAACGTGGGTACATGCGTTCACACAGACCGAGAGCATCGTTCACAAACGCGTTCGAATGCAACCTGAAAAGTTCAAGCTGTTGCGTTCGAACGCACTTGGGCCCGTTTGAACGCACCTGATATCAAGTCAGGCTGTTCGAATGCACCCGGGCCGCATTCGAACGCACCAACGAAGTTTGATATTATTGGACTTTCATGAGTTCGGATAAGACTTGGATTTGGCTCTATCTTGGAGATCATATATAAGGATTGTGATGCCCTAACTCTAGGGGGGTTGAAGAAGCAAGATTGAAGGAGACTTCTTGAGGCTACATCGGTTCTTCAACTAACAAGGTCCTACTCTTCTAAAAAGCTTAATCTTTCGTCTTAAGGGCTATCTAGACGAAAGATCAATCTCGAGGGTTACTGAGGTTGGACATCAATCATGAGAAGTAGTGAATCGTGGGTTCTAGCGAGCAAGACTGAGAGGAACGAAGTTGTTTGGATCGACGGGTTATTTTGTGAGTCAGTCTTGTAACTACTACTATCCTAGTGATTGGTTTTGATCCGAGTTTGGATCCATGATTTTTTTTCGTTTGGGTTTTTCCACGTTAAAATCTTGGCGTTCATCTCTGCTTTCGTTTTTAATATTTCTTCTATGTTTTACTTAAGCGAACGAGTGATATTATTGCCTAGTATTTAGATACATACTTGTGTCTAGAGGTATTTCATACTCGGTTCAAGCTAGCCTAGTACGAGGACTTTCAAGCCATGTTGACTAAGCTGACTATATCAATAATAACTTACAAAGAGAGTTCGTATAGATCTACAGTCGGGTCACTAATTAGTCAAACTTAGCTCTAAAGAGTACCTTACGTTAGTGGGTGCGCTTATGCCCAACATTCAGGCTAATGTCAAGGCTTTGAGACCCACTACTTCTGATGAAGCCTTCTCCAAAGTTGTTTTGATAAAATCCAAGTTGGATTATTTGAACCAGATTCATAAAGAGGAGAGAAGAAATATGACACAAGCCCATGGCCCACTAGAGACTGCATCTATCCTAGCTCAGCTCGCGTAGATGATTCAGCCCAACCGCCAGATGATTTCAAGCTTCTTTGTACCTAATGACTTATAGCAGCGCAAAAAGAAAGGCTTATGCTTACTTTGGTGATCGATTTACCTCCTGTCATAAATGTAAGCGCCAACCAACCCATGTCATGTTTCTAGGAGGACTCAAAGAGTTGATTAACCTAAGTCTACTGATTGACACAATAAATTGTATGAGTACAAGGACGTGAAGCACTAGTCACCTTGAGAATAAGGTGTTGGAAGCATAGTAGATTGTTACGATCCGACCACATGGGTTAAGTTACTCGAGTCGAGTCACTTTGAGTTAGTTTGATTTATATTATTAATTTAAATTTCAAATAAAGTAGATCCATCCGCGAGTGGATCCAATCCGCTAGGATTATTACTCTTGTAAATAGGAGTGGACATGTGTTGATAAGTATCATTGAATAAATCTGAGTTCAACCAAATATTTCTTGTTGTCTTTATCTTTTAATATAGGCATTAGATTGCCTTTATCTTTGTAAGAGTAGATCATAGCATTGAACCTCCATAGCTTTCAAACCCTAGCCATTATCTCCCTCTAGTAGCCACCCTACTCTTTGGCTGTCCACTACCACCCTTGGTCGTCCGACATCCTCTGACAACTGCCACAACATTGGATAATTACTATTTAATCACGTTTTGACCTTCCTCGACTATTTTATTTATAAACTTTTCATCCCGATGTCGTATTCACCTGAAATGAGACCATTGGAACCCTAACTTGTGAAGCTATTGTCATTCATAATTTTCTTATGTCCAAATCTATTCAGAATTGATATGTAGAATCAAGAATGAAGGGAATGATGTTGTGTTGACGGCGTTAGCCTTGGGTCAAAGGAAAAGGTTGAGAGAGAGATGAGGTAGAACAAAGATGGAAATACTAATATTCTTCACAATAATTTAAATTAATCGTAACATAATGACTTCGACGGTCGGACATTCGAACAACGTTGGCTTAACATACAAACGCCATTGAACGGACTACACTCTCGGGTTTGGGTGTTCGAACACCAAAACTTGAGAGCCTTATTTTTTGACAGAGCCATAACATTCGAACGTTAAGTTGTGACCATTCGAATGCCCTAGCCTGAGACTGTACTACTAAAATGAAAATCATCCCAGCAAACATAATCTCCCTATGAGGCGACCTAATCGGGCCCAGATCACATCATTCTACCATGCTTTCACTCACTATGTCCTTAGAGTGAAAAAAAATTAAGGAAGCCATCCTCTATGGCCTCAGGTGGAGCTACTGGTGGCTGTAGCAACTCCAAGTGCATCTTTATTTGCCCAAGGTGGTTTAGGTAGTTGTACTATCTATTGTAAGGTTGTGTCAAGTTGGTGTCGAATCCCATCGAGCTACCCATGCGCCCCGTTCCATTTATAGTCTAGCCATGTCTTCGCAAGGACGAAAGTAATTGGATCTAAACTATAGAGCCATGGGATGTCAACCATGACATCTGCTTCCTAGATAGCCATTGGTGCAAATCCATTGTCGACACATGTTCTTTGATCTTCAATGTGGCCAAGATTAAGAAGGCCTCGGGCTAGTTTGGGTCCAAGCTTGGGTCAACTGTGATGGAGGTTTATACTTGGATGATCACGACTGGCTTAGTATAGGCGTGGACATAATAGGGCTGCTTGGACATGGGTCTTTAGCTTGCTTCAATGGTGATTGAAGTAAGAAAATCACTTCATAGACTGGAGCAACCGCAGTTGCTAGCCTACGGTCGACACACATTGTCGGTGGGGCAGCAAGGGCTCCATTGGTGGTGGTGTATGCTTCTCTAGTCATCTATCACATGACAAAGATGGTGGTGGGGTCCGATTGTGAAAGAGGATCTCCAATGCCTTCGAGTAAAGCCCCGAATCGATGACGAATTGCATCAACGCTTTGATTGAGGCTCATATAGCCTGTTGTGATGCTAGAATCAAGGCATGTGAATCTAGAAATGAGGCTTGCATTGATCTCATCATCTGGATCAAATCTATGGACCTCAATGTTATGGAAGTGGTTACTAGTGGTTTACTACTATGGATCTAGTGGTGGCCATGGTGGTCTGAGGATCAACTACTTTGATACCGATTGTTTTGTACCAAGTCAAGGTGGGTTTATTTGTAGAGATAGTGGTAGGCGATTAGGTAGTAGAAGTAGTGGAAATAATGAGATATAGATGATGGGAGCAGAAGGGATAAAAGAGATGATGATGGCGTGCAGTAGAGGATGATTAGGCCTAAAGAAGAAGGGGGATTGATGTATGAGGAGAGAGGAGCTAGATAGTGGCTAGGGTTTGAGGGAGAGAGAGAAGATGGTCAACCCTACTAGACTAGGGGGATCGACAATCGAGAAGGAAGAGAATAGCGTTGGCTTGACGAGGTTAGCCTTGGATCAAAGGAGAAAATTGGGAGAGATGAGGTAGGAGAAGATAGAAATGTCAATATGGTTCCATAATTCCAAATTGTTGCCTTTCATATAGTTATAGGCTAACCAAAATACATGATAATTCAAGTTAACCATAACACAATGTCCTTAGCATCGAATGTTCAAATGATGTTAGCACGGCATTTGAATGCCTTTGGACGGGCTATACTATTTGGTTTTGGCATTCCTACACAACTAGACGACATTCAAACACTAAAACCCAAGAATAGTGAGCGATTATGATGTTCGAATGCTAGATTGATGATGTTCAGATGCCAAAACCCAAGAGTAGTCAGTGACTATGGTGTTTGAACTTTGGGCTATGGCTGTTTGAACACCAAAACTTCGACAGGGCTGTGGCGTTCGAACGCTGGGTTTGTAACCATTCAAATGTAACAGCTCAAGAGTGCTATTGCTAAATGAATATCCCAATGATAATATGGTTCGTCCCGACGAACCGACCCTTATGAGGTGATGTGAATAGGCCCGGATCACATTATATTAATGAAAAGGTGAAAAGACAAAAATCCCGATGATAATGTGGTTCATCCCGACAAATCGACGACCCCTATGAGATGATGTGAATAGGCCCAGATCACATTATATTAATGAAAAGGTGAAAAGACAAAAATACCCATATACTTATAATGGATTTTTGGTACATTGATATTTCTCTTTCTTTATTCTCTCCAAATGTAGTGGTATAAAGGTCACAAGTTTAATCACATGTAGGTCATGTCAAAAACTAAAGAAAGAGGAAATTAAGATGTTTTCAATAATTTATGGGATTGTATATACCAAAAAAATTTCAAGCGATGCATGTGAAAATAATTGATAGTTTAGAGGGTCTAAGTGAAATTTTTTCTATTTTCATTTAGCGGACAATTTAGCATTAAATGAGAAACTATGGTAAGCAAAAGAACTTTGGATTTTTCTTCCCATCAAAGGTTAAGAGCATGTGCTTTGACATCCAATTAAATTAACTAGATGCCAAGATGTTGTGTAAGACCCTAATTTGGATGTCTGGGCTTCGTAAGCTGAAAATTGAGCTTAATATTGTATTCTATAGGTGTAGATGCAACTCTTCTAAATGCATGAAACCAAATGAATCTAAATGAAACTTAGATATTTATTCAGATATTATTTTTTGACCTATATCTACATCTATATAGATGATATAGATATGAACATCAAAACAGGTAAGAAAAACTCAACCCATATATGATCAACAAAATCCAATTACAAATTAAACCCAATTATATTTGATTTAATCTGATCCGTCTTCACTCCCATCTGTAACTCAGCGAGCAGTTAGCAAATTTCAGAAATGAAGGGGGCTACATGACTTTATTACAAGTATGGAAGAATTTAAGTATGGCTACATAGTCTTAGCCTGTCAGCGTCAAGCTAGCCCCATGCACAAAACTAATTATCATGACAGCTTACGTACATGAAAACTTAGAAGGAATAGGTCAGGCGAAACTTCATATGGGCTTACTTTACTTAATTAAATAATCCAAATACGAATTTTGGTATAAGACTTGAAGTGGTCTGTTATCAGAACTCTTCTAACCCTTGATGGTTGTGACAATACTAAGCCTATGATTACTTACTATGACATGGAATTAATGCATATATAATTTCATATGTGATATGAACCTTCTACTTGGCTGATGTCATGCAGGATTCTTTTACCCAATAATTAAGTACTTGGTGGCATAAAATTCTAGAAACATCCAGATATATCCTTTAATTAATTCTCAAACCATTGACTATATATAGATGGCGGTTTCGAGTGACGTGCTTGTTTTTTTCTCCTTAACTATATAGTTGGCTAGTTGCACTGACAAACATATTATGTCATAATTTAATTGAACCGGACAGATATACTTGAGTTTAATTACGGAAAATATTGCACAATTTTGCACTTCGCACACAGTAAATGACCAATCTAACGACCAAGTCAAAAGTTACAACAAACTTTTAGATTATTTTTCAGCTGACTGATTGGCTTAATACATTAGTCGTCATTATTGGATTCATGCATTAAGTTATGTGCCATGTACAGGTCAAGTTATTTAATTCAAGCATAGATATTAAACGTGCAATTCATAGTAGAGGAATCAGAGATCACTTCGAAAGATAGCATATATATATATATATATATATATATATGACACGATGACACTTAAGTTGACGAAGAACATTGACAATAGGAAAGTATGAGATGCTTATTATGTAGTTAATGATGTATATTTGACTTGATTTTCTATGGCCTTTGAATTTTGACAGCAGACTGTAATCATTCTAAATAAGGTACGTAAGTACCTAATTTATGTACTAGTTGGTCCCGTCTATATCTTAGTTTCCGATGCAGAAAATTAATTAAAAACCAATAGTTGTCTCATTCTTTGTTTTACATGGTCTATGGTGAAAGCCAAAAACCGTTATATATTGTAAAGATTACTGTTAGCATATGACTATAACTTTTTCCCTAGCTAATTAAATTTAAGAACACTGATATGTTCATTGTAGATGCACATGATGGCTGGCGTTATTTTGTCTTGTTTACTGTTGGGCACCATTAAGCAGCCACAATAAAGTAGGGCCATTTGGTTTAATTACATTTCATTATTTGGCATCTACAATATTAAATGAGAAACTTATGTAAACAAATATGTTCCCTCTTTTTTGATAGTAAAGGTTAAGATAATTGTTAACATCCACTTAATTAACCTAGACGTTAAGTTGCTATATGTGAGCATATCTTACTTCTTGGAAAGAATATTTTAGATAAAATTCGATTAATCTTGTTTACAAATAAATTTCACTGCTTCCAAACTAATGATATTAAAAGTAAAATCTATCTAATCTTTTTGTTTGCAATGATATAGGAATAAATCCATTAAATTCATTTTTCATATTTTACCTTTGGGCATCCATAAGAATGTAATAGAGTAACTGTTTTGATATTTCTAAATGCTTAGCCCAGTAGAACTACCCAATCCACCCCACTTGAGTTGGGTAAGATTAAAGGAGTGTTTAATTTATTCATCACTTTGAGGACAAAGTGAGCAAAAGCATAGTGGATTGATGTAATTCAGGCTAGATCGAACTAACTCACGGACATTGGTGTAGACATTAGGCTCATAGCTTGAGTCACTTATCTAACTAGTTATTTATTTCAACATTTAGCTTAGTTTTATTTCAACTTGTGTTAGTCAGTTTGATTGGATGTTGGATTAGTTATGAACTTGGTTTAATTAAGTTGTTTGGGTTAATTAATTAGCCTCTAATATATACTATGGAGTGCAACCAAGATCACTAATGATTAAGGAAAATTCAATTATTCTCCTTAGTCTCCCTTCTCTCTTCGGCCAAGCTTCCTCTGTCACCTACATTTAACCCTAGTCAAGCAAGCCACAAGGGTTGCCGATCTCCTTCCCCCTTCTTCAGTCAACCTCCCCTCCTCTTTAGGCATCAATCACCTCCTCCCCTTTCTTTCCTCTCTCCCTATAGATATGCTTTACCTCGTCCTTCATCACCATCTTCCTGCTAGTTCTATTTATCCCATTCTCCCCGACCTTCGGTCACTCTTGTGATTATATCTCTCAATCTAACTTGCCAAACATCGCATTCTTTAATTAGTTAGATTCCTCTCTTCCAAGGGAATAATATTTCCAAATTTAATGAGATTCCAATGGGTAGATATTTTGGAATCGTCCTTGAAAGGTCTGTCCTAGAATTTGTCTTTAACTTGCTGCAAATCAGCATCGCCACCTCTAACGCCCTCCTTAGCCTTTCCTCCCTCTTCCACCACCTCTATCTCACCGTAGACCATCATTTCTACCTTATGAACCATCAATTGCACCCCTCCATGTCCTAGACATCATTAGAGAGCCGTCACCACCATTCATCTAGAAATCCTCCTCTTTATTATTATAACAGCGTCGACGGAGGCTAAATCTCATTCCTGATCTCTCCTCCACCAAACCCTGCCAGCACCATCTTCCTAAACCCTAACCATCCTCTTTACATCCACCTTCCATTACAGAATTGAAGGTTCCCCTCTAACCCTCTAACACAAAATCATCTTCACTGGCCATCAACACCACCAATGCAACTTCATAGAAATTAGACTCATATATAAGTTGAAACTGATAAGGTAGTAATATAAAACTCGAAGATAGGGAGGTTATGGAACAAAGCCATCTCATTTAATAATTTTTTGGCATTGGATAAATATTTGGCCAACATACTCCACTGGT
The DNA here is from genome assembly GCF_019914945.1 of Typha latifolia. Lineage (NCBI taxonomy): Eukaryota > Viridiplantae > Streptophyta > Magnoliopsida > Poales > Typhaceae > Typha > Typha latifolia. Next base: position 10,875,846 of record NC_133086.1, on the reverse strand, counting down.
TATGCAGATTGCATTCCTGCACCCGAACTTGAGCTGGTAGCCGAGAACGCTCGAAACACATCTATGCTTGAATTACGACATAAAAATTTTGGTACAGTTGTCTTGTGGAAGAAAGTTCATATTTAGATGACCCAAAAATAGACTTCTTTAATCATATGTTAACACATCTATGCTTGAATTACAACATAAAATTTTTGGTACAGTTATCTTGTGAAAGAAAGTACATATTTAGATGAACCAAAAATATACTTCTTTAATCATATGTTTTGGTCATTTGGTATTTCCATTTATATATATTGTAGGCCGTTGTTAAGTATTGATGACACATATCTTCATAAAAAATACAAAGGGACTTTGCTTATTGCTGTCACCACTAACATGAATGATGGTGTATCTTATCTTGCATTTGTTATTGTGGAGAGTACGAATACAGATGATTAGGGTTGGTTCCTTGCATGTTTTGCACTCTAGGGTTTTACTTATGAGAGAAGGCATATGTTAGGTTTTAGATTCCACGAGGATTATAGCAATAATTAATAATGAAAAAAATGGATGGATAGAGCCATTAGCCTACCACCATTTTTATCTTCGATATATGATTAACAATTTCAAGAAATTTTGGGATAAAAAATTAAAAAACTATGTTCACATGACTGCTTTGCAAAATCAGAATTGAAAGTTTAACTTTCACACTGGTCGGATAGCTAGTGTAATCCAAATACAAAGAAATGATTTGATGATATTCTATTAGAAAAGTGGTCTTTAGCTCATAACATGACTCATTGGTATGGGGTCACTATTAACCTATCGGAGATATTTGGCAAAGTAATAAAATGTGCTTGTGGCTTGCAGATAAATGCATTGGTGGTATTGTGCAGTGGTTTTATCATATATTAGATAGATATTGAGAGTTGCAACAATGACCAACCATTAAGATTTTACTCTAATTATGGCTAGTTTCGATGAGAATGCTAGATTGTATATAGTTCATGAATTTAATCATCGTCATAGTATTTTTAGAATTACTATTGCACGCTCCAATTTGCGCAAACTTGAGAGTATACAATCCCAAAATGTTGACCTATATACTTAGAGTTGTATGTGATAAAATGCAATAATATAAAAATCTGTGCACCCATGTACTTACTACATGCAAGACTTGTGTACTTAGATTGGAGGTCATTTATTGATCATATATACACCATGCATACATATGTGAGTACATAGTACCCTAAGTGTCATCCTCTTTGTGACAAAATTATTGGTCACATTATGATGGTTCAACATTATTGCTTGATCAAGATACAAACTGGGTGGTCAAAAGGAGACTAAAAAGATCAAAGTTTTGTAATGAGATGGACGAGTGGGAGCTTGTCAAAAAGAATTTATGCGACATTTGTAGATAAGAAGGGAACAATTGATGTAGCTATAAGGGTAAAAATACAAGTTGGGTCTTCATAGATCATCAGTAGAGTGTTAAATTATGTCTATTTTTATTCAGAAAAATACTTGCTTAGAATATAATGCCTTTTATATAACTTAGACAAATGTTTATATTTTTTTGTTAAGAATATATTTTAGTAAAATTATTATTCACTTATGTTATCTTGACTTGTGATGGTTGCACACAAGGACCCAATCCCTGTCAATAAATTTGTACTGAGATTATAGAGACACCATAGGTCTGAGGTGAGATATTGGGACAAGGTTTGTATTTATGATTATGCCTTACTTTTTATTTTAAGGCATAATCTTCTTATTTATATTTTGCATGTTCATTCCTAGGATCTAGGACTTTTGTAAGACAGTGAGAGTATGAGAGTATGATCCATGGATGGTTTATATCTTAGTGCTGACCAAGTTTTACTATGTATATTGGCTCGCTAGGATGCATCTTGACATTAATTACTACATTTTTAGACGTTGGTAGCTAGAGATGCACACATTGCATCTAAATGGGAGGGAAAGTCGTTGTTACATTACGAGATGTTGCTATATTATTAAGTTTACAATCTATGGACCTACCATGATGGGAGCCACAGATATTCGGTGGGATGATGTTTGTCGGAAACTTCTATGAGTTATCTCACCTTAGACAACAAGGTGTGTTTGTCGTTATGCATGTATGGTTGGGAAAGAAATTTGTCATCCTTCTCATATATGTTGATACTTAAATAATTCAATAATATGCTAAGGCTTACATTTTGACGGAGGGCTAAAATTTTTCAAAGAAGTCTGGAGATGCAGTGTAGCTGATGTATTTTCCTCTATTATAGGACTTGGAGTATACTAACATGCTTAGTTGGGAGAGTGCAGTATTAGTAGTACTCTACCAAGAGTTATGTCGTGCTAGTCAACGTGATGTAGGAGAGATATCTGGGCCACTTATTTTGTTACATGTTATTTTTATATCGATATATCATAAACAATACTTGCATCTAGTTTTCTATCTTGCGTATCATACTAAGATAATTATAGATTTTGGTATGGATTGACTATATGTTGGCTGGTATGACAGAAAATCAACTCCCCCTCAAGCTGCTAATGCTAAGGTTGTTGTTAGTGATGATATTCCGAAACCAACTTAGCCTCAACCAGTGAGCTCATCTTTAGCCAATTGTACCTTAGTCGACTAATGTGTTTGGCACCAAGTGGTAATGCAGATGAATTTATGAGCAAGTTTGGCACCACAAATGCTGTATCTTTTATTAAGATCAACTAAGCAATGTGAAGATTAGATAATATTTTCAAATGCAAATTTTACTTATAACATGATATATTTAACTTACTTTACTTAATTGAAGATTATATGGGAGTCATAGATAAAAGAAATATTGGCTAAACTAGCTCTAATATATATATATGAAGGACGAGGAAACCACACATCTGTTTTGATGTCATTTTGTGGCATTTTTTGAATAAAGTTATGTGCCAATTTGGCTGGAGTAAGCAAATTGATACATTTAGTTATGATCTTTTCTCACTGCATTAGTTGTTTATTTTTATTAAAATAAAATTCATGTAGGTCGCGTTCGAATGCCCTTACGAATGTCTGCATCAGGTTCACAAATACAGAGAATGCATAATGCGCGTTCAAATACGGTCAGGCGCGTTCGAACGCTTGCATCGTGTTTGCATATATAGAGAATGCCTTTTGTGCGTTCGAACGCGATCGGACGCATTCGAACGCAATCAACGGGAATCATCTAGAATTAGGGTTACTTATTATTTTAGGACTTGTTGGCTAGCCTCTATATATATGTGGATGGCAGCCAAATTCATTATGCTATGGGATTATTGATTTCTTACCTCCTATCTTCTCTCTAGACTCTCTCCCTCCTCCCTATTCACCATCCTTCTACCTCTACTATTGGCAAGATTTCTCCAAACTTCTAATCTCTCTCAACTATCGAGTCACCCCTCTTCTTTAGGATCTCAACAACTTCGTTCCCTTCGTTTATATCCCTTAATCACATCCACTATCTACCTCCACCTCCATACCCATCCATAACCCTAACATCTACTTCACCCGTCATCACCACCATTACCCACGATATTCCATGTTTTCATCCCAGTTGTAGTTCGAATCTGTGAAGGGTATAAATATGAAAGTTGTAAATCAGGAAGGTACAAATTTAATCCAGTTAGTTTAGTAATTTCTAAATACATGAAAATATTTGACAAATATTTTTCCACAATTGCACGGACTACTTTCTACAATAAATTCAGATCTTAAATGAATTATTCCGTAGCCACCCTTTTGGTACAAGAACCCATCACAAATCCTTACTTCATGTAATAGAGAAGATCGATAAGCATGGTAAGAGCACTTTTGATTTGCAGGCTCACAACATAGAGTATACTGCCATATGATAGTAACGTAGAACTAGGCTAGTGGATTCACTGCTAGTGGTTGACGCGATGAGCTATAGTGATCCATTCATAGTTTTTGCTCTCTTGCACATCTATTGAGTTGTAATATAATTAGTACAAATTAAAATATTAGGTTAAATACATTTTACCACACAATACTTTGGCCCAAAATCACTTTACCCTTGTACTTCAAAATATCTTAAACTAGTTCCTAGACTTACGACTAAAGTGAGATCATTAGTTTTTCGGTCAAATTTAATGGAGCTCGCTTGAATGACCAAAATGCCCCTTCGTATTTATTAGTAAAAAAATATTTATTTTTTATTTGATTTTTTAATCCATATTTGTCTTGTTCGTAAATGTTAATAAATATTAAACTTCATAAAAGCCTAAGTTTAATAAAAAATTAAAAATTAAAAATTAAAAATTGAAGGAATTCAACCCTCCATTCAATTTTGAAAATTTTTGGGCACACTCCATTAATTTGGATGGAATAAAACTAATAGTTTCACTTTAGTCGTAAATACGAGAACTGGTTTGAGACTCTTTGAAGTATAACAAACTAAAATAATTTTAGGCATAAGTATAAGGAGCATAAAATGTATTCAACCCTAAACTATTTTATGTTCCTATCTTTTTATATTCTCAAATGTTTTGTAAAAAATATTAACTACTAAATATTTGGTGTAGGTTTACAGTTTTTCAAAATTTCACCGTCGATGTTCTAATGCACTTGCCGCAAGGAGTAGCAGTGGTGGTTAAGCGACAAGTGCAATTACTGACATGTGCACTACTGCATTATAGATTGTTGATGAGTGGCGACGTTTACATGTTCCTGCTCCTAGAGTGCATAAGGTAGTGTTAGCTCCTATAGTGCATTAATCTATATTAGCTACTACAAAACATCAACCATCACTAGTTTATTTAGGTAGAGGTAGAGATAGAGGTAGAGGGAGAGTGAGAGAGAGAGTGAAGCACTTATATGTTCAACATTTTCATTTGTTCAACCCAGCATATATTAGTGTTTTAGTTTTACTAACAAATGCTTAAGTATTTGTCAGCATTTAACATGGCAGTTTAAGTTAGTGTTTAATTTTCTTAAGTTAAAATGGTAATACATAAAATGCTAAATAGATCAGCATCTTACTTTTACATAAAAACATTTAACCTAGTAAAATGCTTAGTTGTTCAATGATTTTCTTTTAAACTTAGTGTGAAATAGATCTATTTTGATATTTCAGTTGAGAGGTGGTCTATTTCTGGTAAATAGTCTAGTCAAAAGTTTCAACTTGTCCTATATCACTTTTAGTTGCAATTATATAATTGTAGAAGCAACATTTTACTTGCATGCAGAAGAAGGAGCCTCATGGCCATGTGGCCACTGATAGAATGCTATAAAAATTAAGCACATCTCAAGGCCAGATGTGATGGCATATTAAATAATGTTGGGTGTATCTCTTCTTCTGCACTACAATACTTTAGAAACAACGTAAGTATGAAGACGTTTCCTTCTGCACAAAGTCAAACGGACAACCTAATGAACGTTATCTGCAAAAAGATTTCTATTAATACTCTCTGCCAATATTATCTGTTTTTCACGTTCCTTAATCCAAGTGGGTGGTAGAATAAGGAAAGAGATCAATCAAAGAAACCTATTTAGAATCACTGATATACGATAAGGAAAACAGCTTCGGTATACCACCCTAAATAACAAGAAATAAAGACTAGTTCCAAATATATCGTTTGTCATAATATCGACGACTTATTTTGTTATCAACTGTTAACTAGAAGAAGATCTTCATTTTAATTAGATGCGAGTTTTAAATAATCTTTCGAAAATTATTGCTCTTTTTACTTGACAATCATTAATCTATTGATGATGTTTATATTATTTATTAGGAGAGAGGACTCAAAATCTGCTCCTAATATATAATCTTTGGGTGTTGTTACTTTATAATTACTTTTTTTATTCACATTTGACTAACTCTCTTCTTTGCTTCTCCCACTATCGTTCTTTAAGCTAGTGGTAAACTGCTAAGAATTCGGATTTATTTCGAACCTTTTCTCTCCTTATATTTATTTTCCTAGGTTAACAATTGTTTTCTCAATATTTGTAGACGTTCTTCAATTTTATGATAAATAATGGAGAGGAAATTTTTGAGTTTGTTGATAAATTAATTGTAAATAAAAGTGGAGTCAGGCTTCTCTTGTAGCACATATATAGCGAGCAACACATAATCTTGAACGAAAGAAGATTTTGGCTGAAAAATAGCACTGTAAAAAAATCTGGATAATGATCTAAAGAGCAACAGCCAACAAAATTCTTCCGGAACATGTATGAATAAAATAGATAACACCATCACCGTCATCATAATTAACCATAATTATCAGCTTTATCCTTGTTATAGTCACAACCTTATCATTATTATCAACAACCCTAGTGTCAAAATATCATTTTTATTTTGCAATAGTCTCTCTAATTTTGCTTTTCTATCACCTGCATGCTCTATCACAGTTTATAAAAATTTGAATTCTCAACTCGGCTCACAGTCGAGCTGAAAATTGTACCGAGAATGAGCCTTGATTATGAGAACTAGATAATATAAATATTCGAGAAACCTCTAGTGAGCAGCAACCTCCTTCGTTGATAGGAAGCTCGAGTACTAAAGTTAAATAAATATAAAGCATAAAAGAATTATTTACCTTGATAACAAAGACACCAAGGGTGTAAATACTAATGTGGTATAAAAATACATCAATGTTCATGACTAGCTGAGTTCCTTGGTTTGATTTTTGAGTACTCGACCAGTTTGTTGTAGTCAACTCGATTTTTTATCCAGTCGAATTAATTCAGTGGAGATTTTCACATGACTCCTCAATGCTCTAGCATCCAATTATTTGTAGGTGACACATAATTAATTGAATTGAATAAACATAGTTAATGAAATCCTTCACAGTCAAAAACTTAAGGTTGAAGAGATCCAAGAAAATTAAATAATATTGCATGAATAAATGATAGGTTTGTTTATTAGTACTAGATGCTCCGCATAAACTTCGAATTTTAACTTTATCTTTATCATAGTTCAAGTACATATCTATCTATTATTATTATATAAAATTCGTCATACCGTGTGCTTTAGATGGTGGCTTAGAATTTGGTTACATTTTTATGCTATATGGATCGAACTGATCGCCACATTGTTCTTAGGTTCTGCCTACCTAATATAAATCAATTGTCAACGGTTTCTTTTTTAATGAACTCATGGAGGTTTCTAGCTAAAACTCTCTTAAATCCTTTAATTGCAAATTTAGAACCTACTAATTGCATAATATAATCAAACTAATGGGTCTGATTTCCTATTTATTATCCTAAGAATTAATTACAATCTATATGCTACGTACGTTGGATCAAAAGGTGACAAGTTACTCAAGTTTCGGAAATTCCTACAACCAGCAGTGAAAATCGATCAACGTCATAGGAGACAGAGAAAGGAATGCTAGCTGTGCATGTTAAATTAATTATAACCATGTAAGTCAACTCAATGCGGTGAACAAACCAAACCTAGTGGAACCCGATAAGACCAAATTTGTTTACGTTTGAGTCAATCAAAGGGAGACTAAGGGGATACCAAGTTATTCATATCAATCGGCTAGCTTGGATTCCAATTACTATAAACCCGAGAATTATTAATGGCAATCTTCTAAATGATTAAGAAAATTAATTTCTTTTAGTATATTCTAAAGAATAGCTTATTAGGTATGAGCTGTGATGGTCGTGCAGCACACTCCTATCACTCGAGCCACAAGCTAGTTAAAAATATTTTGAGTATTGATAAATCTGAACTGCTAGACCTCTACATCCCTGTAGCATCATTTGAGCTCTATATAAACTAAAACACAGCTATCTTAATCTCATCACTCAAACTACAGGAAAGCTATTGAGCTCCAGAGCAACAAACCAAACTAGCTTGCTATGTATAACTTCCATGTCTCCCTTCTCTCCTTGCTTCTTCTTTCTCTCGTCATCTCACCACCCACAGCTACTGCACAACTGAGGCAGAACTACTACGCCAACATCTGTCCCAATGTAGAGTCCGTAGTCCGTGGAGCCGTCATTCGGAAGATGCAACAGACTCCCATCGCCGCACCTGCTGCCCTGAGACTCTTGTTCCATGATTGCTTCGTCAGGGTACGTGAAATTTCCTTTTTGTTTCAGCTGTTTATTTACGGTTATCAATCATATAAGGACAGAGAGATGATTATGACATGCATGCAGGGCTGCGACGCGTCGGTTATGATCATCTCGCCAAATGCAGACGACGAGTGGCGCAGCCCGGAAGATATGACGCTGAAACCAGAAGGGTTTGATGTAATTTTGGCAGCTAAGGCCGCTGTTGACAGTAATCCCCAGTGCAGGAACAAGGTGTCTTGTGCCGATATCATTGCCATTGCAGCTAGAGATGCAGTTGTCCTGGTAACGATCAAAAGACTCAAAAAGTTATTAAGACTTATCTGTTTGACGAGCTAGCTCCTACGTCCGATTGTTGATATTTGATACACCTGTGGAACACTTGTCGCAGAGTGGAGGACCATTCTATCCTGTCGAGCTTGGAAGGTACGACGGTAGGATATCCACGAGATCCAGTGTTGTTCTCCCTCACGTTGACGCCAATTTGGATCGACTTAATGCTATGTTTGGTGCCTTTGGTCTAACACAGACCGACATGATTGCTCTATCTGGTAAAAATTTTCAGCACATTTGTGTTACACTCCAAATATATGTTGATGTACATCTACATAAACATTAAAAGGTAGGAATTATTGCTAACATATTGATCCATGCATGATCAGGGGCTCATACTATCGGTGCCGCTGGTTGTCCGAGTTTCATTGATAGGCTTTACAATTACGCACCAAACAGACCAACAGATCCCTCCATGAATCCTGGATTCGTCTTCCAACTACAACGGACATGCCCGAGAGTTTTTAGCCCCGCTGCATTTGCCTTCTTGGATGGAACTACTCCGGCCAGGTTTGACAATGCTTACTTCCAGAATCTCCAGCGAGGCATGGGGCTACTTGCCTCCGATCAAGTCCTGTTTACTGATCCACGATCGCGCAACACCGTCAACTTGTTTGCTGGGAACCAGCAAGCTTTCTTCAACGCATTTACAACCGCCATGGGTAAACTTGGGAGGATCGGGGTGAAAACAGCTGCGAATGGAGAGATCCGACGGGATTGTAGATTCCCAAACTAGATTCGATTAGCAGATTCTGTAGCAAGAGAATAAGCAAATGTTGTTTCATTTTCGACTGGTTTGCTCTCCTTTTCTTTCATTCCTTCTCCTTTGGATTGCTGTGTTTGTTGTTAAGTGTTGAATCTGAATAAGCTTTTGAAATCTTTTTCTTCTTTCGAGGTGAATATTGGTATTTCATTAAATGAAATAAGATCATTAGGTTCTTGAATACTCGTCCTTATTGATGTTCCGTATTTCCACATCGGTTGATGAGATCGACCAGAAACGCTGTTTTCTAAAGAAGATAAAAGAAATGGCCAATGGTAGGATTTTTCACAAGTTATTTATCTCCCAAACTTATTATCTTACTGCTGTCAAAATAAATGAGCGAGTGATCGAGCGCAAAATTCAAGCTCAAAAGTGATTTCGAGCGAAGCCTGAGTACAAATGGACTCCCTCAGGCTCAGCTATATAAATTCAATATATATATATATAGTAACTATATTTTTATGTGACTTGCTCGTATCCCGATCCTCATAATGATGTAAATAAGTCGAGCTTGAGTGAGTTAATAATATAAGCTTGGGTCAGCTTGCCTAAATTCGAGCCAGGTCGAATTGGTGACTGACTTGCTCAATCTATAACCAAATAACTCTATTTAGAGGAAAGAATGCCAATAAGCGCATATTTTCCCTATCAACATTTTGATACAGAGCTAAAGAGCTAGTTAAAAGTCAGAGGATGATAATAAAATATGGTTTAACTTTTGCTTTTCGTAGGATCAGAGTTGTGCAATCGAATTGTTTGTATAACCATGATTGAGTATGATCAAGAAAATTTCAAATTTATGTCACAAAATATAGGTAATGTATATATATATGCCTACACTTTCTAATAATTAGTAGAATTTTACAAAAATATGAGCAAAAAGTGATAATTCCTACATCAAATGCTAACTTAACGACACTTTAAAAAAAATGTCGAGATTAATCAAAAGCAATTCCGACATTTTCTTGCGGCAATTAAAATTTCACAGCATTGCATTCATTTGCCAACACTTTCAAAATATTGGTAAATGGTAGTTCTGTTAAAACCATCGCAACACCTTTCTTTCATTAAAACTACACCATCTTTTATAAATATAGTTTTGTCAAATTGAGTGTGAGTGTATTATATTAAATAGTAGTGTGGGAATATTAAATGACTTATCCCACCTTTAATCTAGAGTTTTAATGACATAACTTCCCATGAAAGTTGTGCTTGTTTCAAGACCTTTCACCTTCTTTCATCGTCTTCCTTGTGACGCATCACTAAGAGTGCATCTTCACTTCAACGCTTCATTGGCATCATCTTCTCTTTGACGCGCCACATTTGTATTATAATCCGACCATGAGGATCAAGTCAGTTAGGTCAAATCAAATCAAGTCTAGTTAGTTGATTTTGATTACTATTTTAAATTTTTAATTAAAGCGGATGTAAGTCTAATAGGGCAAATTAGATCCGACCCGCTATAACACTACTCCTACAAATATGAGAGGTCAAAGATTATTTTGGAATGTGGAATGAATATTGAGTTCAGTCAATTTATTATATTGTCTCTATCTTTTATCATAGCCATTGGATCATCTTTATCTTCATGGGAGTAGATCTTATCCCTAGAACACTCACAAGCTCCCAAACACTAGCCACCGTCTTTCTCCACGAGCCACCATACTTTACTGGTCGTCCCTCACCACCCTTAGCCATATGTCATTCTTTGATGACCACCACAATATCGAGATAATTACAAATCTATCTAATTTCAACATTCCTTCACTATTTTAATTTTAACTTTTCACTCCAACCTCGGAATCACAATAAATTACAAACATATCAATCTAGATCTGGTTCATATTGTTGGTACCAGAGTGGTCATTCTCCATGAGCCACCATATTTTACAATCGTCCCTCACCACCCTTAGCCATCTGTCATTCTATGATGACCAACACAATATCAGATAATTACAAATCTATCCAATTTCAACCTTTTTTCACTATTTTAATTTTAACTTTTCACTCCAATCTCGAAATCACAAAAAATTAGAGTCAAAAGAACCATAACTCGTCAGCCTACTAACTATAAAAATATCATATTTTTTTAGAAACATATCAATCTAGATCTGGTTCGTATTGTTGGTACCCAGTCGTCATTCCTCGCCCGATGGTTAACACGAGATCAAGGAAGGCAAATGAGAAAAAATAAGAACTAATCTCTGTCATTGTGGTAGTTTCTTCGATGCCACTACCGACACCAGCAACTGTCAATGATGAGCCACTAGTGTGGACGAAAATGATATTTAGAATTTTTAGCCAAATTGAAGTAGATGTAAACCTCCCTCAAGGACTCAATTTAGGCCTTGGCAAAGGCCCTACTAGCTGCCCACCACCCCGTTGCACCACCAGTGTAGCAGGCGATGGCATAAACAGCCTAGCCATGGGTAGGCGATGACACTCGTAGGGGAGGTGGAGGGAAGTCCTAAACTATCGCAACGACCCTTCCCCTAGCTAAGCATGGTGGAGCACCCTCCACCACTACAGACCCAGACCGCTGCGATAGAGATGCTGGAGCACCCTCTCACGATGAATCTATCGCTATCTTCCCCAGCCGCAGTAGAAGGCAAGGCCAAAATCTGTAGCTTTCCATCGACAATTGCATGAAAGTATGAAGCCCCAAAGTGTCACGTCCATTCCAATCCTCAAACCACTTGCACCTAAACCATGGCCGCAATTCACACAAACATTGGTTGGACAACCACCATCGACGACCATTATTGTTGCAGCAAACCTATGGCTGGTGGCCGCAGGTCCTATGCTTCCACAGCCACTGGTGGCCATGGCTGGCTTCCTTGGCTCAACTACAAGCCGATGGTTGCTACCATAGCCGCTCAACAATCGGGTTGTCGAACCAAATGGTTAACACAAATGCTAGCTACCCCTTTGTCGGGGTGGCTTTGTTGAGGCTTCCCGCTGCTGCGGCTCCACTATGGTGGGGCCTCGGGCCCTATCCATAGCCATTAGGGGCTAATGGACCCACCGATGCCTTGTATTGGCTGTCGTTACATCAAATCTAGCCTAAGCTCAATTTTGGCATTCCATCATCGATCGCCGTCGCTCCGCCCACCACGAGGACCTATCGGGCGATGACTGCCACTGGTTAACTACCCTACCCAGCCACCACCAAGGCTACAATAGCCTATGGCGGCACCCTATTGTTAGGGTTAACTCATTTGCATGGAGAAGATGAAATGCACAAATCACATAGCACCTCGAATTTTTGCTAACTAGTTTGATTACCTCATACAAGTCAATTTTGGATTCATGAGCGTGACCTTAGGCCTAAGTACGAGCTTGAAGATGACTGGTTGAATGATTCGGTGGGCTCACATAAGCCGACTAAATTGGACCAACATGCAACCCGAGCACAACGTGAGCCAGACCAGTGGGGCTATGACCCACGTGACGAACATCCACCGTAAGGTCAACCAGCTTGCTATGATGGGCCATATTGTGGAATTCAAGCTGAAACCATCAAGTTTGATTTTCCAAAAGTTTCTAGAGAAGACCCGCTGGACTGAACCTACTTAGTAGAAGGGCATGGTGATCAAGTGATACTAGTCGGCAGAATGAACTAGATCATTGGAGTCTTAAAATTTTGTTGATGGTCGATTTAGTCTGATCGAGTATGAGGACTTCTAGGCCATTAACTAAGCTAACTTAGTTAATAATAGTTTAAACTTACCACGAGAAGTTTGAATGGATCTGCAATTAAGTAACCAACTAGTTAGACTTGGCCCATAAAGAGCACGACCATCAGTAGGCTTAGGCCTAACATTTAGGCTAAGGTTAAGCCTTGAGGCCCACTCTTCTGAAGAGATCTTTTGATAGAGTCCAAGTTGGATCGACCGAGCCTAGCTCGCACTAGAGGCTTAGGGTACACTAGAGGCTAGAGGCTACACTTACCCAGCCTAGCTCGCACAAATGACCTACTAAAACCCTATACAAATCATGCGCCAATTTGTGCAAATTGACTTGGAAGACTACAAGAAGGGCTTGTGCTTCTAATGTGATGACCGTTTTACCACTGACAATAAATGCAAGGGCCAGCTAGCCAATGTCATGTTCCTTGGTGGGCTCAAAGAGGATGAACCTAAGTCCACTAATTGGCGTGATCGACTCTATGAGAGCAAGGACGTTAGGAATTAGTCACCTTGAGATAAGGTATCGCAAGCATAGCGGAATGTTATGATCGATTACGAGGGTCGAGTTAGTTAGGTTGAGTTGAGTCAAGTCTAGTTAATTAGTTTGATTGTTATTTTTAATTTTAAATTAAAGCGAATGGAAGTCTAATCGGGCAAACTAGATCCGATTTGCTATGACTCTACTACTATAAATAAGCGACGAAACAAAGGGTTAATCCGAGAAGTTTGTTAGGATTTTAACTTAGTTACTGATTTGTTAGGATTTGTTAGAATTGTTTTAGTTGATGAGTCCCTAGGGTGACTCTCTATATATATGTGGAGAAAACCCTAATTAGAGTACGATGATGATGATATTGGAATTGGCTTTGGCCTTTATCTCCTCCTCTACTTGTCTCTAGCTATTGACACCCTCTCCCACATCCCTTCTTCCACCGCCCACGTCTTTGGTCAGCCTCTTCTAGCTTCGAACCTCCCTCTTCTACAACTTCTCCCCCTTCCTACCAAGAACTAAACCTAGCATCCATCTTGCTATTGGAGGGCTATCAAGCTAGGATCTAATTGACTTTCAGCCACTGTTTGGTCAATATCTTGAGATCTAACCGTTTGAATTCTGTGATCTTAGATTTGTTCGAAAGCTCTCTTTAAGAGCAACAACATATCCAAAATTTAGGAGGATCTATTGGTTAGATTGTTCGCAGATTCTTTTAGAAGTTTCATGCTTCATTGAGTCCAAAATCGTTGCGGATTGGATTTCAAGGAGACCAGCAGTGGAGCCTTATTGAACCGATACCCACAAGTCCAGGTGCGTCATGTGAATGTCAATAATCTCCTCTTACCTATGCCTATAATGGTGATGGACGTGCTCTAGGATTTAGAGAAGGTGATCAACATGTATATAGGTTTAGACCTGAACCAAGGATCTTTCGCAAAACTCGACAATGCTATTCAAGGGAGAACCGTATGCTTGGACTTTTCAAAATTCCAAGGCGGTAATGCAACGGATTGGGTGTTTCAAGTTGAACAATACTTTGACTGTCAAGAGACAGCGGAGGACACAAAAGTCTAGATGACAAACTTTCACTCTAAGGAACGACATTGCATTAGTATAGATCGGTTATTCGTGGAGGAGGATTTATTGGTTGGGCTAACTTTTGTAAGAGGATTATACGCAGATTTGGGATAGCGACATATGAAGATTTTGCTGCCACATTAAGCAAGATGGTTCAGAGGACAACCGTATTGGAGTACTAGGCAGAATTTGAAAGAGTTAGTAGTCGTTGTGAGCCACCTTGGCCCGAACCAACATTGATTAGCACATTTATTTCAAGGCTACGAGAGGAGATACAAGTAGATATTTGTGCTCTTTGTCCTACTACTCTTGAGAAGGCCTTTGAGAAGGCCATGAGGATGGAGAAAAACTATAAGGCTCTTAAGATGACGGTAAAAACTAATTCGGACAACCGAGATGGGCAGTTTGCACTTAGAACGCCGGCTAGAAATTCTGTAGGTTCAAAAATAGCGTTTGTGAGTACTAGACCATGACCACATTTGAGACCTTCTTTTAGGTTTTTATTTGTTGGCAATTGTGTACAAAATATTCTAAGTGTATTTTTTCATGTATATGAGCTTTACACAAGTCTAGAATATCTCTGGTTTGAAGAATTGCAAGATTATTGGAGAAAAGCCGTTGAGTTCACACCGCGTTCACACATGCGTTTGAACATGGAATCTATGTTCACACGAGACATAAAGCCACGTTCACAAACGCGTTCGAACGCGGGTGCTGCGTTCACATAGATAGAGAGTCGTGTTCACAAACGCGTTTGAACGCGAATCTGCGTTTACGGGAACAGAGCCGCGTTCACAAACGCGTTCGAACATGGGTACTACGTTCACACGGACGAGAGAGCCGCGTTCACAAACGCGTTCGAACGCGCAATCTTGCGTTCACACGGGCGAGAGCTGCGTTCATAAACGCATTCGAACGCAACCTAAAGAATTCAAGCTGTCGCGTTCGAATGCACTCTGGCCCGTTCGAATGCACCTGAGATCAAGTCATGCCGTTTGAACGCACCCGGGCCGCGTTCGAACGCACCAACGAAGTTTGATGAAATTGGACTTTCGTGAGTACGGATAAGACTTGGATTTGGCTCTAACTTGGAGATCATATATAAGGATTGTGATTCCCTATCTCTAGGGTGGTTGAAGAAGCATTATTGAAGGAGACTTCTTGAGGCTACATCGGTTCTTCAACTAACAAGGTTCCACTCATCATTAAAAGTTAATCTTTTGTCTTAAGGGTTATCTAAACGAAAGATCAATCTCGAGGGCTGCGAGGTTGGACTTCAATCACGAAGCGGTGAATCGTGAGTTCTAGCGAGTAAGACCGAGAGGAACAAAGTAGTTTGGATCGACGGGTTGTTTTGTGAGTCGGTCTTGTAAGCTGCTACTATTCTAGTGATTGGTTTTGATCCGAGTTTGGATCCGTGGTTTTTCCGTTTGAGTTTTCCACGTTAAAATCTTGGCGTTCATCTCTACTTTCGTTCTTAATATTTCTACGGACTTTTACTTAGCGAACGAGTGATATCATTGCCTAGTATTTAGATACATACTTGTGTCTAGGAGTTTTTCAATTGGTATCGGAAGCGAGGTTCTCTCACACTTTGAGAGAGATCGAGATAGGCATGGATTTTCATAGAGATGGACCATCATCTATTAGACCTCCTATCCTAGATGGATCAAATTATGAATATTGGAAAGCTAAGATAAGAGCTTACTTGAAGTCTATAGATGAACGTGTATGGTTTGCCGTTGTGAACGGTTGGAGTCCACCAATGTACATGGTGGATGATAAACTTGTTGATAAACCGATAGAGTCATGGGATAGGTTAGACTATAAAAAAGTTGGATGGAATAGCAAGGCAATAAATGCAATTTTTAGTTGTGTTTCCTCGAAAGAATTTAGAAGAATTTCTACTTGTTAGATAGCAAAATAAGCTTGGATGGTCTTAGAAACTACTCACGAAGGAACTATGGCTGTAAAACTTTCTAAACTTCAGAGGTTGACTACTAGTTTTGAAACTCTACGTATGGAGGATAATGAGACATTTGATGAGTTCTATGCAAAGCTGAGTGATATAGTCAACTCCAGTTTCAACCTAGGAGAGAAAATTTCCTGAAAACATAATTGTCTGTAAGATCCTTAGGTCTCTTCCAGAGATGTTTCAGGCGAAAGTTATCACTATCGAGGAAAATAAGGACATCGATTCTATGAAAGTTGAACAATTGGTAGGAAATCTACAAACATTTGAGTCCAGTCTTTCAAAACCGAGGAAGTCCAAATGGATTACTCTATCCACAGTTGAACAAATTATAGAGGAGTTTGATGATGAAGGTGATTTAGATGTTGAGATGTTGGACATGTTCGTCAAAAAGTTTAATAAATTTTTTCGGAAGCCAAACAAGTTGAATGCTGAAAAACTTGAGAAAAGCAAAGCCTTTGTGAAAAAGAAGAATACTGCGAGTTCGAATATAGATGTGAGCAACAACAGTGTCAAACAGAAAAATAAGAATTCTGAGAATAAATTTCGATGTTTTGAATGTTCTGGTTTTGGACACATAGCACAAGAATGCCCTAATCGCCTTAAGAAGAAGGGTAAAGCTATGAAACTTACTTGGGATGACTTAGATGAATCTGATGATGATTCTGGAAAAGACGAAGAAAACTTTATTGCTTTTGCCTCTTCTCTACTTAATATCGATTCTGTTTTTGATACTGATAGTACAGATGATTAGGATATGTTACCAGCTGAGGAAGATGAATCTAAAATTCAAAAGGCATATAATGACCTGTACCTAAAGTCGTTTAAACTCAAGAAAAGCAATCTTAGACTACTTCAACGACTCAAGGTAATCGAACTAGAAAGAATTCAATTTGAGGAGAAGTACAAATTGGAACTTGAACGTGTCAATGACATTTCTAAATAACTTCACAATGCAAAAAATAAAATGAAGGCTGATGAAATTGAACTAGAGCAATTGCATAAGGAAGTGACATTTCTAAAAGAGAAGAACAAACTTGACGAGATTCTAAAGGCTCAGTTCTCTGGAAAAGGAAGAATATTTGAATAAAACTGTCTTCGTTTCTGCTGGTATACAAAAGGAAGAATATTTGAAGTCATCAACTGCATTTATTAAGCAATCCTGAATGAATGCTTCTAAACTGAAGGTGAATCTACAAACTGGTGAATCGTCAACGGCACCAAAGGTAAACTTTAGTCACACTCCTCGATAAAAGGTGAGTAGAAAAGGGTTTGTTCCGATATGCTATCATTGCGGCATTCTAGGGCATATTCGACCTCATTGCAAATTTTTGCAAAAACCTAGAACTGCTTTCATTTATGGGATGAAAACAAAGGTCATATGGGTCAAGAAAAGTGATTTGAAATGTTATGTTGTGCATACAGCCTTGAAAGCTTTAAATTCTGATTTGTGGTATTTAGACAGTGGTTCTTCAAGACATATGTCGGGTGACAAGTCGTTATTTTCTAATCTTGAAAAACATGAAGGGGGAGTTGTGACATTCGGAAATGGTAATTCATCCAAGGTAATAGGTAAAGGAAAGGTAAATTCTCCGGGGATTCCTATTCTTGAAAATGTTCTTTATGTTAAGGCTTGAAAGCAAATCTTATGAGTATCAATCAATTTTGTGATGAAGATTATGAGGTAAAATTCTCCAAAAATGATTGTATTATTCTAGATCATGGTGGTAATGTTATATGTTATGGATCTAGAATATCTGATAATTGCTATATTGTTGGAACGTCACATAAACTGAAATGTAACAGTGCCTCTTTCAACATTGCAGATCTTTGGCATCAACGTCTTGGACATGTGAATCACAAAGAATTATTTACTCTGTCCAAACAAAAAATGGTAAGAGTAATACCTAAGATGAAAGAAATATCAAAAACAGTGTGCGGTTCGTGTCAAATTGGAAAACAAATTCGGATCTCACACAAGAAGGTAAATGCAGCAACCACCGACCGTGTACTTTAATTAGTTCACATGGACTTGATAGGTCCAACAAAAACGAAAAGTCTTGGAGGTAAACGCTATATATTCTTAATGGTCGATGTTTACTCCAGATATACCTGGGTTGCCTTTCTACGTGAGAAGTCTGAAACCTTTGAGGTTTTTAAATCACTATGCTTAAAATTGCAGAATGAAAAATCTACATGATACGATCTCTCCTTTAGGGCTAAAGATCGATCTTTTCTAATTCTCAGATTTGAACTAGATCTTGCACGAAACTTTGAAATAAGATCCCGAAATATTCCGCCGTCGGATTGATGTGAAATTTTGATATGCTTTAGGTCCGGAAAAGAGCTTTCCAACAAATCAAGTTTCAGGCGAATCGGAGTTGGGGATCTCGAGATATCGTTCGTTTAGTGGACGAACATCAGGATGCTCTGTTTTGGATCCGTGGATGGAGGCACGAGATCCTAGGTAATGGTGGATGGTGGAGGACCGACGTTAATGGGGTGACACCGGTGAAAAGTGATGGTGGAAGGGTTGTGGTTGATGGAAGGATTAGGGCAAGTGTTGGATAGATTGGACAAAGGGGAGAAGAGGGCCACCCCTAAGGGACTAGGGTGATTAGCCGGACGAGGGAGGTTAGAAGCGACGTCGCCGGGGATTGAGAGAACGGGAGCGAAGAAGACGAAGGAGGCAAGGCAAAAGTCAATCTCAATAATCAATAATAATTTTGGTTGCCCTACACATCCTTTTATAGGCTAACCAACAACTCACATTAACCCTAAAACACAATTTTCGCCGACCGCGTTCGAACTCGCCCGACCGCGTTCGAACGCACCGAATGAGCTCTTCTGGATTTGTGAACGCGATGCGGGCGTTCGACCGCGTGATCGAATGCGCTGTCGGTATTTGCGAACGCGATGCGAGGCATTCACGGTGCGTTCGAACGCATAGTACATTCTCTTCACCACGTTCACAACCCCGTTCACAAACCGCATTCGAACGCGACTTACAGAAAACTTATTTTAATGGAAATTAAACACTAAAACATGAAATAAAAACACTCCTAAAGTGAATCCATGCTCGAGACGACGTCGGTGAAGTCCGAATCGTATTACTACAACCCTAGTTAGGATTCGTTCTGATCATGAAAGAGAATTTGAAAATGAAAATTTGTCTATATTTTGCGATTCTCTTGGTATTCAACATGAGTTTTCAGCTCCTATAACTCCACAATAAAACGGGATTGTTGAAAGAAAGAATCGAGTTGTGCAGAAAATGGCTAGGGTTATGCTTCACGCTAAAAAGGTTACTCAAAGGTTTTGGGTGGAGGCGGTCAATACAGCGGTACATGTGATAAATCGTGTTTATTTAAGACGAGGTACAAAAATGACTACTTATGAAATCTGGAAAGGTAAGAAACCTAGTGTTTAAATATTTTCGAGTTTTTGGTAGTAAATATTATATCTTGCGTGATCGAGAATATTTGACTAAATTTGACACTAGAAATAGCGAAGGCATCTTCTTAGTGTATTCAAATAATAGTAGAGCCCACAGAATATTTAATCTTGACACTTCTCTTTGTTATGAAATCTACTAATGTTAGGATAGATGAATCCACGACCGATTTAACTAAAGCTACTCCTATTTCTGTTTGCGAGATACATATGACAAAGAAATAGAAAAAGAGCTTGATCTGGAAATTGAGAATCGGGACGAGCACAAAGTTGAAATGAACAAAGATGGCGCAGCGTCACAGGAACCATCTGCTAGAGTGAAATCAAATCATCCACTATCACAAGTGATCGGAGACGTAAATGAACCAATTAAGACAAGACGACAAATCCAAAGTGAGGTATCATTTACTTGTTATACATCTTCTTTTGAACCTAGAAATGTGAAGGAAGCATTGTTAGACGATTCTTGGGTTAATGCTATGCATGAGAAATTAGAGCAATTTTCTAGGAATGATGTTTGGTATTTAGTTCCTAGACCTAAGAATGTGAACGTCATTGGAACAAAATGGATTTACAAGAATAAAAGTGATGAACATGGCAATATAGTTCGAAATAAAGCTAGACTCGTAGCACAGGGATATACTCAAGTTGAGGGTATAGATTTTGATGAGATATTTGCTCCTATTGCTAGATTAGAATCTATTCGTATACTACTTGCTATTACTTGTCACTTAAAATTTAAATTGTTTCAAATGGATGTGAAAAGTGCTTTCTTGAATGGTACTCTGAATGAAGATGTTTATATGGAACAACCGAAAGGGTTTGAAGATCAAAAATTTCCTTCTCATCTGTTTAAACTGAAAAAGGCCCTCTATGGGCTAAAACAAGCTCCAAGAGCTTGGTATGAGAAGTTAACCACTTTTTTAGTGGATGCGGGGTTCACTCGAGAGGGAGTGGACAAGACATTGTTCATTAGACGGTCAAACAAGAGTTTAGTTGTGGCACAAATTTATGTGGATGACATTGTCTTCGGGGCAATGAGTCGATCATTAGCTAAGGAGTTTGTAGATCTTATGCATAATTATTTTGAGATGAGCATGATGGGTGAGTTGAAGTTCTTTTTGGGACTTCAAATTACTTAGTTGGAAAGAGGGATATTTATCGCTCAAACCAAGTATGCTAAGGATCTTGTGACTAAATTCGGTTTAGAAAATGCAAAACATGCTAGAACTCCTATGAGTCAAACTAGGTAAGGATATTTCAGGAAAAAGTGTTGATCGAGACTTTGTATAGGAGCATGATTGGTAGTCTTTTGGACTTAGCGCTTGTAGACCAGACATTGCATTTAGTGTCGGTGTGTGTGCTAGGTTTTAGTACGAACCTAAGGAGACACATTTGTTTTTGTGAAACGTATTATAAAATATGTCGGTGGCATAGTTGACTTAGGTATCGGTTTTACGTATGATTTGGGAGCTATCATATCTGGATACACGGATTCGATTGGGCGGAGTTCATGTGATGATAGAAAAAGTACCTCGGGTGGATGTTTTTATATTGAAAACAATCTGGTTGCTTGGCACAGTAAGAAACAAAACTCGATATCTTTATCCACACAGAGATCGAGGACATACATTTTAAGAGTGACGAAATGTAACAAGTGAACCTTAAAAAAATTAATTAATTTATGGGCACGATGTGGTCGACCACACTATGGCTGGCCTCGTGCCTATGTGAAGTAGCCTGCATGGAGGGGCACCACACGCCCCATCGTCGCTGCCGTGATACATTCCAATTTTCAGATCTATTCCGATTTTCAGATCTGGACAGGATCTAACACAAAACTTTAAAAATAGATATCGAACGATGCCGCCGTCGGATGGACGTGAGATTTTGATATGTCTTAGACCAAGAAAAAAGCTTTCCAACAAATCACGTTTCAGGGAATCGGATATAGAGATCTCAAAATATCGTCCGATTATTGGACGAACGTCAGGGGGTCTGTCTTAAGATCCGTGGATGGAGGCACGAGATCCTAGATGATGGTGGATGGTGGTGGACCGACATTAATGGGGTGGCACCGGTGAATAAGTGGTGGTGGAAGGGTTTTGGGTGATGGAAAGGTTTGGGCAAGTGTTGGATAGATTGGAAGAAGGGGCAGGAGTGGGCCGCCCCTAAGGGACTAGGGTGATTGGCCGATCAAGGGAGGCTAGAAGTAGCGTCGTCGGTGATTGAGAGAATGCGAGTGAAGAAGATGAAGGAGATAAGGCAAAACTCAATTCATCAATAATGACTCTATGGTTGCCATCCACACCTTTAGAGGCTAACCAAACAATTCAAAATAAACCCTAAATAGTACATTTTTGTCGACCGCATTCGAACGCGCCCGATCGCATTCGAACGCATATTTTTCGCACTTCTCTGGATTTGCTAACACGATGCAGGCGTTTGCAGGCGCGTTCAAACGCACAATTCGCACTCTCTAGATGTGCGAACCTGATGTAGGCGTTCACAATCGCGTTCGAACGCGACATACATAAAACTTATATTTTTCTTAAGAATTAAATACTAAAATAAGAAACAGAGATACCCCTAAAGTGTACTCATGCTCGAGACAATATCGGTGAAGTCCGAATCATATCAATCCACCACGCTTCTGCAACCTTATCCTCAAGATTTGAAATTGGAAACGCGATCCATGATATCTGACTCTAGCTCCCAGGTAGACTCGTCAGTGGGCTTGCCTAGCCACTCGATCAGCATTTCGATCTCCAATCTGGATCCATGGCATCTTCTCCTGCGGCCTAAGACTCGGACCGGTTGAATTGGGCCATCTTCCTCCA
Source organism: Typha latifolia (assembly GCF_019914945.1). Classification (NCBI taxonomy): domain Eukaryota; kingdom Viridiplantae; phylum Streptophyta; class Magnoliopsida; order Poales; family Typhaceae; genus Typha; species Typha latifolia. The sequence goes on along the minus strand of NC_133086.1, from coordinate 10,853,164 downwards.
TTGGTTCGGGCAAGGTCGAACCCACCACATAGTTAGGCCTGATCTGAGCCTTTAATGCCGATACATGAAAGACCGGATGGATCCTGGTACCCTTAGGTAGGTCTAACCGGTAAGCTATTGGACCGATTCGTTGTAGCACTCGGTACGGACCATAGTACTTGTGCCCCAACTTCTGGTTCAAAATTGGCCTCAATGTGGATTGCCGGTACGGTTGAGCTTGAACGAACACCCATTGATGTACCTCAAACTCTCGCTCATGCCAACCTTTGTCATGAGTCTACTTCATGCAGTTTTGGGCTATTGCTAGGTGAATCTTGAGCCGTCTCAAAGTTTTATCTCGATCAGCAAGTTCCAAGTCGAGCTCGGTTCTATCCACCGCCGCGAGTCTTTCATAGGTACGCAAGATAGGGGGAGTGCACCCATAAACCACCTCAAAAGGGGGTCATGCCGATGCTAGAGTGATGAGCGGTATTGTATGACCACTTGGCTCATGGAAGGAATTGGACCCAATTCTTTGGTCGGTCCACCACAAAGCATCGCAAGTATTGCTCCAGTCCGCGATTCACCACTTTGGTTTGGCCATCCGTCTTGGGGTGATAAGCTGAACTAAGGTTAATTCAAGTCCCTTGCAATCTGAAGAACTCGAACCAAAACTCACTGATGAAGATGCGATCCCGGTCTGACACGACTGTCCTAGGCACCCCATGCAAGCGCGCCATTTCCCGAACAAAAATTTCAGCAACCTTTTTCGCTGAAAACGGGTGCGACAATGCTATGAGTATATTTGATCATCCTATCACCACCGATTGTCCTCAGACCTCCGGCAGCCCCTCAATGAAGTCCATGGGGATGTCCTCCCAAATATGCTCCGATATAGGCAGTGGTTGCAACAGCCCGCTGGGTTTGAGTGTCTCTGATTTGACTCGTTGGCAAATTTGGCATTCACGCACATATTTCTTCACGTCCCAACTTTATCGTTGTCCAATTACAATTTTGGGCCAGCCGCTTATAGGTACATAAGACCCCTTCATGGCCTGCTATAGGAGTATCATGGAAGTGTACCATCAATAGTCTCCATAGCTCTTCGTCTGCGGGTACTTTGATCGGCCCACGCTCGAGTACCAACCCGTCGTGCTTCTCGTGCTCGGGGTGGTTTTATGGGTTCTAATAGGCTCTAATACCAAATTGTTAAGCTCTGATACCAATTTAATAAGGTCTGATACCAATTTGATAAGCTCCGATACCAATTTGATAAGCTCTGATACCAAATGATAGGATCTGGAATCAAAAAATCAGCTACAGAATAATTCCTTAAGATTTGAATTTATTACAGGAATCAGTCCGCCTAACTGTGGGAAAATATTCGTCATATATTCTCTGGTGGTCAGAAAATTACGAAACTAATTGGGTTAGATCCATAGCTTCCTGATCTACAATATTTGTATTTACGCCCTTCATAGATCCAACTGTAGCAGGGAAGAAAACACAGAATTACATGAAAACACGGAATCCACTGTTAGGTTTTTAATTATTGGCAATTGTGTACAAAATATTCTAAGTGTATTTATAGATGTATATGAGCTTTATACGAGTCTAGAAAATCTCTGGTTTGAAGAAGCAAGATTGAAGGAGACTTCTTGAGGCTACATCGGTTCTTCAACTAACAAGGTCCTACTCTTCTAAAAAGCTTAATCTTTCGTCTTAAGGGCTATCGAGACGAAAGATCAATCTCGAAGTTATTGAGGTTGGACATCAATCACGATAAGTATTGAATCGTGGGTTCTAGCGAGCAAGACTAAGAGGAACAAAGTCGTTTGGATCGACGGGATGTTTTGTGAGTCAGTCTTGTAACTGCTACTATCCTAGTGATTGGTTTTGATCCGAGTTTGGATCTGTGGTTTTTTTTTCGTTTGGGTTTTTCTACATTAAAATCTTAGCGTTCATATCTACTTTCCTTTTTAGTATTTCTTCGGAGTTTTACTTAAGCGAACGAGTGATATCATTGCCTAGTATTTATATACATACTTGTGTCTAGGGGTTTTCCATCCACTACTTCATTTTCCTCCACATCCTCCACTTCGTCCAACACCATCACCCTGGCCACAAGTCGAGCACATTTGTGCCTTAGAGTGAATCGTTCATCACAATAAAAGAATAACCATTTAGCTTTTATTTCTTCAACTTGGGCTTGGGTAAGTCTTCTCATGGTAGCTCGAAGAGGTCTCCTCACCTCTGGTTATGGCCATGGAAGCAATCTTGCACTCGTTGTCCTTGGTGGAGCCGCCAGCACATGATGTGCGGCTGTGGTTTGCCGAGGCACTCCTCAAACCTCTGTGGTGCTCCAGCCCCCTTTTGTTGCCAACCAAAGCTCCTTAAGCTTCTTTTCAATCAATTGAGCTGTAGCAAAAGCCTCAAGTAATGTGGTTGGTCGAGCAACCTTCACTTCGACCTGAATGTCCCGCTAAAGGTCGCTAATAAATGTCCTCTTGAGTTGGCACTCTAACTAGCCATGAACTCGATTGCTAATACTATGCGTCAATTAATCTCAAATGGTATAATATGCATTGATTATGTGAATTCAAAGGATAACATTACGAATCCATTAACAAAGAGCTTAATAAGAGATCAAATGTATTATTCATCATAGGCAATGGGTTTAAAACTAATCACCTAGAGTAACGACATAATGACAACCCAACCTAGTTGACTAGAGATCCCAAGATTTAGGTTCAAGGGCAACCGAGTTGTGGAGGCGTTCTTTGAAATTACTAAGGAATTATTTCCTATGATGACATAGTGATAAACTGATACGATCTTCTCTTTGGGGCTAAGGCTCGATACCGGCTTGATACGATCTTCTCTTTGGGGCTAAGGCTCGATACCAGCTTGTTACGATCAGGCACGGAACTTTGAAATTAGATCCCGAAATATGCTGTCATCGGATCGATATGAGATTTTGATATGTTGTAGCCTCGTAAAAGATCTTTCCAACAAATCTAGTTACAGGCGAATCGGAGTTGGGGATCTCGAGATATCGTTCGTTTAGTGGACGAACATCAGGATGCTCTGTTTTGGATTCGTGGATGGAGGCACGAGATCCTAGGTAATGGTGGATGGTGGTGGACCGGCGTTAATGTGGTGGCACCGGTGAAAAGTGATGGTGGAACGGTTGTGGTTGATGGAAGGATTAGGGCAAGTGTTGGATAGATTGGACGAAGGGGAGAAGAGGGCCACCCCTAAGGGACTAGGGTGATTAGCCGGACGAGGGAGGTTAGAAGCGGCGTCGCCGGGGATTGAGAGAACGGGAGCGAAGAAGACGAAGGAGGCAAGGCAAAACTCAATCTCAATAATCAATACCATTTTTGGTTGCCCTACACATCCTTTTATAGGCTAACCAACAACTCACATTAACCCTAAAACACAATTTTCACCGACCGCGTTCGAACTCGCCCGACCGCGTTCGAACGCACCGAATTAGCTCTTCTCTGGATTTGCGAACGCGATGCAGGCGTTCGAACGCGTGATCGAACGCGTCTGTCGGTATTTGCGAATGCGATGCCGGCGTTCACAGTGCGTTCGAACGCATAGTACATTCTCTTCACCACGTTCACAACCTTGTTCACAAACCGCGTTCGAACTCACTCCACCCGCGTTCGAACGCGACTTACAAAAAACTTATTTTAATGGAAATTAAACACTAAAACATGAAATAAAAACACTCCTAAAGTGAATCCATGCTCGAGACGACGTCGGTGAAGTCCGAATCGTATCATAAACCTGCACTAAGTGTTAGGGTAAGCAATGCTTTTAATGGCCCTTATACCTTAAAAATTGAAGTGAAGCATGGTAGGATACTCTTAATAAGAGGTCACCTATGTAAGTGTGAAGTGGGCTGCTTCTATCAAATGTCTAGGCTAAATCTCTCGAGCATTGATAGAATTACCAAGCGCGTCCAAGGCTAAAATTAACATAACATACAGAACCAATTGTGCTGAACAATTCAAGACATTATGTTCACTGTTTAGCGAATAAATCTAATAATACTTCACTAGGAAAGGTTTAAAGCCAAAAGCTTCCTATCTTGATACGGTAGCTTTTCGTTGTACTCTCAATCAAGTCTACATTCATATGTATGTGTAGCCAACGCATTCATGCGGGGGAGTGTTGGAAATATCATATCTTTGACATGAATATTTTATTAACTATGAGCTAAGTTTTAAGTGGGGTTCACACATTATTAATGATGGATTAATGATGCATCATATATTCACTTATTTAAATCCATGAAGAAAAGTGAATAAAAATAGGCTCTAAACTGGGTTTCATGGCAATAAAAAATAAAGATAAGTTAGTATGGTATATATAAGTGTCAAACTTCTTATTGGCCTTGAGCCCCAAAAGGGATATCTATTTTGTGGGTAAATAATACTATCCAAATTAACTCACACATGTGCATCGCTCGGCCTTGCTCAGCTCGATTTCGTTCATGCACGCGAGTTAAGTCTAAAATTATTTTTTTGCCTGATTTGAGTTTAGATTTGGTCTAGTTCGGATTAGGTTCGGTTGGTTGAACCTGAAGGGGCATGTCCCCTTAGATTAATCAGTTAGTTGTTGGTTGAACCCGGAATGGTGCCTCCCTTCATATTAAAAATTATTAATTGGTTTTGACCTGAAAGATCCATTCGTGACCATATCTAACCCTCTATTCACATCCCTTCGTTATGCCCTGTTTACTACTATAAATAGGTCGTCATTTTGCATTTATTAATCATAGTATTTTATACTTTCCGTTCATATGTTGAGTCTTTTGTCTGCATTTGAGAGAGAGTACTACATAGTTCAGGTTCGATAGAGCATTCATATAGCAACATCCTTTCGAGTGCAAGACAGTCATTGTATCTTGTGAGACCGAGCGTCCCTTTGTTCTAGAAAGCGAGTAGATAAGCGCGAATTGGTCTTAAGGATATAGTGTCCAATACTAGGCTCGACTATATAAAATTTTATATTCGGTAATTCATAAGTTTATTTAAATTCATTTAATTTATTGGATCAGATTTATTGTGACCTTTGGAATCAAATAATTTTCTCCAACACTTCTCACTATAATTGCATCCTATTTTGTACTTTAATTCACATTAAAACTCTAGATTGAACCTAAATGATATTAGATATTTATTCGGATATTATTTTTCGACCTATATATATATATATATATATATATATATATATATATATATCTATATCTACATAGATGATATAGATATGAATATCAAAACAGGTAAGAAAAACACAACCCATATACGATCAACAAAATCCAATTACAAATTAAGCCCGATTATATTTGATTTAATCTGATTGGTTTTCACTCCCATATGCAACTCAGCGAGCATTTATTAAATTTCAGAAACGAAGGGGGCTACATGACTTTATTATAAGCCTTGATGGCTGTGACAATACTAAGCCTATGATTACTTACAATGACATGGAATTAACGCATATATAATTTCATATGTGATACGAACCATATATAATTTCATATGTGATACGAACCTTCTACTTGGCTGATGTCATGCAGATCCTTTTACCCAATAATTAAGTACTTGGTGGCAGAAAATTCTAGAAACATCCAGATATATCCTTTAATTAATACTCAAACCATTGAGATGGCGGTTTCGGGTGACGTGCTTTTTTTTTCTCCTTGGCTAGTTACACTGACAAACATATTATGTCGTAATTTAATAGAACCGGACAGATATACACTTGAGTTTAATTACGGAAAATATTGCACAATTTTGCACTTCGCACACAGTAAATGACCAACCTAATGACCACGTCAAAAGTTACACGAAAATTTTAGATTATTTTTCAGCTGACTGATTGGCTTAATACATTAGTCGTCATTATTGGATTCATGCATTGAGTTATGTGCCATGTACAAGTCAAGTTATTTAATTCAAGCATATCGAAGATATTAAAAGTGCAATTCATAGTAGAGGAATCAGAGAATTAGCATACTTCGAAAGATAACATATATATATATATATATATATGTATGACACATGACACTTATGTTGACGAAGAACATTGACAAAGGAAAGTATGAGATGCTTATTATGTACTTAATGATGTATGTTATATGACTTGATTTTCTACAGCCTTTGAATTTTGACAGCAGACTGTAATCATTCTAAATAAGGTACGTACGTACCTAATTTATGTATTAATTGGTCCCGTCTATATCTTTGATTCCGACGCAGGAAATTAATTAAAAACCAATAGTTGTCTCATTCTTTGTTTTACATAGGCTATGGTGAAAACCAAAAACCGTTATATATTGTAAAGATTACTGTTACCATTTGACTATAATTTTTTGCCTAGCTAATTAAATTTAAGAACACTGATATGTTCATTGTAGATGCACATGATGGTTGGCGTTCTCTTATATTGTTTACTGTTGGGCACCATTAAGCAGCCACAATAAAGTAGGGCCATTTGGTTTAATTATATTTCATTATTTGACATCTATAATATTAAATGAGAAACTTATGTAAACAAATATGTTCCCTCTTTTTCGATAGTAAAAGTTAAGAGAATATGTTAACATCCACTTAATTAACCTAGACGTTAAGTTGCTATATGTGAGCATATCTTACTTCTTGGAAAGAATATTTTAGATGAAATTCAATTAAATCTTGTTTACAAATAAATTTCGCTATTTCCAAACCGATAATATTAAAAGTAAAATCTATCTAATCTTTTCGTTTGCAATGAAATAGGAATAAATTCATTATGTTCATTTTTCATATTTTACCTTTCGGCATCCATAAGAATGTAATAGAGTAACTCTTTTGATATTTCTAAATGTTTAGCCCCATTTTGTGGAATAGGAATAGATTTATTTTAGAATAAGTCTTCTTATTCTGGTACGATACGAAACAATAACTTATCTTATTCTGGTATAGTAATATATTATTCTCTCTCATCTTATTCCATATAACTTTTAAAAAATAATTTAGTAATCCACAATTACTATTTTGCCCCTAAATTAGACTATTTAATTACGTATTACCCTAGCTACAGTTGAGATTTTCTTTCTCCACACTATCTATTCTCTTAAATACTGGCATTTCAACTACAGTTTAGATTTTTTATCTCATATATCTATTCTTTTAAATATAAGTCTTCTACTACATAGTTATTTTACATCGAATGCAGATTTATATCCTCTAGTTTATGATTATTTTACATAGAGTACGAGCTTAAAACCTTGCATTATCCTATAGTGCATCTTTATATTATCTAGTGCATAGTTATTTTATATAGAGTACGGGCGTATAATCTCACATTACCCAACAGTGCCTCTTTATATCCTCTAGTACATAGTTTTTTTTATATAGAGTGCGAACTTATAACCATGCATTATTCCGCATTACTTCTCAAGGGTATTTTTGTCATTTGGAACATCATCAATTCTCAATACAATTTCATTATTCTTTAATTTCATTATTCATTGAGAATTAATTTCAATCAATTCTCAGCATAATTCTCAAATTGACAGAGAATGTGAATTCCGTGTTCAAACGCGTTCAACTCTGTTTGAATGCGATAAACAAGAATTCATTGTTTCTAGGGTTATTATTTGTCATTTTTCCTTGTTGGGTTAGCCTCTTAAGATGTAGATGGCAACCAAAATGATTATTATGAATGAATATTTATTTCTATCCCTTCCCTTCCTCTCTACCCTAATTTTCCTTCCTCTTCATTCAATACCTAGTCGTGCGCCATCTCAACGTCGGTGATCCTCTAATCTCCCTCACCTATCGAGTCCTCCCTTCTCCTTGGGATCTCAACCACTTCTGCCCCCTCATCCTTATCCTCTTAACACCATGATCCATCTATCCCATCACCCTTATCATCCCTCTCCCTATCATCATCATCACCCGTCACCCTCACTATCAATGATAGGCTCTAATACCACTTTGATATGCTCTGATACCAATTTGATAGGCTCTAATACCACTTTGATAGATTCTCGAACTAAAGAGAGGCTACACAACGATTCCTTTAAGATCTAGATATATTACAGGAATGAAACATAGAAGACAGGATGCACTCTCAACCCCTCCGACTGCTTTAAACGATATGCAACAGGACTAATACGCTCCAACACCCGAAACAGACCAAAGTAGCGATGTTCTAACTTTTGGTTTCGCATCGGACGTAAGGTCACATGTCGATACGGTTGCACCCTCACAAACACCTAACTGCGGATGTCAAACTCCTGCTCCCTTTGGCTACGATCATAAACTTGCTTCATGCAATTTTGAGCAAGTTTAAAATGAACATGCAACCTCTGTCCGATCTGCAGATGCCAATGGATCATAAGTGCGTAACGTCGGAGCCGTGCGTCCAAACACCGCCTCAAATGGAGTCATGTCAATGCTGCTATGGTAGGCAATGTTGTAGGACCACTCTGCCTGTGGTAAGAACTCCAACCATCATCTTAGCATCTCTCCAACAAAGCACCTCAAGTACTGCTCAATGCTTCGATTGACTACCTTGATTTGGCCGTCCGTCTGTGGATGGTAGGCCGAACTGAAGTTCAATCGAGTCCCCTACAATCTGAAAAACTCAGTCCAAAAGTCACTCATAAATATATGATCACAATCCGAGAAAATCGTGTGTGGCATGCCATGTAACCGAGCAACATCTCTAACGAAAATTTCAGCCACCAACTTAGGCGAAACGGATGTGACAATGCCGAAAAGTGCGCATACTTGCTCAATCCGTCAACCACTACAAAGATAACGGAATAACCACGTACCAGCAGCAGACCCTCTATGAAATTCGTAGAAATGTCTTCCCAAACACGGTCCGGTATAGGTAAAGGCTGTAGTAATCCGGCCGGTTTCAATGTGGTTGTCTTAGCCCTTTGATAGACTTCGCAAGCATGAACAAAACTCCTCACATCCTGCCTCAATCCTGGCTATGTGCAACTCTGAGATATCCTCCTATAAGTCCTCAAGACACCCTCATGACAAGCCTCTGGAGTTTGGTGGAAGTGCTCCAATAATTTCTGTCGCAATCCACGGTCCAGCAGTAAACTACCTCGGTTTTCCAACTCTAGATGGCTCTACAAATCATCCATCACCTCTTGCAACAATCTCAAAATATCCGGGCCAAATGTACATGCATACCTCAGCTCGTCAATGAAGGGAAAGGTAGGAGAAGAATAGGCTGCAAGCTCGGCAATATCGATTTGGCGCGATAGTGCATCCGCCGCTCTATTTTCTGTTCCCTTCTTGTATTGTATTACATAATCATACCCCAACAATTTTGTGACCCATCTCTGCTGTGACGGAGTGTGTATACGCTGTCCCATAAAGTATGGAAGACTCCTTTGATCGATTTGTATAATGAATTGTCTACTGATCAAATAAGGCCTCCACTTTATCACCGCATGCAGAATTACTAACATCTCTCTTTCATAAGTTGATAATTGCTGAGATTTTTATGACAAAGCCTTACTAAGGAAGGCTATGGGACGTCCTCCTTATATTAGTACAGCTCAAATGCCAACACCCGACGCATCACATTCCACAATAAACTCTTTGGTACAGTCTGGTAGCACTAGAATGGGCACCGTCGTCATTGTTGTTTTCATTCAAAGGTTGAAGTGGCTTCATCCGTCCATCTAAAAGAGTCCTTCAATAAAGAAGTGAGAGGAGCAGCGATCTTGCCATATCCGGTGATGAATCGGCAATAATATCCGGTCAGACCCAAAAATCATTTCAATCTGGTGGTAGTAGTAGGATTAGGCCAAGCGGTCAGGCATGCAACCTTTTGAGGATCCGTCGCTATACCCTCCGCTGAAATAATGTGGCCTAAATACTCCACTTGTGGTACTCCCCATAGGCACTTGGACTTCTTGATCTTCAATTAGTTTTGTTTCAACAAATTTAGCACACCCTCCAAATGCCGCCAATGCTCTAATTCAATCCTGCTATACACCAAAATATCATCAAAAAATACCTAGGCATTCCTTCGCAAGAGAGGCTGAAATATATCATTCGTGAGGCCTTGAAAGATAGTTGCAGCATTTGTGAGACTAAAAAGCATCACCCGGAACTCGTAATGCCCGTCCGAAGTTTGAAACGCAGTTTTGTGTACATCTGTTGGGTGAACTCTAATTTGATGATACCCGGCCCTCAAGTTAAGCTTGCTGAATATAGTCGCCCCTACAAGCTCGTCCTACAACACCTCGATAAGTAGAATAGGATATCGGTCATTGATGGTAATAGCATTTAGTGCCCGATAGTCGACACAAAAATGCCATGTACCATCCTTTTTTCGCACAAATAGCACGGTGGATGAGTATGAGCTATGACTTGGTTGAATGAGACATTGCTCCAACATCTCGGCTACCATCTTTGAGATAACTTCTTTTTACACATGTGGATACTAATATGGCCTCACATTCGCTGGTGCAGCCTCGGGTATAATCTCTATGCTATGGTTTGCCGCTCTCCTCGGTGGCAACTCTTGTGGCTCCTGAAATAGTCTAGAAAAGTTATCTAATAAATTACACAATTCAATGGTAGTACCTGAACTCGTTTGAGGCTCATCTCCTGCTGGTCATAACTGAAGAAGATAGGCCAAATCATATGCACAAGGCAGCCCCATCATAGGCGCATCGCAGGAATCGACAAAGACTAAACGCCATCAAGCCACACATCTTTGTTTCCTTGTTTAAATTTTATCCACATGCTCCGAAAATTAAATGTGACGAGTCCCAAACTCTGTAACTACTGAGTACCAAGGACAATGTCCACTCCTCGCAGCACCAACGGATACAAGTCCACAATGATATCGTGTTCTTGCACTCGTATATCGACCCGGCGACACAAGCTCTCTACCTTAAGCTTCGTGCCGTCGCCAATGGCAACGTCAAATCCCATGGTCAATTCGGCATCCAAACCCAATCTCCTCACTAATCTCTCATCTAGAAAGTTGTGTGTACTCCCCGAATTGATGAGGATGTGCACACAATGCTTTCTAATGAGTCCGTCTACGCATAACATCCTCGGCATGGAAGTACCTGAATATGCATGCATCGACATTTCAGCTTAGATATTTTCTTTCGCACCTACCTCAACAGCCTCCTTGTGGACCTCCTCTGGACACTCTTCAGCATCAACAACCTCATCCTCCTCCTCAAGACTATCTATAAGCATCACACTCTGATCGGTTTAGAACAACGATGGCCAGGGGTGAAATGCTCATCACATCGAAAGCAAAGGCCTTTTGCTCTTCGCTCCTCCACTTGGGCAGGTGTGAGAGTTCGAACGGGGGTCTTGTGCCTCCTCTAATATTAGAAGAAGGTCTCAAAAGTGGTCGTGGTCTAGTGCTTGCAGTAGCTATTTTTGAAATCGTAGAATTTGTAGCCGGCGTTCTAGGTGCGAGATCGCCCTTCTTGGTTGCCCCAATTAGTTTTATTTGCCATCTTTAGAGCCTTATGTTTTTGCTCTATCCTCACGGCCTTCTCAAAGGCCTCCTCAAGAGTAGTAGGACAAAGAGCATGAACTTCTGCCTGAATCTCATCTCGCAGCCCTGAAATAAATGTGGTCATTAATGTCAGTTCGGGCCAAGGTGGGTCACAATGACTACTAACTAACTCAAACTCAGCTTGGTACTCTAATACGGTCATCCTTTAAACCATCTTGCTTAATGTGGCAGCAAAATCTTCATGTGCCGCTGTCCCAAATCTACATGTAATCCTCCTACAAAAATTAGCCCATCCGATAAATCCTCCACCACGAATAAGCTGATCTATACTAATGCAATGCCGTTCCTTGGAGGTAATGACTTTCCATCTAGACTTTTGCATCTTCCGCTGTAGCTTGATAATCAAAATATTGTTCAACTTGAAACACTCAATCCGTTAGATCACCGCCTTGAAATTTTGGAAAATTGAAGCATGCGGTTCTCCCTTGAATAGCATTGTCGGGTTCGCGAAAGATCCTTAGTTCAAGTTGATCCCCTTTTCTAAATCTTTGACCATGTCCATCACCATCTCCAAAGGGATCAACCTCATTCTCAAAGTGCCAATCCTCCTCATCGACGAAGCGCACCGGTGCCGCACGCCTCTCGGGTTCCACCACCGCCGATCTTGGGTTTTACAACGGAGGTGGGGAATGATGTGTGGGCATAGGTAAGAGGGGATCATTAACACTTGCATGACGTACCTAAACCTGTGGGGTATTAGTTCGATGAGGTCCCACCGCTAGTCCTTCTTGAAACTACGATTGTCGTCGAGGAGATGACGAATCAAATCGGTTCATGACATATTCCTTGAAATCATTATGATCCTTTTGAATTGGGTCAACTCTATGCATCAATGTATGGAACATGCCCCTAAGTTCATCCATATTCGTACTTATGGACGTTGGAAGAATATTACAGGAATCAGTCCGCGCAACTGTGGAAGAATATTTGTTAGATATTCTCTAGTAGTTAGACAATTACGAAACTAATTAGGTTAGATCCATAACTTCCTGATATACAATTTTTGTATTTATGCTCTTCGTAGATTCGAACTGTAGCAGGGATAAAAACATGAAATAACATAGGTGATGGTGGTGGTGACGGGTGGAGTGGATGTTAGGGTTATGGATAGGTGTGGAGATGAAGGTGGATTGTGGATGTGGTTAAAGGATGTAGACGAAGGGAACGAAGTGGTCGAGATCCCAAAGAAGAGGGGTGGCTCGATAGTCGAGGGAGATTAAAAGTTAGAAGAAACCTTGCCAACAGTAGAGGTGGAAGGATGGTAAAGAGAGAGGAGGGAGATTAAAGTAGATAGATGATAGAGAGGCAAGAATTAATATTCTAATAGTATAATAAATTTGGCTACCATCCACATATAAATAAACAACTAATGTAGTAAGAATAGATCCTAACTAAACGTATCAATCAACCCCACTTTTACGTATTTTTGTTTTAGTTTCAGTCATAATCTGCAAAGGGTGTAAATACTAAAAAAGTATATCAGGAAGTTACGGATCGGCCACCCCTGATTTCGTAATTTTTTTTTACTATAGAATATTTGGTGATTATTTTCCTCCATTTGCCACGAGGTTGTTTTCGTACATTCGACCTTGATCGGGTAGCGGACGCATGGTTCATAACATTGTGATATTTGCACGTGAACAATAGATTGAGGTTTGATCTATATATCTTCTTCCATGCTTCCCTTCATCAATTGGTAGCGAGCCTACACTTCATTCCTACAACATCTAGGTGATGTGTTGATATTGTTTTGTTGCTCGTGGTCATGGACAAGAAGATTATCTTGGTTATCTATGCTTATTTGAACGACATAAAATAGATAAAGGAACAACTTGAATGGATGATGCAATAACTCGATATTTGGGAGGCTAGAGTTCAACACCATCAACGTCTAATTAGTGAGGAGATTATCGGTAAGGATTTTTATTACCTTCATGCAAACAATGCTTCTACAAGATTGATTCACAAGATTTAGAAGTAGATCTAGAAAATGAGTTTTATGATGGCTTTTAGTTAGAAAGGCTTTTTGATTGTGAAAAGGAAGTATTGAGATAATTGGAGGACCTATCTTTGATGATTATGAAGATGAATAACTTTTTAGATTGAAGAATTCTTGTTTAATGCCTATCCTAACACTATGCCAAAATAGACTTATGTTGGCATTTTTATACGTAGTAACAAATTTGTTTAAATACCGAGTAAAAGTTTTAGCGGTGTATATGCAAACGCCATTTATGCCCTAGTTGGGAAAGGTTTGTGAGAGTGTGTTAGGTTTTTATTTGTTGGCAATTGTGTACAAAATATTCTAAGTATATTTTTTCATGTATATGAGCTTTACACAAGTCTAGAATATCTCTGGTTTGAAGAATTGCAAGATTATTGGAGAAAAGCCTTCGAGTTCACACCGCGTTCACAAACGCGTTCGAACGCGGTGCATTCCGAAAACGAGTTCGAACGCGAAATCTGCGTTCACACAGACAGAGAGCCGCGTTCACAAACGCGTTCGAACGCAGTGCGTTCACAAACGAGTTCGAACGCGAAATCTGCGTTCACACAAACAAAGAGCCGCGTTCACAAACGCATTCGAATGCGGTGCGTTCACAAACGAGTTCGAACGCGAAATCTGCGTTCACACAGACAGAGAGCCGCGTTTACAAACGCGTTCGAACGCGAAATCTGCGTTCACACGACGAGAGCCGCGTTCACAAATGTGTTCGAACGCGGATCTTTGCGTTCACACGAGGCGAGAGCTGCGTTCACAAACGCATTCAAACGCATCCTTAAGAATTCAAGGCATCGCGTTCGAACGCACCAACAAAGTTTAAGAATATTGGACTTTCGTGAGTATGGATAAGACTCGGATTTGGCTCTATCTTGAAGATCGTGAGTATGGATAAGATTTGGATTTGGCTATATCTTGAAGATCGTGAGTACGGATAAGATTTAGATTTGGCTATATCTTGTACTTTCGTGAGTACGGATAAGATTAGGATTTGGTTCTATCTTGTACTTTCGTGAGTACGGATAAGATTGAGATTTGGCTCTATCTTGGAGATGATATATAAGGATTTTGAAACCCTATCTCTAGCGTAGTTGAAGAAGCATTATTGAAGGAAACTTCTTGAGGCTACATCGGTTCTTCAACTAACAAGGTTCCACTAATATACAAATCTTAATCTTTCGTCTTAAGGGCTATCTAGACGAAAGATCAATCTCGAGGGTTGAGATTGGACTTCAATCACGAGAAGCGGTGAATCGTGGGTTCTAGCGAGCAAGGCGAGAGGAACAAAGTCATTTGGATCGACGGGTTGTTTTGAGAGTTAGTCTTGTAAGCTTGCTATTATTCTAGTGATTGGTTTTGATTCGAGTTTGGATCCGTGGTTTTTTCCCATTTGGGTTTTTCACGTTAAAATCTTGGCGTTCATCTCTGCTTTCATTCTTAATATTTCTACGGACTTTTACTTAGCGAACGAGTGATATCATTGCCTAGTATTTAGATACATACTTGTGTCTATGGGTTTTTCAGAGTGCTTAACTAGCAACGCTAGGTAAAACCTCTTTGCTAGCACTTATACATGCTGGCGGTAACTAATGACAGTTGAAATGCCACAATAAATATGTTCGCCAACATAAATAGTTATCGGCACAAATATTTTAGCCAACAATTATAAACGTCAATTAATATGTTTACTGTCAATTATTTAAATTGGTTTAAGTTATATAACCAATATTTTATAAATGTCAGGAAAACTATATGTGCCAGCGTGTAGATGCATGCCAGGCAAAATAGATGCTCCAGTATTTACGAAACACTGGAAATATAATTTTAGCGGATAGATTTGTATATTGCAAAATGTTTATATTTCGACATTTAGATACAGTGACAAATATTGTTGTCCGATGTTTAGTAAATATTGGTAAAATATGCCATAGAAGGTTTATATGCCTGCATATATAAACGTCGGCATATGTTGCTTGGCCAACATATAAACACACGAATAAAAAACTATTTATTAAATTATAAAACTAAAGATATCAGAACTGATATTTCAAATAACTTGCTAGATCAACAAAATATCCAAAAGAATAACAAAATAACTAGTTAATCTCTTCACTATAATTTCAACAATTTAATAAAGCATAACAAAGTTTATCTTCAAAAGAAGACATATATTCAATACAGAAAAAAATGTATCACCTTAAACAGTCAATATTTTATAATTCTAATTTTCACTGTAAATAGAAATATAACAAAATTGTCTTCCCAAATAATATATATATATATATCCAATTATATTATAAAACCAAAAGCTTAAGATCCATGACATTATTCTATTTCATTTACCCGCTTGTTTGATCTATAGATAAAAAATTATGACATGACCAATTGCAAATTTGCACATAAAAAAACTTATATAATAAAGAATAGATAAAATAAGTAGCCACAATACTAGATATGATTGCCAAGCAATTATTTGCCGTGCAACATCACCCATTTTTTTTAATTTTTCTATAATGCAAATTAAGTTTTCATTGGTCACGATTGCCACTTCAACATAGATCTCCCAAAATTACTGTCCTAATCTTTCTCCACTTCAACATCACCCTTTTTTTTTAATTTTTCTATAATGCAAATTAAGTTTTCATTGGTCACGATTGCCACTTGTTCATAGTAATATATATTTATATAGCACATATAAAAAACATAACACAATAATCAATACAGTAGTATCTAACTCAAGCACCCTTGGTCCCTTCCAGCTAGCTCCCTTAAAATTGGAGTTATATGAAAGATCTGGACTCAGAAGAGAGGCTAAATCACCGTATATTGTCGCGCTCACCGTGGCCTCGAGTGGAGCTACTAGTGGCCAGGGCAAATCCAGCATGTCTTCATCTCCCCATGATGGTTTAGGCAGCCCCAACATCTTCAATAAGTTTTCGTGACGCCCGATTTGGGGCAACCTCACCATCGAGTGCAAAGTGGCATTGGCTCTTCGACAAATTCCATCCATCCACACTTGCTGCCCTTTAGAACTGAATTCCAACCACATATCCTTGAAGTCAAATGTGATAGGACTCAAGCCATAGAGCCATTGTGTGCGGAGGCGAGGGCATCACCCACTCCAACCTCGCCACCATGGTTGATTCCTCCACCAGCACCAACACCTCAACCTAGCATGGGAGACATGGCCAACATGTTTGCCATCATGCAAGAGGCATTACTAGACATCCGTAGCAGGCTCATTGGCTTTTCACAAAAGCACCAAGAAGAACAAAAGGCGAGATCACCTTTGGTGAGCAATTTTGACCTAAAGACATAATAATGGGTCTGAACCATTTTATGCAATGGTGTTGATGTCCTGGTCCATTCAGCTAGTCCTCCACTATCACTGAGGTATACCACGGTGCCAAAAGGGTCATTGATGCCCACTTCAATAGCAAGGTATCAAGAGATGAAGAGATGCGCACTAGTTCACACTAGTCTCCAAGCGAGCTACGAGTGGACGACTTCGAGTAGTGGGTAGACTTCGACAAGCCCATGTCTCACCATGAAGATCCCGAGTGCACAATGAAGATCCCGAGCCTGGACAATCATACCAGAGTTTTGTGGCTATTCCTCACTATGTCCGAGTAGACCTAAGAAAATATATTCAATCATCGTCATAGTATTTTCGAGATTACTATTGCACACTCCAATTTGAGCAACTTGAGTGTAAACAATCTCAAAATATTGACCTAAATAATTGAAGTTGTATGTGACAAAATGTAATAATATAAGCACCTATGCACCCATGTACTTACTACATGCAAAACAATGAACTTAGATTGGAGATCATTTATTGATCATTTATACACCATGTAGACATATGTGACTGGATGGCACCCTATGTTTCATCCTCTTTATGACAAAAATTATTGGTCACATTATGATGGTTCAATATGATTGCTTGATTTCATTAAAAAAAATAGTATTGCTTGATCAAGCTACAAACTGGATGATCAAAAGGAGATCAAAAACGTCATAGTTTTGTAATGAAATGGATGAGTGGGAGTTTGCCAAAAAGAACGTATGTGGCATTTGTAGATAAGAAAGGAACAATTGACGTAGCTATAAGGGTAAAAATACAAGTTGGGTCTTCATAGATCATCCGTAGAGTGTTAAATTATGTCCCTTTTTAGTTCAGAAAAATACTTGCTTAGAATTTAATGTCTTTTATATAACTTAGACAAATGTTTAGATTTTTTTATTAAAATATATTTTACTAAACTTATTATTCACTTATGTTATCTTGACTTGTGATGGATACACACAAGGACCCAAGCCTTGTCAATACATTTGTGATGAGATTATAGAGACACTATAGGTTCGAGGTGAAAGACTAGGACGAGGTTTGTATTTTTATGCCTTACGTTTTATTTTAGGCACAATCTTCTTATTTATATTTCACATGTTCATTCTTAGGACTACCTTGAGACAGTGCGAGTTTAAATCACCGATAGTTTATATCTTAGTAGTGACCGAGTTTTACTATGTATATTGGCTCATTTGGAATACATATTAATTGAACATTAATTACTACATTATCAGGCATTGGCAACTAGAGATGCACACATTCCATCTAAATGTGAGGTAAGGTCATTGTTACGTTACAAGATATTTCTATATTGTTAGGTCTACGTAACTATGGACCTACAATGATTGGAGCCATAGATATTCATTAGGATGATGTTTGTTGGAAGCTTTTAGGAGTTATCTCACCTCAGACAATAAGGCATAGTTTGTCGTTATGCATGTTTGGTTGAGAGAGACATTTGTCACCCTTCTTGTAGATGTTGATGTTCATTTGATTCGATAATATGCTAGGGATTACATTTTTGATGGAGGGCTAATTTTTTATAAAGAAGTCTGGCGATGTAGGGTAGTTGATATATTTTCCTCTATTATAGGACTTGGAATACACTAACATGCTTAGTTGGGAGAGTGCCACATTGGCAATACTCTACCGAGAGCTATGTTGTGTTAGTGAATGCAATGCGGGGAGAGATATATGGGCCACTTGTTTTGTTACAGGTTATTTTTATGTTCATCTATCATAAATAGTACTTACATGTAGTTCTCTTTCTTGCTTATGTTATCCGACCACATGGATTAGGTTAGTCACGTCGGTTAAGTCGGGTTGAGTTAACTCAAGTTAGTTAGTTAGCTTTATCTTATTATTTTAAATTTTAAATAAATGGCATAATCCGCATGTGCATACAATTTGTTAGAATTTTAACTCTTATAAATAGGAGTGGAATTGTGTTCATAATTATTATTTAATGAATCTGAGTTTATATTTTATTATTTTTGTCTTTATATTTTACTATAGTCGTTAGATTGCCTGATACGATCTCCCCTTATGCTAAGGTTCGATCTCTTCCAATTATTTGATCTTGACTAAATTTGCCATAGAACTTTGAAATAAGATCCCGAAAGATGCTGCCGTCGGATCAACGTGAAATTTGGATATGTTGTAGCCCCAGAAAAACTCTTTCCAATAAATCATGTTTTAGGCGGGTGGATTTGGGGATCTCGAGATATCGTCTGATTAGTGGACAAACATCAAGGTGATCTATTTAGGATCCGTGGATGGAGGCACGAGATCCTAGGATGATGGTGGTTGGAAGTAGACCGGCGTTTGTGGGGTGGCACCGGTAAAAGATGGTGATGGAAAGGTTATAGTTGATGGAAGGGTTAGGGCAAGTGTTGGATAGATTGGAAGAAGGGGAAGGAGAGGGCCGCCCTAAGGGTCTAGGGTGATTGGTGGTCGAGGGAGGTTAGAAGCGGTATCGCCGGGAATTGCGAGAACGAGAGCGAAGAAGATGAAGGAGGCAAGGCAAAACTCAATTCTTCAATAATAATTTTTTGGTTGCCATTCATATCCCTTTTAGAGGCTAACCAAATAACTCAAAATTAACCCTGAACAATATAATTTCACCAACCGCGTTCGAATGTGCCCGACCATGTTGGAACACACCGAGTTCGCTCTTCTCTAGATTTACGAACGCGATGTAGGCATTCGAACACGTGATCGAACATGCCTGTTTCCCACTTCTTTGGATTTGCGAATGCGATGCAGGCGTTCAGAGTGCGTTCGAACGGGGTGCTCGAACGCACAATGCACACTCTCATAACCCGTTCACAACCGCGTTCACAACCGCGTTTGAACTCACTCCACCCGCATTCGAACGCGACTTACAGAAAACTTATTTTCTTAGAAATTAAATATTAAAACAAGAAACAAAGACACACTGCTAAAGTGAATCCATGCTCGAGACGACATCGGTGAAGTCCGAATCGTATCAATCCACTACGCTTCCGCAACCTTGTCCTCAAGGTTTAAAATTTGGGAAGCGATCAAGGATATCTGACTCTATCTCCCATGTAGACTTGTCAGTAGGTTTCCCCAGCCACTCAATCAGCACTTCAGTCTCAAATCTGGATCTATGGCATCTTCTCCTACGGCCTAAGACTCGGACCAGTTCAGTGGGGCCATCTTCCACCATTGGTTCGGGTAAGGCCGAACCCACCACATGGTTTGGTCTGATTTGGGCCTTCAATGTCGATACATGGAAGACCGAATGTAATCTAGTTCCTTTAGGTAGGTCCAACTAGTAAGCTACTGGACCAATTCGTTGTGGCACTCAGTATGGACCATAGTACTTGTAACCCAACTTTTGGTTCAAAATTGGCCTCAATATGGATTGCCAGTACGGTTGAGCTCGAGCGAACACCAATTGATCCACCTCAAACTCTCACTCATGCCGGCCTTTGTCATGAGTACGCTTCATGTGATTTTGGGCTGTTGCTAGGTGCATCTTGAGCCGTCTCAAGGTTTCATCTCAATTAGCAAGTTCCAAGTCAAGCTCGGTCCTATTCGCGCCGCAAGTCTATCATAGGCACGCAAGGCAAGGGAGTGCGCCCATAAACCACCTCAAAGGGGGTCATGCCAATGCTAGAGTGATGAGCATTATTATATGACCACTCGGCCCATGGAAGGAATTTGATCCAATCCTTTGGTCGGTCCGCCATAAAGCATCGCAAGTATTATTCCAGTCCGCGATTCACCACCTCGGTTTGTTCATCCGTCTCGGGGTGATAAGCTGAACTAAGGTTGATTCGAGTCCCTTGCAATCTGAAGAACTTAGACCAAAACTCATTGATGAAGATGCGATCCCGGTCTGACACGATCATCCTAGGCATCCCATGCAAGCACGCCACTTCCCGAACAAAAATTTTAGCAGCCTTTTTTGTTGAAAATGAGTGAGACAATGCTATGAAATGAGCATATTTGCTCAGCCTATCCACCACAACAAACACCACTAATTGTCCTCGGACCTCTGGTAGCCCTTCGATGAAGTCCATGGAGATGTCCTCCCAAATATGCTTCGGTATAGGTAGTGGTTGCAATAGCCCGCTGGGTTTGAGCATCTCCGACTTGACTCATTGGCAGATTTGGCATTCACGCACATATTTCTTCACATCCAACTTCATCATTGTCCATGTACAGTTTTGGGCCAGCCGCTTGTAGGTACGCAAGACCCCTTCATGGCTTGCTATAGGAGTATCATAGAAGTGTGCCATCAATAGTCTCCGCAGCTCTTCATCCCCGGGTACATTGATCCGCCCGTGCTTGAGTACCAACCCATCGCGCTCCTCGTGCTCAGGGTGGCTTGATGGGTTCTCTCTCAACTCCTCCATGAGTCGGACCAAATCACTATCCTCTGCGCTGGCTCTCCGCAGATCTGAGAAGAAAGGAAATGTGGGTGCCAAGAAAGAAGCGAGCTCCCTTGCGTCCCCTTCGTTTGGAAGTTCAAGCAGCAGTTGACTTCCATCCAGCAGCACTCTCTGGTCATTCCTCCAAAATGTCAATGTGAGGCTTGTAAAATCAAATATCACAGGCCCCAAGCTTCGAAGCCATTGAGTTCCCAAAATAATGTCGGCACCTCGCAAGGCCAACGGATAAATGTCCAATGTGAAAGTTTGGTCTTGCACCTTCAATTCCACACCTCCAAAAATAAAATCCTCTCGCAATGTGGTGCCATCTCCAATCGTCACGTCGAACCCTTCCATGGGTTTCAACTCGAGCCCAATCTTCCTAAGGAGCCTCTTGTCAATGAAGTTGTGGGTGGACCCGGTGTCAATCAAGATTCTCACTATGGTTTTCTTGACTACACCGTTCACCCGCAAGGTCTTTAAGCGTGCTGTCCCAGTAGGCATGGAGGGAGATTTCTGCTATCATGTCCTCCAAGGGCTTCTCCTCAGCTTCTTCTCCTTGATGCCCAGCCAGACCTGCATTTTGAACTACAAACTCATTCTCAGCCTCCTCGAATCCGTCGATTAGCATCACCGATCCCATCGGTTTAGCGCAGCAATGCCTGGGCACAAACTTCTCATCACAACGAAAGCATAGGCCTTTGGCCCTTCATTCCTCCACTTGAGTAGGTGTGAGTGCTCATCCCGGACCTCTAGGTGCATACTTCACATCTTTGGATGGCTTCAAGGGTGCTCGAGGAGATATCACTGCAGTAGCAATTCTTGGTACTTCGGGGATATTTCTTGCCGCTATGGTTGGTTGAGCTTGATTGCGGCTTCCTAGACTCGTCCAACTCTGTTTCAGGTGTAACTTCATGGCCCTGTGTTTGTCTTTCATGCGCACCGCATCTTCGAAGGCCTCCTTTAAAGTTCTAGGCCTTAAAGCCCTCACATCGGTTTGGATGTCTCCTCATAGCCCAGAGATGAAGGTCTTTGCGAAGTTGCTGATCCGTCCATAGTGGATGACATCGGCTACTTATCCTCTCGAATTCTTCTTGGTATGCCCTAACCATGGTCTTTTGCATCGTCTTTGAGAGGAGAGCATCAAAGTCTTCATACTCCGATGCTCCAAATGGTCGTGTGATATCGGCACAAAATTCAACCCAAGTATTGATAGCCTCATTGGCATTAGCTGCTCGAAACCAATAAAGTGCCGCATCCTCAAGGTGGAAGCTCACAAGCATCACCTTATATTCTTCCGCCGTACCTTGGTATGCAAAGAATTGCTCCGTCCTATACAACCAATCGATCGGATCGCCACCTTTGAACTTGGGAAGTCGAGACGCACGATTTGTCCACGGATGCCATTGTCTCGTTCCGGATCATGTCCAAGTTCTTGTCTAACCAGAGGAGGATGCACCATGAAGGGTTGATGATCCCTCCTTCAGTTTTGATAAACTTGTCGTGGTTTTGGATCGTATTGACCCGCCCACGGATCTTGATCTCCAAGGTGGTCTCCATAGTGGTTCGCTCATCGGATAGGTTCTGCAAGCTGGGCCTAGTGTAACCATCCTTGCTTGTCTCTGCCCATAGAGTGGTGGCGGCGGCGGCTCTTGTGGTTGCAAAGGCTGAACCGGTGGCGGTGGGTTCATGGGTGTGGACTCGCGTCGTGGGGTCGATGGTGCGTTCCCGTTCGCCATGGCTTCCCTTGTCGCTCGTAATTCCTGCATCATCTCCATCATCATCTAGTTGTCGATGGCCATTTGTTCAGATAGAGACCAAACACGGCTTGAACACTAGGTTCTTCCGTATTCCGATTAGATCGGGTGGTTCTGCAGGTGGAAGTCCCCGCAATCATTTCCCCCTCCTCTATTGGGAGAATCTCTTCTTCATCTTCTCGCCGTGCAGCCATGGCTCTGGTGGTCGTCATAGGAAGCGTTTGTCCGTGGCTCTGATACCAGCTTGATACGATTTCCTCTTGGGCTAAGGTTTGATCTCTTCCAATTCTCTCATCTGGACTAGATCTGGCATAAAACTTTGAAATAAGATCCCAAAAGATTCTGCCGTCGGATTGATGTGAAATTTGGATATGTTGTCGCCCAGAAAAGAGCTTTCTAATAAATCAAGTTCAGGCAAAGCAAATGTGGGGATCTCGAGATATTATCTGATTAGGGGATGAACATCAGGGTGGTCTATTTAGGGTCCGTGGATGGAGGCACGAGATCCTAAGATGATGGTGGTTGGAGGTAGACCGGCGTTTGTGGGGTGGGACCGGTGAAACGTGGTGATGGAAAGGTTATGGTTAATGGAAGGGTTAGGGTAAGTGTTGGATAGATTGGAAGAAGGGGAAGGAGAGGGCCGCCCCTAAGGGTTTAGGGTGATTGGCCGGTCGAGGGAGATTAGAAGCGGCGTCACTGGGGATTGAGAGAACGAGAGCGAAGAAGACGAAGGAGGCAAGGCAAAACTCAATTCTTCAATAATAATTTTTTGGTTGCCATTCATATCCCTTTTAGAGGCTAACCAAACAACTCAAAATTAACCCTAAACAATACAATTTCGCCAACTGCGTTCGAACGCGCCCGACCGCGTTCGAACGCACCGAGTTCTCTATTCTCTGGATTTGCGAATGCGATGTAGGCGTTCAACGCACGATCGAATGTGCCTATTTCCCACTTCTCTGGATTTGCGAACGCAATACAGGCATTCACAGTGCGTTCGAACGCACAATGCACACTCTCACAACCCGTTCACAACCGCATTTACAACCGCGTTCGAACTCACTCCACCCTCGTTCGAACGCGACTTACAGAAAATTTATTTTCTTGAAAATTAAATATTAAAACAAGAAACAAAGACACTCCTAACTTGATAATATTTGCAAACAATGTGGGTCGATTATATGATAATCATATAATATATATATATATATATATATATATATATATATATATATATATAAAGTAGATAATACGATATAAGAAGGATGAGGGCACCACTCATATGTTTTGATATTGTTTTGTGGAATCTTTTGGATCAAGTGATGTGCCAATTTGGTTGGAATAAGCAAATTTAACGCCCTCGCCCAGCATGGTGCACGCCCACATGCTCACATGGCACGTGCAATGCACGTAACAGGATGAGCAGGCCGCCAAACATAGATACACCCCTGTGTTCACTTAATTCATCACAAATAAAATACAATATTATCAAGTTAAACCTATTAACATATCTGTATCTAAATCTATAATAACCATACAACTACATAATCTAGCAGGTCATAATCTAACGAGCCCACAACAGGCTACGACAAACTATCAAGGTACAACTAAAACAACTAATACACCAATATAATCTGACACGTATTATACAAATTATCGTCTAATATAGAAGAGTACAAAAATATACACTAACCGTATAACTCAATTTCTATAAATTATCTTCTATATCATCTCACATCTATAGCTCACCATATCTTTGCCCTAAAATATTTTTTCAAGATATCTCAAGTCGTTATCATGTACAATATATCTTTGGTGATTAGAAAATAAATAAAGTTATGGTAAATAGGCATTACCCCGAATTAGTGATGCTAAACAAAGAGTAAATTATATACTAGATAATATAAATCAGAATGGAGCATCATGTCATGAATGAGTATATAAATGTATCCTCAATAATATATAAATGTATGATAGATATTATGTCATAAGCGATCAAGTATATAATTCTAAATAAGTCTCAATGTCATACCATCATCATAACTCTCTCAAATATGCTACATTTATATCGATCATGATCATACTATGATATTAAATGCAACATATATGATGCATGATGACCACTCAAGAATTAGGTATATCAAATAATAATAAAATTATATGCATTTCTTAATATCTTAATCATCAATATCAACTCTAAATAATATTATCATATTAGACTACAGTGCACAGTCAACAATTGGTACTCGATCCTATAATCCAACCTGAAGGCTCAGAGAATACATTGCCATCCACAAAGGGTATCTTAATCATAATCATACCCTA
This sequence comes from Typha latifolia, assembly GCF_019914945.1. Classification (NCBI taxonomy): domain Eukaryota; kingdom Viridiplantae; phylum Streptophyta; class Magnoliopsida; order Poales; family Typhaceae; genus Typha; species Typha latifolia. Next base: position 10,827,760 of record NC_133086.1, on the reverse strand, counting down.
CCATTCGCAAAGAATATCATCATCCATCTAGACCTAGCACCCTTCTAACTGATAGAAACTATGTAAGGATAATTCGCCAAATATACTCTAGAGAACGGTATGTATTCGAATATGCATTTGTGCATACGGACTAATGACCTTAGATGTAAAGCCATAGGATCGCGAATATATCAAGTGATCAATCATCCACCAAGCGTGTCCTAACTCTCACGCCTACACGGGTACCCTTATGCTTTCTATAAACTATCGTATTAATCAGATTTTATGATTTTTCTTCTATATGATAGATCACGTGCATATATATAGTACTATAACAAGTCAATACATATTAAGAATTTAGGTGAAAGAGGAGTCAATGCAATATCATCTCAAATAATACATCTATCATATGCATACCCACGCCAATCTATCAGATACATACCCATGCTAGAGATCATCTCGACATAAAGTCATAATAATATAGTAATCTATAATCATCTCTATATATCGACAATATATTCATATTCAGGATTAGCATACTCAAATGAATGATAAAATATGCTCAAATTAGATGTCTAATGATAAAATTAGTTGTTTATCTAATTAGAATCCGTTTGTCTAAAATATGATGGTTTATTAGGGTTTAGAGTTACTATTTATCTTTATTAACTAGTTAGATTTACATTATGGAGATAAACTTTTAATGTTATAAATTTATTATTATTATAAAAATGCTAGTGATGAAATAAGATTAAAAAGGGTTACTCTTGTATTTTCATGAAAAGAGTTTGAATATGTAGTTATAAAATAAAAGGCTAAATATGTCTAATTATAAATAAAAATATAAGTGTAGACAAAATTGTAATTATAACTAATTTATGATTCTTACTGTTTCTTAACTAATTAGAAACTACATAGTCTTTACTTAATTATATAACATAAGAAATAAATAAATAAGCCTATTATCTAATTCTATACAAAATAGTATAAATAAATCGATAGAATTACATACTGGCTATATATATAATGAATAGTAGGGCATATTTATAAATCTCATGACTATAATTAATGAAGCCAAGTATTAATCTATTCTATGCAAGTAATATTATATGTAAGTAATAGGTATATTTAGGTGTTTATAATATAATTAATTATTAATTATACTAATTATAATTAGCTAATAATTATATCAATGGATATATATATATATAAACATAATTAACTGCCTAATTAAATTAACTAACATAAGATACTTAATTAAAAGGAAAAAGAAAGAAAAAGGAACCCATTGTCACAGTGCTGGAACAAGCCCAGCACTATTGCAGCTAGGAGAGAGGAACCATGGAGGGAGAAGAAGAAAGGAACAAGAAAAAAAAGAAAGAGAAAGAAAGAAGAAGAAGAAGAAGAAGAGAAGAGAAGAAACATATGGGAAGGAAAGGGAGGAGCCGAGCCAATGGGGAGGGGCTCGACCGCTATTAGCTAGACAGCGGCTCGAGTCCGACTAAGCCAAGAGTGAGAGAGAGAGAGAGAGAGAGAGAGAGAGAGAGAGGAGACAGGAAGAGGAGCTAGCAAACCCGAGAGAGAGGAAGGGAAGAAGAGAGAGCTCACCTTGGTAGCGACGGCGACGGTGGCTGTGGCTGTAGGCCAACGTCGATAAGAGTGATAAAGAAAGATAGACAGTTTGAGAGAGGAGAGTGAGAGAGGGAGATTGAAAGAGAGAGAGAGGAGAGAGGAAAAAAAGAGAGAGGTGGTGGGAGAGGTGGCTGCGGCAGTTGGTTGGTTGTGGCAGTGGTGGTGGGCTGTGTGGCAAACCCCCATGTGAGCTGACTACATATACACGAGACTGGCCATGTCGTGCCCAACAATTTTTCTTTTTTTTTTACAGCTAGGTTGTTACAAAATCCCTACTCCTTGTAATAGAGAAGATAAGTTCCACTCTACCGATAAGCATGGTGAGAGCATTTTTATTGCCAGGCTCATAAAAGAGAGTATATTGCTATATGGGAGTAACGTGGAACTAGGTTAGTGGATTCTCTGCTAGTGGTTGAAGCGATGAGCTATTGTGATTCATACATGGTTTTTTTCTCTCGCACACCTATTGAGGTTGTAATATAAATAGTATAAATTAAAATATTGGGTTAAATACATTTTACCGCTCTATACTAATACCTAGAATCACTTTACCTCTTGTACTTCAAAAAGCCTCAAACTAATTTCGGTACTTACGACTAAAGTGAAACTGTCAGTTTTTCTATCAAAGTCAATGCAGTGCATATGAATGATTAAAATGCCCCTTCATGTTTATTAGTCAAAATAGATGGATTTTTTTATCTAATTTTTTTAATTTATATTTGTTGTGTTACTTGATGTGAATAACTATTAAATTTTATAAAAACCTAGCTTTAATAAAATTTACTATAATTAGCACAATCTAGAAAGTAAGAGAAAAAACATGTAAATATTTTTTGATGAGAAGAAATGCTTATATATAAGGAGAAGGATATTTTTATCCATAAAAATTAAAAATGGAGGTAACTCAGCCCTTTATTCAATTTTGAAAATTTTTGAGCGCACTCCGTTAATTTGGATGGAATAAAACTAACAGTTTTAATTTAATCGTAAATACGAGAACTAGTTTGAGACTTTTTTAAGTATAAGGAGGTAAAATAATTTTAGGCATAAGTATAAGGAGGGTAAAATGTATTAAACCCTAAACTATTTTATGTTCCTATCCTTTTATATTCTCAAATGTTTTGTAAAAAATATTAACTACTAAATATTTGGTTTAGGTTTACAATTTTTCAAAATTTCATCGTCGATGCTCTAATGCACTTGCCGCAAGGAGTAGTAGTGGTGGTTAGCGATAAGTGCGATTACAGACATGTGCATTAGTGTATTAGTGCATTATAGATTGTTGATGAGTAGCGATGTTTACATGTTCCTGCTCCTAGAGTGCATAAGCTAGTGTTAGCTCTTGTATTACCTCCTACGAACATCAACCATCACTAGTTTTGTTACGATTCAGCTAGTTATGACTTTATTTTTTGTTTTAGAAGTAGTTTTGTTTTGGAAGAATAGGATTTTTGGCAATTGCGTTTAAACGTGACTTCCTACGTTGGAATGCGATTATTGAACACTTGCATACGTTCGCAAAAACAGAGAATATGTTTAGTGCGTTCGAACGCGTTCGAACACTTGCACACATTTGCAACGACGAGAGAACGTGAAATCTGTGTTTGAACGCGTTCGATTACGTTCGAAGGCAATCGGCGAACTATATTATCTTAAGGTTATCTTTTAATTATCTTAGGATTATCTTTTAATTATTTTATTAATAGGTTAGCCTCTAAATATGTGGAAGGTAACCTAATTGAGGATTATTGATGAAATATTAGAGTTATCCTTCCCAATTCTCTCTCTCTCTCTCTCTCTCTCTCTCTCTCTCTCTTTCCTCCAACGACATTCAATCTCGGATGTCGTTTTCTTCCTCTCTCAATCTGACCGTGCCCTCTTCCCTCTCAAGGATCAGTCCACTCTCTCCTCTTTCGTTTAGCTTAATGCTCTATCCTGCTACCATAGCCACCATCTTCCACAAAACCCAATCAATGTTTTCCCTATTCTATTATCCACGTTCCTCATGCCACCTTCTAACCCATGGTTAGTATTTTTCCCATAACGTTTGATCTACAAATCCGATCGACATGATCTCAATTGCATTGGATTCCTTACTTCAAGAGGAACAATCTTCTAAGTTATAGATCTATTGGATGGTTAGATCTCCCGCAGATCTCCTTGAAAGTTCTGCCCTAAGAAGAATTTGGGTTGATCTTCAGATTATTCCATTGTAATTATTCCTGAACCTATCAAGTTTCTTTAGGTAAAGGTAGAGGTAAAGGTAGAGGTAAAGGGAGAGGGAGAGTGAGAGTGAGATAGAGATAGTTATAGCTACTTCTATGATATAGCAGGCTACATATACTACAAAGCAAGCTATATCTACAACAGAGTAGGATACATCTACTATAGAGCAGGCTATAAAGGTTATGATTATAGAGGAACAGTGAGCAGATGTAAACATACTTACTTCTTGGCTTACATACGAGCCATCTACTTCTCATGACCTAAGATTGTATAAGACGAAAACAAAAGAAAAAAACCACGGCATATTTGATTTGATGTACTGGGCAAGTTGATACATGTTTATGAACTTAAAATGTTTTGATGTAAATGTTTATTATTCAAATGAAGCACTTATATGTTCAACATTTTCATTTGTTCAACCCAGCATATATTAGTGTTTTAGTTTTACTAACAAATGCTTAAGTATTTGTCAGCATTTAACATGGCAGTTTAAGTTAGTGTTTAATTTTCTTAAGTTAAAATGGTAATACATAAAATGCTAAATAGATCAGCATCTTACTTTTACATAAAAACATTTAACCTAGTAAAATGCTTAGTTGTTCAATGATTTTCTTTTAAACTTAGTGTGAAATAGATCTATTTTGATATTTCAGTAGAGAGGTGGTCTATTTCTGGTAAATAGTCTAGTCAAAAGTTTCAACTTGTCCTATATCACTTTTAGTTGCAATTATATAATTGTAGAAGCAACACTTTACTTGCATGCAGAAGAAGGAGCCTCATGGCCATGTGGCCACTGATAGAATGCTATAAAAATTAAGCACATCTCAAGGCCAGATGTGATGGCATATTAAATAATGTTGGGTGTATCTCTTCTTCTGCACTACAATACTTTAGAAACAACGTAAGTATGAAGACGTTTCCTTCTGCACAAAGTCAAACGGACAACCTAATGAACGTTATCTGCAAAAAGATTTCTATTAATACTCTCTGCCAATATTATCTGTTTTTCACGTTCCTTAATCCAAGTGGGTGGTAGAATAAGGAAAGAGATCAATCAAAGAAACCTATTTAGAATCACTGATATACGATAAGGAAAACAGCTTCGGTATACCACCCTAAATAACAAGAAATAAAGACTAGTTCCAAATATATCGTTTGTCATAATATCGACGACTTATTTTGTTATCAACTGTTAACTAGAAGAAGATCTTCATTTTAATTAGATGCGAGTTTTAAATAATCTTTCGAAAATTATTGCTCTTTTTACTTGACAATCATTAATCTATTGATGATGTTTATATTATTTATTAGGAGAGAGGACTCAAAATCTGCTCCTAATATATAATCTTTGGGTGTTGTTACTTTATAATTACTTTTTTTATTCACATTTGACTAACTCTCTTCTTTGCTTCTCCCACTATCGTTCTTTAAGCTAGTGGTAAACTGCTAAGAATTCGGATTTATTTCGAACCTTTTCTCTCCTTATATTTATTTTCCTAGGTTAACAATTGTTTTCTCAATATTTGTAGACGTTCTTCAATTTTATGATAAATAATGGAGAGGAAATTTTTGAGTTTGTTGATAAATTAATTGTAAATAAAAGTGGAGTCAGGCTTCTCTTGTAGCACATATATAGCGAGCAACACATAATCTTGAACGAAAGAAGATTTTGGCTGAAAAATAGCACTGTAAAAAAATCTGGATAATGATCTAAAGAGCAACAGCCAACAAAATTCTTCCGGAACATGTATGAATAAAATAGATAACACCATCACCGTCATCATAATTAACCATAATTATCAGCTTTATCCTTGTTATAGTCACAACCTTATCATTATTATCAACAACCCTAGTGTCAAAATATCATTTTTATTTTGCAATAGTCTCTCTAATTTTGCTTTTCTATCACCTGCATGCTCTATCACAGTTTATAAAAATTTGAATTCTCAACTCGGCTCACAGTCGAGCTGAAAATTGTACCGAGAATGAGCCTTGATTATGAGAACTAGATAATATAAATATTCGAGAAACCTCTAGTGAGCAGCAACCTCCTTCGTTGATAGGAAGCTCGAGTACTAAAGTTAAATAAATATAAAGCATAAAAGAATTATTTACCTTGATAACAAAGACACCAAGGGTGTAAATACTAATGTGGTATAAAAATACATCAATGTTCATGACTAGCTGAGTTCCTTGGTTTGATTTTTGAGTACTCGACCAGTTTGTTGTAGTCAACTCGATTTTTTATCCAGTCGAATTAATTCAGTGGAGATTTTCACATGACTCCTCAATGCTCTAGCATCCAATTATTTGTAGGTGACACATAATTAATTGAATTGAATAAACATAGTTAATGAAATCCTTCACAGTCAAAAACTTAAGGTTGAAGAGATCCAAGAAAATTAAATAATATTGCATGAATAAATGATAGGTTTGTTTATTAGTACTAGATGCTCCGCATAAACTTCGAATTTTAACTTTATCTTTATCATAGTTCAAGTACATATCTATCTATTATTATTATATAAAATTCGTCATACCGTGTGCTTTAGATGGTGGCTTAGAATTTGGTTACATTTTTATGCTATATGGATCGAACTGATCGCCACATTGTTCTTAGGTTCTGCCTACCTAATATAAATCAATTGTCAACGGTTTCTTTTTTTAATGAACTCATGGAGGTTTCTAGCTAAAACTCTCTTAAATCCTTTAATTGCAAATTTAGAACCTACTAATTGCATAATATAATCAAACTAATGGGTCTGATTTCCTATTTATTATCCTAAGAATTAATTACAATCTATATGCTACGTACGTTGGATCAAAAGGTGACAAGTTACTCAAGTTTCGGAAATTCCTACAACCAGCAGTGAAAATCGATCAACGTCATAGGAGACAGAGAAAGGAATGCTAGCTGTGCATGTTAAATTAATTATAACCATGTAAGTCAACTCAATGCGGTGAACAAACCAAACCTAGTGGAACCCGATAAGACCAAATTTGTTTACGTTTGAGTCAATCAAAGGGAGACTAAGGGGATACCAAGTTATTCATATCAATCGGCTAGCTTGGATTCCAATTACTATAAACCCGAGAATTATTAATGGCAATCTTCTAAATGATTAAGAAAATTAATTTCTTTTAGTATATTCTAAAGAATAGCTTATTAGGTATGAGCTGTGATGGTCGTGCAGCACACTCCTATCACTCGAGCCACAAGCTAGTTAAAAATATTTTGAGTATTGATAAATCTGAACTGCTAGACCTCTACATCCCTGTAGCATCATTTGAGCTCTATATAAACTAAAACACAGCTATCTTAATCTCATCACTCAAACTACAGGAAAGCTATTGAGCTCCAGAGCAACAAACCAAACTAGCTTGCTATGTATAACTTCCATGTCTCCCTTCTCTCCTTGCTTCTTCTTTCTCTCGTCATCTCACCACCCACAGCTACTGCACAACTGAGGCAGAACTACTACGCCAACATCTGTCCCAATGTAGAGTCCGTAGTCCGTGGAGCCGTCATTCGGAAGATGCAACAGACTCCCATCGCCGCACCTGCTGCCCTGAGACTCTTGTTCCATGATTGCTTCGTCAGGGTACGTGAAATTTCCTTTTTGTTTCAGCTGTTTATTTACGGTTATCAATCATATAAGGACAGAGAGATGATTATGACATGCATGCAGGGCTGCGACGCGTCGGTTATGATCATCTCGCCAAATGCAGACGACGAGTGGCGCAGCCCGGAAGATATGACGCTGAAACCAGAAGGGTTTGATGTAATTTTGGCAGCTAAGGCCGCTGTTGACAGTAATCCCCAGTGCAGGAACAAGGTGTCTTGTGCCGATATCATTGCCATTGCAGCTAGAGATGCAGTTGTCCTGGTAACGATCAAAAGACTCAAAAAGTTATTAAGACTTATCTGTTTGACGAGCTAGCTCCTACGTCCGATTGTTGATATTTGATACACCTGTGGAACACTTGTCGCAGAGTGGAGGACCATTCTATCCTGTCGAGCTTGGAAGGTACGACGGTAGGATATCCACGAGATCCAGTGTTGTTCTCCCTCACGTTGACGCCAATTTGGATCGACTTAATGCTATGTTTGGTGCCTTTGGTCTAACACAGACCGACATGATTGCTCTATCTGGTAAAAATTTTCAGCACATTTGTGTTACACTCCAAATATATGTTGATGTACATCTACATAAACATTAAAAGGTAGGAATTATTGCTAACATATTGATCCATGCATGATCAGGGGCTCATACTATCGGTGCCGCTGGTTGTCCGAGTTTCATTGATAGGCTTTACAATTACGCACCAAACAGACCAACAGATCCCTCCATGAATCCTGGATTCGTCTTCCAACTACAACGGACATGCCCGAGAGTTTTTAGCCCCGCTGCATTTGCCTTCTTGGATGGAACTACTCCGGCCAGGTTTGACAATGCTTACTTCCAGAATCTCCAGCGAGGCATGGGGCTACTTGCCTCCGATCAAGTCCTGTTTACTGATCCACGATCGCGCAACACCGTCAACTTGTTTGCTGGGAACCAGCAAGCTTTCTTCAACGCATTTACAACCGCCATGGGTAAACTTGGGAGGATCGGGGTGAAAACAGCTGCGAATGGAGAGATCCGACGGGATTGTAGATTCCCAAACTAGATTCGATTAGCAGATTCTGTAGCAAGAGAATAAGCAAATGTTGTTTCATTTTCGACTGGTTTGCTCTCCTTTTCTTTCATTCCTTCTCCTTTGGATTGCTGTGTTTGTTGTTAAGTGTTGAATCTGAATAAGCTTTTGAAATCTTTTTTCTTCTTTCGAGGTGAATATTGGTATTTCATTAAATGAAATAAGATCATTAGGTTCTTGAATACTCGTCCTTATTGATGTTCCGTATTTCCACATCGGTTGATGAGATCGACCAGAAACGCTGTTTTCTAAAGAAGATAAAAGAAATGGCCAATGGTAGGATTTTTCACAAGTTATTTATCTCCCAAACTTATTATCTTACTGCTGTCAAAATAAATGAGCGAGTGATCGAGCGCAAAATTCAAGCTCAAAAGTGATTTCGAGCGAAGCCTGAGTACAAATGGACTCCCTCAGGCTCAGCTATATAAATTCAATATATATATATATAGTAACTATATTTTTATGTGACTTGCTCGTATCCCGATCCTCATAATGATGTAAATAAGTCGAGCTTGAGTGAGTTAATAATATAAGCTTGGGTCAGCTTGCCTAAATTCGAGCCAGGTCGAATTGGTGACTGACTTGCTCAATCTATAACCAAATAACTCTATTTAGAGGAAAGAATGCCAATAAGCGCATATTTTCCCTATCAACATTTTGATACAGAGCTAAAGAGCTAGTTAAAAGTCAGAGGATGATAATAAAATATGGTTTAACTTTTGCTTTTTCGTAGGATCAGAGTTGTGCAATCGAATTGTTTGTATAACCATGATTGAGTATGATCAAGAAAATTTCAAATTTATGTCACAAAATATAGGTAATGTATATATATATGCCTACACTTTCTAATAATTAGTAGAATTTTACAAAAAATATGAGCAAAAAGTGATAATTCCTACATCAAATGCTAACTTAACGACACTTTAAAAAAAATGTCGAGATTAATCAAAAGCAATTCCGACATTTTCTTGCGGCAATTAAAATTTCACAGCATTGCATTCATTTGCCAACACTTTCAAAATATTGGTAAATGGTAGTTCTGTTAAAACCATCGCAACACCTTTCTTTCATTAAAACTACACCATCTTTTATAAATATAGTTTTGTCAAATTGAGTGTGAGTGTATTATATTAAATAGTAGTGTGGGAATATTAAATGACTTATCCCACCTTTAATCTAGAGTTTTAATGACATAACTTCCCATGAAAGTTGTGCTTGTTTCAAGACCTTTCACCTTCTTTCATCGTCTTCCTTGTGACGCATCACTAAGAGTGCATCTTCACTTCAACGCTTCATTGGCATCATCTTCTCTTTGACGCGCCACATTTGTATTATAATCCGACCATGAGGATCAAGTCAGTTAGGTCAAATCAAATCAAGTCTAGTTAGTTGATTTTGATTACTATTTTAAATTTTTAATTAAAGCGGATGTAAGTCTAATAGGGCAAATTAGATCCGACCCGCTATAACACTACTCCTACAAATATGAGAGGTCAAAGATTATTTTGGAATGTGGAATGAATATTGAGTTCAGTCAATTTATTATATTGTCTCTATCTTTTATCATAGCCATTGGATCATCTTTATCTTCATGGGAGTAGATCTTATCTCTAGAACACTCACAAGCTCCCAAACACTAGCCACCGTCTTTCTCCACGAGCCACCATACTTTACAGTCGTCCCTCACCACCCTTAGCCATATGTCATTCTTTGATGACCACCACAATATCAGATAATTACAAATCTATCTAATTTCAACATTCCTTCACTATTTTAATTTTAACTTTTCACTCCAACCTCGGAATCACAATAAATTACAAACATATCAATCTAGATCTGGTTCATATTGTTGGTACCAGAGTGGTCATTCTCCATGAGCCACCATATTTTACAATCGTCCCTCACCACCCTTAGCCATCTGTCATTCTATGATGACCAACACAATATCAGATAATTACAAATCTATCCAATTTCAACCTTTTTTCACTATTTTAATTTTAACTTTTCACTCCAATCTCGAAATCACAAAAAATTAGAGTCAAAAGAACCATAACTCGTCAGCCTACTAACTATAAAAATATCATAATTTTTTTAGAAACATATCAATCTAGATCTGGTTCGTATTGTTGGTACCAGAGTCGTCATTCCTCAGCCGATGGTTAACACGAGATCAAGGAAGGCAAATGAGAAAAAAATAAGAACTAATCTCTGTCATTGTGGTAGTTTCTTCGATGCCACTACCGACACCAGCAACTGTCAATGATGAGCCACTAGTGTGGACGAAAATGATATTTAGAATTTTTAGCCAAATTGAAGTAGATGTAAACCTCCCTCAAGGACTCAATTTAGGCCTTGGCAAAGGCCCTACTAGCTGCCCACCACCCCGTTGCACCACCAGTGTAGCAGGCGATGGCATAACTGAGCCTAGCCATGGGTAGGCGATGACACTCGTAGGGGAGGTGGAGGGAAGTCCTAAACTATCGCAACGACCCTTTCCCTAGCTAAGCATGGTGGAGCACCCTCCACCACTACAGACCTGCACCGCTGCGATAGAGATCTTTGGAGCACCCTCTCACGATGAATCTATCGCTATCTTCCCGGCCCGCAAAGAGAAGGCAAGGCCAAAATCTGTAGCTTTCCATCGACAATTGCATGAAAGTATGAAGCCCCAAAGTGTCACGTCCATTCCAATCCTCAAACCACTTGCACCTAAACCATGGCCGCAATTCACACAAACATTGGTTGGACAACCACCATCGACGACCATTATTGTTGCAGCAAACCTATGGCTGGTGGCCGCAGGTCCTATGCTTCCACAGCCACTGGTGGCCATGGCTGGCTTCCTTGGCTCAACTACAAGCCGATGGTTGCTACCATAGCCGCTCAACAATCGGGTTGTCGAACCAAATGGTTAACACAAATGCTAGCTACCCCTTTGTCGGGGTGGCTTTGTTGAGGCTTCCGCTGCTGCGGCTCCACTATGGTGGGGCCTCGGGCCCTATCCATAGCCATTAGGGGGCTAATGGACCCACCGATGCCTTGTATTGGCTGTCGTTACATCAAATCTAGCCTAAGCTCAATTTTGGCATTCCATCATCGATCGCCGTCGCTCCGCCCACCACGAGGACCTATCGGGCGATGACTGCCACTGGTTAACTACCCTACCCAGCCACCACCAAGGCTACAATAGCCTATGGCGGCACCCTATTGTTAGGGTTAACTCATTTGCATGGAGAAGATGAAATGCACAAATCACATAGCACCTCGAATTTTTGCTAACTAGTTTGATTACCTCATACAAGTCAATTTTGGATTCATGAGCGTGACCTTAGGCCTAAGTACGAGCTTGAAGATGACTGGTTGAATGATTCGGTGGGCTCACATAAGCCGACTAAATTGGACCAACATGCAACCCGAGCACAACGTGAGCCAGACCAGTGGGGCTATGACCCACGTGACGAACATCCACCGTAAGGTCAACCAGCTTGCTATGATGGGCCATATTGTGGAATTCAAGCTGAAACCATCAAGTTTGATTTTCCAAAAGTTTCTAGAGAAGACCCGCTGGACTGAACCTACTTAGTAGAAGGGCATGGTGATCAAGTGATACTAGTCGGCAGAATGAACTAGATCATTGGAGTCTTAAAATTTTGTTGATGGTCGATTTAGTCTGATCGAGTATGAGGACTTCTAGGCCATTAACTAAGCTAACTTAGTTAATAATAGTTTAAACTTACCACGAGAAGTTTGAATGGATCTCGCAATTAAGTAACCAACTAGTTAGACTTGGCCCATAAAGAGCACGACCATCGGTAGGCTTAGGCCTAACATTTAGGCTAAGGTTAAGCCTTGAGGCCCACTCTTCTGAAGAGATCTTTTGATAGAGTCCAAGTTGGATCGACCGAGCCTAGCTCGCACTAGAGGCTTAGGGTACACTAGAGGCTAGAGGCTACACTTACCCAGCCTAGCTCGCACAAATGACCTACTAAAACCCTATACAAATCATGCGCCAATTTGTGCAAATTGACTTGGAAGACTACAAGAAGGGCTTGTGCTTCTAATGTGATGACCGTTTTACCACTGACAATAAATGCAAGGGCCAGCTAGCCAATGTCATGTTCCTTGGTGGGCTCAAAGAGGATGAACCTAAGTCCACTAATTGGCGTGATCGACTCTATGAGAGCAAGGACGTTAGGAATTAGTCACCTTGAGATAAGGTATCGCAAGCATAGCGGAATGTTATGATCTGATTACGAGGGTCGAGTTAGTTAGGTTGAGTTGAGTCAAGTCTAGTTAATTAGTTTGATTGTTATTTTTAATTTTAAATTAAAGCGAATGGAAGTCTAATCGGGCAAACTAGATCCGATTTGCTATGACTCTACTACTATAAATAAGCGACGAAACAAAGGGTTAATCCGAGAAGTTTGTTAGGATTTTAACTTAGTTACTGATTTGTTAGGATTTGTTAGAATTGTTTTAGTTGATGAGTCCCTAGGGTGACTCTCTATATATATGTGGAGAAAACCCTAATTAGAGTACGATGATGATGATATTGGAATTGGCTTTGGCCTTTATCTCCTCCTCTACTTGTCTCTAGCTATTGACACCCTCTCCCACATCCCTTCTTCCACCGCCCACGTCTTTGGTCAGCCTCTTCTAGCTTCGAACCTCCCTCTTCTACAACTTCTCCCCCTTCCTACCAAGAACTAAACCTAGCATCCATCTTGCTATTGGAGGGCTATCAAGCTAGGATCTAATTGACTTTCAGCCACTGTTTGGTCAATATCTTGAGATCTAACCGTTTGAATTCTGTGATCTTAGATTTGTTCAAAAGCTCTCTTTAAGAGCAACAACATATCCAAAATTTAGGAGGATCTATTGGTTAGATTGTTCGCAGATTCTTTTAGAAGTTTCATGCTTCATTGAGTCCAAAATCGTTGCGGATTGGATTTCAAGGAGACCAGCAGTGGAGCCTTATTGAACTGATACCCACAAGTCCAGGTGCGTCATGTGAATGTCAATAATCTCCTCTTACCTATGCCTATAATGGTGATGGACGTGCTCTAGGATTTAGAGAAGGTGATCAACATGTATATAGGTTTAGACCTGAACCAAGGATCTTTCGCAAACTCGACAATGCTATTCAAGGGAGAACCGTATGCTTGGACTTTTCAAAATTCCAAGGCGGTAATGCAACGGATTGGGTGTTTCAAGTTGAACAATACTTTGACTGTCAAGAGACAGCGGAGGACACAAAAGTCTAGATGACAAACTTTCACTCTAAGGAACGACATTGCATTAGTATAGATCGGTTATTCGTGGAGGAGGATTTATTGGTTGGGCTAACTTTTGTAAGAGGATTATACGCAGATTTGGGATAGCGACATATGAAGATTTTGCTGCCACATTAAGCAAGATGGTTCAGAGGACAACCGTATTGGAGTACTAGGCAGAATTTGAAAGAGTTAGTAGTCGTTGTGAGCCACCTTGGCCCGAACCAACATTGATTAGCACATTTATTTCAAGGCTACGAGAGGAGATACAAGTAGATATTTGTGCTCTTTGTCCTACTACTCTTGAGAAGGCCTTTGAGAAGGCCATGAGGATGGAGAAAAACTATAAGGCTCTTAAGATGACAGTAAAAACTAATTCGGACAACCGAGATGGGCAGTTTGCACTTAGAACGCCAGCTAGAAATTCTGTAGGTTCAAAAATAGCGGCTGTGAGTACTAGACCATGACCACATTTGAGACCTTCTTTTAGGTTTTTATTTGTTGGCAATTGTGTACAAAATATTCTAAGTGTATTTTTTCATGTATATGAGCTTTACACAAGTCTAGAATATCTCTGGTTTGAAGAATTGCAAGATTATTGGAGAAAAGCCGTTGAGTTCACACCGCGTTCACACATGCGTTTGAACATGGAATCTATGTTCACACAGACATAAAGCCACGTTCACAAACGCGTTCGAACGCGGGTACTGCGTTCACATAGATAGAGAGTCGTGTTCACAAACGCGTTTGAACGCAGAATCTGCGTTTACACAGACAGAGAGCCGCGTTCACAAACGCGTTCGAACATGGGTACTACGTTCACACAGACAGAGAGCCGCGTTCACAAACGCGTTCGAACGCGAGTACTGCGTTCACACAGACTGAGAGCTGCGTTCATAAACGCATTCGAACGCAACCTAAAGAATTCAAGCTGTCGCGTTCGAATGCACTCTGGCCCGTTCGAATGCACCTGAGATCAAGTCATGCCGTTTGAACGCACCCGGGCCGCGTTCGAACGCACCAACGAAGTTTGATGAAATTGGACTTTCGTGAGTACGGATAAGACTTGGATTTGGCTCTAACTTGGAGATCATATATAAGGATTGTGATTCCCTATCTCTAGGGTGGTTGAAGAAGCATTATTGAAGGAGACTTCTTGAGGCTACATCAGTTCTTCAACTAACAAGGTTCCACTCATCATTAAAAGTTAATCTTTTGTCTTAAGGGTTATCTAAACGAAAGATCAATCTCGAGGGCTACTGAGGTTGGACTTCAATCACGAGAAGCAGTGAATCGTGAGTTCTAGCGAGTAAGACTGAGAGGAACAAAGTAGTTTGGATCGACGGGTTGTTTTGTGAGTCAGTCTTGTAACTGCTACTATTCTAGTGATTGGTTTTGATCCGAGTTTGGATCCGTGGTTTTTTCCCGTTTGAGTTTTTCCACGTTAAAATCTTGGCGTTCATCTCTACTTTCGTTCTTAATATTTCTACGGACTTTTACTTAAGCGAACGAGTGATATCATTGCCTAGTATTTAGATACATACTTGTGTCTAGGAGTTTTTCAATTAGTATCAGAGCAGGTTCTCTCACACTTTGAGAGAGATCAGATAGGCATGGATTTTCATAGAGATGGACCATCATCTATTAGACCTCCTATCCTAGATGGATCAAATTATGAATATTGGAAAGCTAAGATAAGAGCTTACTTGAAGTCTATAGATGAACGTGTATGGTTTGCCGTTGTGAACGGTTGGAGTCCACCAATGTACATGGTGGATGATAAACTTGTTGATAAACCGATAGAGTCATGGGATAGGTTAGACTATAAAAAAGTTGGATGGAATAGCAAGGCAATAAATGCAATTTTTAGTTGTGTTTCCTCGAAAGAATTTAGAAGAATTTCTACTTGTTAGATAGCAAAATAAGCTTGGATGGTCTTAGAAACTACTCACGAAGGAACTATGGCTGTAAAACTTTCTAAACTTCAGAGGTTGACTACTAGTTTTGAAACTCTACGTATGGAGGATAATGAGACATTTGATGAGTTCTATGCAAAGCCGAGTGATATAGTCAACTCCAGTTTCAACCTAGGAGAGAAAATTTCCCTGAAAACATAATTGTCTGTAAGATCCTTAGGTCTCTTCCAGAGATGTTTCAGGCGAAAGTTATCACTATCGAGGAAAATAAGGACATCGATTCTATGAAAGTTGAACAATTGGTAGGAAATCTACAAACATTTGAGTCCAGTCTTTCAAAACCGAGGAAGTCCAAATGGATTACTCTATCCACAGTTGAACAAATTATAGAGGAGTTTGATGATGAAGGTGATTTAGATGTTGAGATGTTGGACATGTTCGTCAAAAAGTTTAATAAATTTTTTCGGAAGCCAAACAAGTTGAATGCTGAAAAACTTGAGAAAAGCAAAGCCTTTGTGAAAAAGAAGAATACTGCGAGTTCGAATATAGATGTGAGCAACAACAGTGTCAAACAGAAAAATAAGAATTCTGAGAATAAATTTCGATGTTTTGAATGTTCTGGTTTTGGACACATAGCACAAGAATGCCCTAATCGCCTTAAGAAGAAGGGTAAAGCTATGAAACTTACTTGGGATGACTTAGATGAATCTGATGATGATTCTGGAAAAGACGAAGAAAACTTTATTGCTTTTGCCTCTTCTCTACTTAATATCGATTCTGTTTTTGATACTGATAGTACAGATGATTAGGATATGTTACCAGCTGAGGAAGATGAATCTAAAATTCAAAAGGCATATAATGACCTGTACCTAAAGTCGTTTAAACTCAAGAAAAGCAATCTTAGACTACTTCAACGACTCAAGGTAATCGAACTAGAAAGAATTCAATTTGAGGAGAAGTACAAATTGGAACTTGAACGTGTCAATGACATTTCTAAATAACTTCACAATGCAAAAAATAAAATGAAGGCTGATGAAATTGAACTAGAGCAATTGCATAAGGAAGTGACATTTCTAAAAGAGAAGAACAAACTTGACGAGATTCTAAAGGCTCAGTTCTCTGGAAAAGGAAGAATATTTGAATAAAACTGTCTTCGTTTCTGCTGGTATACAAAAGGAAGAATATTTGAAGTCATCAACTGCATTTATTAAGCAATCCTGAATGAATGCTTCTAAACTGAAGGTGAATCTACAAACTGGTGAATCGTCAACGGCACCAAAGGTAAACTTTAGTCACACTCCTCGATAAAAGGTGAGTAGAAAAGGGTTTGTTCCGATATGCTATCATTGCGGCATTCTAGGGCATATTCGACCTCATTGCAAATTTTTGCAAAAACCTAGAACTGCTTTCATTTATGGGATGAAAACAAAGGTCATATGGGTCAAGAAAAGTGATTTGAAATGTTATGTTGTGCATACAAGCCTTGAAAGCTTTAAATTCCGATTTGTGGTATTTAGACGGTGGTTCTTCAAGACATATGTCGGGTGACAAGTCGTTATTTTCTAATCTTGAAAACATGAAGGGGGAGTTGTGACATTCGGAAATGGTAATTCATCCAAGGTAATAGGTAAAGGAAAGGTAAATTCTCCGGGGATTCCTATTCTTGAAAATGTTCTTTATGTTAAGGCTTGAAAGCAAATCTTATGAGTATCAATCAATTTTGTGATGAAGATTATGAGGTAAAATTCTCCAAAATGATTGTATTATTCTAGATCATGGTGGTAATGTTATATGTTATGGATCTAGAATATCGATAATTGCTATATTGTTGGAACGTCACATAAACTGAAATGTAGCAAAGGCTCTTTCAACATTGCAGATCTTTGGCATCAACGTCTTGGACATGTGAATCACAAAGAATTATTTACTCTGTCCAAACAAAAAATGGTAAGAGTAATACCTAAGATGAAAGAAATATCAAAAACAGTGTGCGGTTCGTGTCAAATTGGAAAACAAATTCGGATCTCACACAAGAAGGTAAATGCAGCAACCACCGACCGTGTACTTTAATTAGTTCACATGGACTTGATAGGTCCAACAAAAACGAAAAGTCTTGGAGGTAAACGCTATATATTCTTAATGGTCGATGTTTACTCCAGATATACCTGGGTTGCCTTTCTACGTGAGAAGTCTGAAACCTTTGAGGTTTTTAAATCACTATGCTTAAAATTGCAGAATGAAAAATCTACATGATACGATCTCTCCTTTAGGGCTAAAGATCGATCTTTTCTAATTCTCAGATTTGAACTAGATCTTGCACGAAACTTTGAAATAAGATCCCGAAATATTCCGCCGTCGGATTGATGTGAAATTTTGATATGCTTTAGGTCCGGAAAAGAGCTTTCCAACAAATCAAGTTTCAGGCGAATCGGAGTTGGGGATCTCGAGATATCGTTCGTTTAGTGGACGAACATCAGGATGCTCTGTTTTGGATCCGTGGATGGAGGCACGAGATCCTAGGTAATGGTGGATGGTGGAGGACCGACGTTAATGGGGTGACACCGGTGAAAAGTGATGGTGGAAGGGTTGTGGTTGATGGAAGGATTAGGGCAAGTGTTGGATAGATTGGACAAAGGGGGAGAAGAGGGCCACCCCTAAGGGACTAGGGTGATTAGCCGGACGAGGGAGGTTAGAAGCGACGTCGCCGGGGATTGAGAGAACGGGAGCGAAGAAGACGAAGGAGGCAAGGCAAAAGTCAATCTCAATAATCAATAATAATTTTGGTTGCCCTACACATCCTTTTATAGGCTAACCAACAACTCACATTAACCCTAAAACACAATTTTCGCCGACCGCGTTCGAACTCGCCCGACCGCGTTCGAACGCACCGAATGAGCTCTTCTGGATTTGTGAACGCGATGCAGGCGTTCGACCGCGTGATCGAATGCGCCTGTCGGTATTTGCGAACGCGATGCAGGCATTCACAGTGCGTTCGAACGCATAGTACATTCTCTTCACCACGTTCACAACCCCGTTCACAAACCGCATTCGAACGCGACTTACAGAAAACTTATTTTAATGGAAATTAAACACTAAAACATGAAATAAAAACACTCCTAAAGTGAATCCATGCTCGAGACGACGTCGGTGAAGTCCGAATCGTATTACTACAACCCTAGTTAGGATTCGTTCTGATCATGAAAGAGAATTTGAAAATGAAAATTTGTCTATATTTTGCGATTCTCTTGGTATTCAACATGAGTTTTCAGCTCCTATAACTCCACAATAAAACGGGATTGTTGAAAGAAAGAATCGAGTTGTGCAGAAAATGGCTAGGGGTTATGCTTCACGCTAAAAAGGTTACTCAAAGGTTTTGGGTGGAGGCGGTCAATACAGCGGTACATGTGATAAATCGTGTTTATTTAAGACGAGGTACAAAAATGACTACTTATGAAATCTGGAAAGGTAAGAAACCTAGTGTTTAAATATTTTCGAGTTTTTGGTAGTAAATATTATATCTTGCGTGATCGAGAATATTTGACTAAATTTGACACTAGAAATAGCGAAGGCATCTTCTTAGTGTATTCAAATAATAGTAGAGCCCACAGAATATTTAATCTTGACACTTCTACTGTTATGAAATCTACTAATGTTAGGATAGATGAATCCACGACCGATTTAACTAAAGCTACTCCTATTTCTGTTTCTGCAGATACATATGACAAAGAAATAGAAAAAGAGCTTGATCTGGAAATTGAGAATCAGGACGAGCACAAAGTTGAAATGAACAAAGATGACTGCAACGTACCGGAACCATCTGCTAGAGTGAAATCAAATCATCCACTATCACAAGTGATCGGAGACGTAAATGAACCAATTAAGACAAGACGACAAATCCAAAGTGAGGTATCATTTACTTGTTATACATCTTCTTTTGAACCTAGAAATGTGAAGGAAGCATTGTTAGACGATTCTTGGGTTAATGCTATGCATGAGAAATTAGAGCAATTTTCTAGGAATGATGTTTGGTATTTAGTTCCTAGACCTAAGAATGTGAACGTCATTGGAACAAAATGGATTTACAAGAATAAAAGTGATGAACATGGCAATATAGTTCGAAATAAAGCTAGACTCGTAGCATGGGATATACTCAAGTTGAGGGTATAGATTTTGATGAGATATTTGCTCCTATTGCTAGATTAGAATCTATTCGTATACTACTTGCTATTACTTGTCACTTAAAATTTAAATTGTTTCAAATGGATGTGAAAAGTGCTTTCTTGAATGGTACTCTGAATGAAGATGTTTATATGGAACAACCGAAAGGGTTTGAAGATCAAAAATTTCCTTCTCATCTGTTTAAACTGAAAAAGGCCCTCTATGGGCTAAAACAAGCTCCAAGAGCTTGGTATGAGAAGTTAACCACTTTTTTAGTGGATGCGGGGTTCACTCGAGAGGGAGTGGACAAGACATTGTTCATTAGACGGTCAAACAAGAGTTTAGTTGTGGCACAAATTTATGTGGATGACATTGTCTTCGGGGCAATGAGTCGATCATTAGCTAAGGAGTTTGTAGATCTTATGCATAATTATTTTGAGATGAGCATGATGGGTGAGTTGAAGTTCTTTTTGGGACTTCAAATTACTTAGTTGGAAAGAGGGATATTTATCGCTCAAACCAAGTATGCTAAGGATCTTGTGACTAAATTCGGTTTAGAAAATGCAAAACATGCTAGAACTCCTATGAGTCAAACTAGGTAAGGATATTTCAGGAAAAAGTGTTGATCAGACACTGTATAGGAGCATGATTGGTAGTCTTTTGGACTTAACTGCTTGTAGACCAGACATTGCATTTAGTGTCGGTGTGTGTGCTAGGTTTTAGTCTGAACCTAAGGAGACACATTTGTTTGCTGTGAAACGTATTATAAAATATGTCGGTGGCATAGTTGACTTAGGTATCTGGTTTACGTATGATTTGGGAGCTATCATATCTGGATACACGGATTCTGATTGGGCAGGTTCATGTGATGATAGAAAAAGTACCTCAGGTGGATGTTTTTATATTGAAAACAATCTGGTTGCTTGGCACAGTAAGAAACAAAACTCGATATCTTTATCCACACAGAGATCGAGGACATACATTTTGAGAGTGACGAAATGTAACAAGTGAACCTTAAAAAAATTAATTAATTTATGGGCACGATGTGGTCGACCACACTATGGCTGGCCTCGTGCCTATGTGAAGTAGCCTGCATGGAGGGGCACCACACGCCCCATCGTCGCTGCCGTGATACATTCCAATTTTCAGATCTATTCCGATTTTCAGATCTGGACAGGATCTAACACAAAACTTTAAAAATAGATATCGAACGATGCCGCCGTCGGATGGACGTGAGATTTTGATATGTCTTAGACCAAGAAAAAAGCTTTCCAACAAATCACGTTTCAGGGAATCGGATATAGAGATCTCAAAATATCGTCCGATTATTGGACGAACGTCAGGGGGTCTGTCTTAAGATCCGTGGATGGAGGCACGAGATCCTAGATGATGGTGGATGGTGGTGGACCGACATTAATGGGGTGGCACCGGTGAATAAGTGGTGGTGGAAGGGTTTTGGGTGATGGAAAGGTTTGGGCAAGTGTTGGATAGATTGGAAGAAGGGGCAGGAGTGGGCCGCCCCTAAGGGACTAGGGTGATTGGCCGATCAAGGGAGGCTAGAAGTAGCGTCGTCGGTGATTGAGAGAATGCGAGTGAAGAAGATGAAGGAGATAAGGCAAAACTCAATTCATCAATAATGACTCTATGGTTGCCATCCACACCTTTAGAGGCTAACCAAACAATTCAAAATAAACCCTAAATAGTACATTTTTGTCGACCGCATTCGAACGCGCCCGATCGCATTCGAACGCATATTTTTCGCACTTCTCTGGATTTGCTAACACGATGCAAGGCGTTTGCATGCGCGTTCAAACGCACAATTCGCACTCTCTAGATGTGCGAACCTGATGTAGGCGTTCACAATCGCGTTCGAACGCGACATACATAAAACTTATATTTTTCTTAAGAATTAAATACTAAAATAAGAAACAGAGATACCCCTAAAGTGTACTCATGCTCGAGACAATATCGGTGAAGTCCGAATCATATCAATCCACCACGCTTCTGCAACCTTATCCTCAAGATTTGAAATTGGAAACGCGATCCATGATATCTGACTCTAGCTCCCAGGTAGACTCGTCAGTGGGCTTGCCTAGCCACTCGATCAGCATTTCGATCTCCAATCTGGATCCATGGCATCTTCTCCTGCGGCCTAAGACTCGGACCGGTTGAATTGGGCCATCTTCCTCCATTGGTTCGGGCAAGGTCGAACCCACCACATAGTTAGGCCTGATCTGAGCCTTTAATGCCGATACATGAAAGACCGGATGGATCCTGGTACCCTTAGGTAGGTCTAACCGGTAAGCTACTGGACCGATTCGTTGTAGCACTCGGTACGGACCATAGTACTTGTGCCCCAACTTCTGGTTCAAAATTGGCCTCAATGTGGATTGCCGGTACGGTTGAGCTTGAACGAACACCCATTGATGTACCTCAAACTCTCGCTCATGCCAACCTTTGTCATGAGTCTACTTCATGCAGTTTTGGGCTATTGCTAGGTGAATCTTGAGCCGTCTCAAAGTTTTATCTCGATCAGCAAGTTCCAAGTCGAGCTCGGTTCTATCCACCGCCGCGAGTCTTTCATAGGTACGCAAGATAGGGGGAGTGCACCCATAAACCACCTCAAAAGGGGGTCATGCCGATGCTAGAGTGATGAGCGGTATTGTATGACCACTTGGCTCATGGAAGGAATTGGACCCAATTCTTTGGTCGGTCCACCACAAAGCATCGCAAGTATTGCTCCCACCCGCGATTCACCACTTTGGTTTGGCCATCCGTCTTGGGGTGATAAGCTGAACTAAGGTTAATTCAAGTCCCTTGCAATCTGAAGAACTCGAACCAAAACTCACTGATGAAGATGCGATCCCGGTCTGACACGACTGTCCTAGGCACCCCATGCAAGCGCGCCATTTCCCGAACAAAAATTTCAGCAACCTTTTCGCTGAAAACGGGTGCGACAATGCTATGAGTATATTTGATCATCCTATCACCACCGATTGTCCTCAGACCTCCCAAGCAGCCCCTCAATGAAGTCCATGGGGATGTCCTCCCAAATATGCTCCGATATAGGCAGTGGTTGCAACAGCCCGCTGGGTTTGAGTGTCTCTGATTTGACTCGTTGGCAAATTTGGCATTCACGCACATATTTCTTCACGTCCCAACTTTATCGTTGTCCAATTACAATTTTGGGCCAGCCGCTTATAGGTACATAAGACCCCTTCATGGCCTGCTATAGGAGTATCATGGAAGTGTACCATCAATAGTCTCCATAGCTCTTCGTCTGCGGGTACTTTGATCGCCCACGCCGAGTACCAACCCGTCGTGCTTCTCGTGCTCGGGGTGGTTTTATGGGTTCTAATAGGCTCTAATACCAAATTGTTAAGCTCTGATACCAATTTAATAAGGTCTGATACCAATTTGATAAGCTCCGATACCAATTTGATAAGCTCTGATACCAAATGATAGGATCTGGAATCAAAAAATCAGCTACAGAATAATTCCTTAAGATTTGAATTTATTACAGGAATCAGTCCGCCTAACTGTGGGAAAATATTCGTCATATATTCTCTCGGTGGTCGAAAATTACGAAACTAATTGGGTTAGATCCATAGCTTCCTGATCTACAATATTTGTATTTACGCCCTTCATAGATCCAACTGTAGCAGGGAAGAAAACACAGAATTACATGAAAACACGGAATCCACTGTTAGGTTTTTAATTATTGGCAATTGTGTACAAAATATTCTAAGTGTATTTATAGATGTATATGAGCTTTATACGAGTCTAGAAAATCTCTGGTTTGAAGAAGCAAGATTGAAGGAGACTTCTTGAGGCTACATCGGTTCTTCAACTAACAAGGTCCTACTCTTCTAAAAAGCTTAATCTTTCGTCTTAAGGGCTATCGAGACGAAAGATCAATCTCGAGAGTTATTGAGGTTGGACATCAATCACGATAAGTATTGAATCGTGGGTTCTAGCGAGCAAGACTAAGAGGAACAAAGTCGTTTGGATCGACGGGATGTTTTGTGAGTCAGTCTTGTAACTGCTACTATCCTAGTGATTGGTTTTGATCCGAGTTTGGATCTGTGGTTTTTTTTTCGTTTGGGTTTTTCTACATTAAAATCTTAGCGTTCATATCTACTTTCCTTTTTAGTATTTCTTCGGAGTTTTACTTAAGCGAACGAGTGATATCATTGCCTAGTATTTATATACATACTTGTGTCTAGGGGTTTTCCATCCACTACTTCATTTTCCTCCACATCCTCCACTTCGTCCAACACCATCACCCTGGCCACAAGTCGAGCACATTTGTGCCTTAGAGTGAATCGTTCATCACAATAAAAGAATAACCATTTAGCTTTTATTTCTTCAACTTGGGCTTGGGTAAGTCTTCTCATGGTAGCTCGAAGAGGTCTCCTCACCTCTGGTTATGGCCATGGAAGCAATCTTGCACTCGTTGTCCTTGGTGGAGCCGCCAGCACATGATGTGCGGCTGTGGTTTGCCGAGGCACTCCTCAAACCTCTGTGGTGCTCCAGCCCCCTTTTGTTGCCAACCAAAGCTCCTTAAGCTTCTTTTCAATCAATTGAGCTATAGCAAAAGCCTCAAGTAATGTGGTTGGTCGAGCAACCTTCACTTCGACCTGAATGTCCCGCTAAAGGTCGCTAATAAATGTCCTCTTGAGTTGGCACTCTAACTAGCCATGAACTCGATTGCTAATACTATGCGTCAATTAATCTCAAATGGTATAATATGCATTGATTATGTGAATTCAAAGGATAACATTACGAATCCATTAACAAAGAGCTTAATAAGAGATCAAATGTATTATTCATCATAGGCAATGGGTTTAAAACTAATCACCTAGAGTAACGACATAATGACAACCCAACCTAGTTGACTAGAGATCCCAAGATTTAGGTTCAAAGGGCAACCGAGTTGTGGAGGCGTTCTTTGAAATTACTAAGGAATTATTTCCTATGATGACATAGTGATAAACTGATACGATCTTCTCTTTGGGGCTAAGGCTCTGATACCAGCTTGATACGATCTTCTCTTTGGGGCTAAGGCTCTGATACCAGCTTGTTACGATCAGGCACGGAACTTTGAAATTAGATCCCGAAATATGCTGTCATCGGATCGATATGAGATTTTGATATGTTGTAGCCTCGTAAAAGATCTTTCCAACAAATCTAGTTACAGGCGAATCGGAGTTGGGGATCTCGAGATATCGTTCGTTTAGTGGACGAACATCAGGATGCTCTGTTTTGGATTCGTGGATGGAGGCACGAGATCCTAGGTAATGGTGGATGGTGGTGGACCGGCGTTAATGTGGTGGCACCGGTGAAAAGTGATGGTGGAACGGTTGTGGTTGATGGAAGGATTAGGGCAAGTGTTGGATAGATTGGACGAAGGGGGAGAAGAGGGCCACCCCTAAGGGACTAGGGTGATTAGCCGGACGAGGGAGGTTAGAAGCGGCGTCGCCGGGGATTGAGAGAACGGGAGCGAAGAAGACGAAGGAGGCAAGGCAAAACTCAATCTCAATAATCAATACCATTTTTGGTTGCCCTACACATCCTTTTATAGGCTAACCAACAACTCACATTAACCCTAAAACACAATTTTCACCGACCGCGTTCGAACTCGCCCGACCGCGTTCGAACGCACCGAATTAGCTCTTCTGGATTTGCGAACGCGATGCAGGCGTTCGAACGCGTGATCGAACGCGTCTGTCGGTATTTGCGAATGCGATGCCGGCGTTCACAGTGTGTTCGAACGCATAGTACATTCTCTTCACCACGTTCACAACCTTGTTCACAAACCGCGTTCGAACTCACTCCACCCGCGTTCGAACGCGACTTACAAAAAACTTATTTTAATGGAAATTAAACACTAAAACATGAAATAAAAACACTCCTAAAGTGAATCCATGCTCGAGACGACGTCGGTGAAGTCCGAATCGTATCATAAACCTGCACCAAGTGTTAGGGTAAGCAATGCTTTTAATGGCCCTTATACCTTAAAAATTGAAGTGAAGCATGGTAGGATACTCTTAATAAGAGGTCACCTATGTAAGTGTGAAGTGGGCTGCTTCTATCAAATGTCTAGGCTAAATCTCTCGAGCATTGATAGAATTACCAAGCGCGTCCAAGGCTAAAATTAACATAACATACAGAACCAATTGTGCTGAACAATTCAAGACATTATGTTCACTGTTTAGCGAATAAATCTAATAATACTTCACTAGGAAAGGTTTAAAGCCAAAAGCTTCCTATCTTGATACGGTAGCTTTTCGTTGTACTCTCAATCAAGTCTACATTCATATGTATGTGTAGCCAACGCATTCATGCGGGGGAGTGTTGGAAATATCATATCTTTGACATGAATATTTTATTAACTATGAGCTAAGTTTTAAGTGGGGTTCACACATTATTAATGATGGATTAATGATGCATCATATATTCACTTATTTAAATCCATGAAGAAAAGTGAATAAAAATAGGCTCTAAACTGGGTTTCATGGCAATAAAAAATAAAGATAAGTTAGTATGGTATATATAAGTGTCAAACTTCTTATTGGCCTTGAGCCCCAAAAGGGATATCTATTTTGTGGGTAAATAATACTATCCAAATTAACTCACACATGTGCATCGCTCGGCCTTGCTCAGCTCGATTTCGTTCATGCACGCGAGTTAAGTCTAAAATTATTTTTTGCCTGATTTGAGTTTAGATTTGGTCTAGTTCGGATTAGGTTCGGTTGGTTGAACCTGAAGGGGCATGTCCCCTTAGATTAATCAGTTAGTTGTTGGTTGAACCCGGAATGGTGCCTCCCTTCATATTAAAAATTATTAATTGGTTTTGACCTGAAAGATCCATTCGTGACCATATCTAACCCTCTATTCACATCCCTTCGTTATGCCTGTTTACTACTATAAATAGGTCGTCATTTTGCATTTATTAATCATAGTATTTTATACTTTCCGTTCATATGTTGAGTCTTTTGTCTGCATTTGAGAGAGAGTACTACATAGTTCAGGTTCGATAGAGCATTCATATAGCAACATCCTTTCGAGTGCAAGACAGTCATTGTATCTTGTGAGACCGACGTCCACTGTTCTAGAAGCAGTAGATAAAGCGCGAATTGGTCTTAAGGATATAGTGTCCAATACTAGGCTCGACTATATAAAATTTTATATTCGGTAATTCATAAGTTTATTTAAATTCATTTAATTTATTGGATCAGATTTATTGTGACCTTTGGAATCAAATAATTTTCTCCAACACTTCTCACTATAATTGCATCCTATTTTGTACTTTAATTCACATTAAAACTCTAGATTGAACCTAAATGATATTAGATATTTATTCGGATATTATTTTTCGACCTATATATATATATATATATATATATATATATATATATATATATATATCTACATAGATGATATAGATATGAATATCAAAACAGGTAAGAAAAACACAACCCATATACGATCAACAAAATCCAATTACAAATTAAGCCCGATTATATTTGATTTAATCTGATTGGTTTTCACTCCCATATGCAACTCAGCGAGCATTTATTAAATTTCAGAAACGAAGGGGGCTACATGACTTTATTATAAGCCTTGATGGCTGTGACAATACTAAGCCTATGATTACTTACAATGACATGGAATTAACGCATATATAATTTCATATGTGATACGAACCATATATAATTTCATATGTGATACGAACCTTCTACTTGGCTGATGTCATGCAGATCCTTTTACCCAATAATTAAGTACTTGGTGGCAGAAAATTCTAGAAACATCCAGATATATCCTTTAATTAATACTCAAACCATTGAGATGGCGGTTTCGGGTGACGTGCTTGTTTTTTTTCTCCTTGGCTAGTTACACTGACAAACATATTATGTCGTAATTTAATAGAACCGGACAGATATACACTTGAGTTTAATTACGGAAAATATTGCACAATTTTGCACTTCGCACACAGTAAATGACCAACCTAATGACCACGTCAAAAGTTACACGAAAATTTTAGATTATTTTTCAGCTGACTGATTGGCTTAATACATTAGTCGTCATTATTGGATTCATGCATTGAGTTATGTGCCATGTACAAGTCAAGTTATTTAATTCAAGCATATCGAAGATATTAAAAGTGCAATTCATAGTAGAGGAATCAGAGAATTAGCATACTTCGAAAGATAACATATATATATATATATATATATGTATGACACATGACACTTATGTTGACGAAGAACATTGACAAAGGAAAGTATGAGATGCTTATTATGTACTTAATGATGTATGTTATATGACTTGATTTTCTACAGCCTTTGAATTTTGACAGCAGACTGTAATCATTCTAAATAAGGTACGTACGTACCTAATTTATGTATTAATTGGTCCCGTCTATATCTTTGATTCCGACGCAGGAAATTAATTAAAACCAATAGTTGTCTCATTCTTTGTTTTACATAGGCTATGGTGAAAACCAAAAACCGTTATATATTGTAAAGATTACTGTTACCATTTGACTATAATTTTTGCCTAGCTAATTAAATTTAAGAACACTGATATGTTCATTGTAGATGCACATGATGGTTGGCGTTCTCTTATATTGTTTACTGTTGGGCACCATTAAGCAGCCACAATAAAGTAGGGCCATTTGGTTTAATTATATTTCATTATTTGACATCTATAATATTAAATGAGAAACTTATGTAAACAAATATGTTCCCTCTTTTTCGATAGTAAAAGTTAAGAGAATATGTTAACATCCACTTAATTAACCTAGACGTTAAGTTGCTATATGTGAGCATATCTTACTTCTTGGAAAGAATATTTTAGATGAAATTCAATTAAATCTTGTTTACAAATAAATTTCGCTATTTCCAAACCGATAATATTAAAAGTAAAATCTATCTAATCTTTTTCGTTTGCAATGAAATAGGAATAAATTCATTATGTTCATTTTTCATATTTTACCTTTCGGCATCCATAAGAATGTAATAGAGTAACTCTTTTGATATTTCTAAATGTTTAGCCCCATTTTGTGGAATAGGAATAGATTTATTTTAGAATAAGTCTTCTTATTCTGGTACAGTAACGAAACAATAACTTATCTTATTCTGGTATAGTAATATATTATTCTCTCTCATCTTATTCCATATAACTTTTAAAAAATAATTTAGTAATCCACAATTACTATTTTGCCCCTAAATTAGACTATTTAATTACGTATTACCCTAGCTACAGTTGAGATTTTCTTTCTCCACACTATCTATTCTCTTAAATACTGGCATTTCAACTACAGTTTAGATTTTTTATCTCATATATCTATTCTTTTAAATATAAGTCTTCTACTACATAGTTATTTTACATCGAATGCAGATTTATATCCTCTAGTTTATGATTATTTTACATAGAGTACGAACTTAAAACCTTGCATTATCCTATAGTGCATCTTTATATTATCTAGTGCATAGTTATTTTATATAGGGTACGGGCGTATAATCTCACATTACCCAACAGTGCCTCTTTATATCCTCTAGTACATAGTTTTTTTTATATAGAGTGCGAACTTATAACCATGCATTATTCCGCATTACTTCTCAAGGGTATTTTTGTCATTTGGATAATTTCATTATTCATTGAGAATTAATTTCAATCAATTCTCAGCATAATTCTCAAATTGACAGAGAATGTGAATTCCGTGTTCAAACGCGTTCAACTCTGTTTGAATGCGATAAACAAGAATTCATTGTTTCTAGGGTTATTATTTGTCATTTTTCCTTGTTGGGTTAGCCTCTTAAGATGTAGATGGCAACCAAAATGATTATTATGAATGAATATTTATTTCTATCCCTTCCCTTCCTCTCTACCCTAATTTTCCTTCCTCTTCATTCAATACCTAGTCGTGCGCCATCTCAACGTCGGTGATCCTCTAATCTCCCTCACCTATCGAGTCCTCCCTTCTCCTTGGGATCTCAACCACTTCGCCCCCTCATCCTTATCCTCTTAACACCATGATCCATCTATCCCATCACCCTTATCATCCCTCTCCCTATCATCATCATCACCCGTCACCCTCACTATCAATGATAGGCTCTAATACCACTTTGATATGCTCTGATACCAATTTGATAGGCTCTAATACCACTTTGATAGATTCTCGAACTAAAGAGAGGCTACACAACGATTCCTTTAAGATCTAGATATATTACAGAATGAAACATAGAAGACAGATGCACTCTCAACCCTCCGATCGCTTTAAACGATATGCAACAGACTAATACGCTCCAACACCCGAAACAGACCAAAGTAGCGATGTTCTAACTTTTGGTTTCGCATCGGACGTAAGGTCACATGTCGATACGGTTGCACCTCACAAACACCTAATCAGGATGTCAAACTCCTGCTCCCTTTGGCTACGATCATAAACTTGCTTCATGCAATTTTGAGCAAGTTTAAAATGAACATGCAACCTCTCGTCCGATCTCGCATGCCAATGGATCATAAGTGCGTAACGTCGGAGCCGTGCGTCCAAACACCGCCTCAAATGGAGTCATGTCAATGCTGCTATGGTAGGCAATGTTGTAGGACCACTCTGCCTGTGGTAAGAACTCCAACCATCATCTTAGCATCTCTCCAACAAAGCACCTCAAGTACTGCTCAATGCTTCGATTGACTACCTTGATTTGGCCGTCCGTCTGTGGATGGTAGGCCGAACTGAAGTTCAATCGAGTCCCCTACAATCTGAAAAACTCAGTCCAAAAGTCACTCATAAATACATGATCACAATCCGAGAAAATCGTGTGTGGCATGCCATGTAACCGAGCAACATCTCTAACGAAAATTT
Source organism: Typha latifolia (assembly GCF_019914945.1). NCBI lineage: Eukaryota > Viridiplantae > Streptophyta > Magnoliopsida > Poales > Typhaceae > Typha > Typha latifolia. The sequence continues at coordinate 10,797,005 of NC_133086.1, read as the reverse complement.
CAGCCACCAACTTAGCTGAAAACGGATGTGACAATGCCGAAAAGTGCGCATACTTGCTCAATCCGTCAACCACTACAAAGATAACGGAATAACCACGTACCAGCAGCAGACCCTCTATGAAATTCGTAGAAATGTCTTCCCAAACACGGTCCGGTATAGGTAAAGGCTGTAGTAATCCGGCCGGTTTCAATGTGGTTGTCTTAGCCCTTTGATAGACTTCGCAAGCATGAACAAAACTCCTCACATCCTGCCTCAATCCTGGCTATGTGCAACTCTGAGATATCCTCCTATAAGTCCTCAAGACACCCTCATGACAAGCTCGGAGTTTGGTGGAAGTGCTCCAATAATTTCTCGTCGCAATCCACGGTCCAGCAGTAAACTACCTCGGTTTTCCAACTCTAGATGGCTCTACAAATCATCCATCACCTCTTGCAACAATCTCAAAATATCCGGGCCAAATGTACATGCATACCTCAGCTCGTCAATGAAGGGAAAGGTAGGAGAAGAATAGGCCGCAAGCTCGGCAATATCGATTTGGCGCGATAGTGCATCCGCCGCTATTTTTTCTGTTCCCTTCTTGTATTGTATTACATAATCATACCCCAACAATTTTGTGACCCATCTCTGCTGTGACGGAGTGTGTATACGCTGTCCCATAAAGTATGGAAGACTCCTTTGATCGATTTGTATAATGAATTGTCTACTGATCAAATAAGGCCTCCACTTTATCACCGCATGCAGAATTACTAACATCTCTCTTTCATAAGTTGATAATTGCTGAGATTTTTATGACAAAGCCTTACTAAGGAAGGCTATGGGACGTCCTCCTTATATTAGTACAGCTCAAATGCCAACACCCGACGCATCACATTCCACAATAAACTCTTTGGTACACTGGGTAGCACTAGAATGGGCACCGTCGTCATTGTTGTTTTCATTCAAAGGTTGAAGTGGCTTCATCCGTCCATCTAAAAGAGTCCTTCAATAAAGAAGTGAGAGGAGCAGCGATCTTGCCATATCCGGTGATGAATCGGCAATAATATCCGGTCAGACCCAAAAATCATTTCAATCTGGTGGTAGTAGTAGGATTAGGCCAAGCGGTCAGGCATGCAACCTTTTGAGGATCCGTCGCTATACCCTCCGCTGAAATAATGTGGCCTAAATACTCCACTTGTGGTACTCCCCATAGGCACTTGGACTTCTTGATCTTCAATTAGTTTTGTTTCAACAAATTTAGCACACCCTCCAAATGCCGCCAATGCTCTAATTCAATCCTGCTATACACCAAAATATCATCAAAAAATACCTAGGCATTCCTTCGCAAGAGAGGCTGAAATATATCATTCGTGAGGCCTTGAAAGATAGTTGCAGCATTTGTGAGACTAAAAAGCATCACCCGGAACTCGTAATGCCCGTCCGAAGTTTGAAACGCAGTTTGTGTACATCTCGTTGGGTGAACTCTAATTTGATGATACCCGGCCCTCAAGTTAAGCTTGCTGAATATAGTCGCCCTACAAGCTCGTCCTACAACACCTCGATAAGTAGAATAGGATATCGGTCATTGATGGTAATAGCATTTAGTGCCCGATAGTCGACACAAAAATGCCATGTACCATCCTTTTTCGCACAAATAGCACGGTGGATGAGTATGAGCTATGACTTGGTTGAATGAGACATTGCTCCAACATCTCGGCTACCATCTTTGAGATAACTTCTTTTTACACATGTGGATACTAATATGGCCTCACATTCGCTGGTGCAGCCTCGGGTATAATCTCTATGCTATGGTTTGCCGCTCTCCTCGGTGGCAACTCTTGTGGCTCCTGAAATAGTCTAGAAAAGTTATCTAATAAATTACACAATTCAATGGTAGTACCTGAACTCGTTTGAGGCTCATCTCCTGCTGGTCATAACTGAAGAAGATAGGCCAAATCATATGCACAAGGCAGCCCCATCATAGACTGCATCGCAGGAATCGACAAAGACTAAACGCCATCAAGCCACACATCTTTGTTTCCTTGTTTAAATTTTATCCACATGCTTCGAAAATTAAATGTGACGAGTCCCAAACTCTGTAACTACTGAGTACCAAGGACAATGTCCACTCCTCGCAGCACCAACGGATACAAGTCCACAATGATATCGTGTTCTTGCACTCGTATATCGACCCGGCGACACAAGCTCTCTACCTTAAGCTTCGTGCCGTCGCCAATGGCAACGTCAAATCCCATGGTCAATTCGGCATCCAAACCCAATCTCCTCACTAATCTCTCATCTAGAAAGTTGTGTGTACTCCCCGAATTGATGAGGATGTGCACACAATGCTTTCTAATGAGTCCGTCTACGCATAACATCCTCGGCATGGAAGTACCTGAATATGCATGCATCGACATTTCAGCTTAGATATTTTCTTTCGCACCTACCTCAACAGCCTCCTTGTGGACCTCCTCTGGACACTCTTCAGCATCAACAACCTCATCCTCCTCCTCAAGACTATCTATAAGCATCACACTCCTGATCGGTTTAGAACACTGATGACCGGGGGTGAAATGCTCATCACATCGAAAGCAAAGGCCTTTTGCTCTTCGCTCCTCCACTTGGGCAGGTGTGAGAGTTCGAACGGGGGTCTTGTGCCTCCTCTAATATTAGAAGAAGGTCTCAAAAGTGGTCGTGGTCTAGTGCTTGCAGCCGCTATTTTTGAAATCGTAGAATTTGTAGCCGGCGTTCTAGGTGCAGATCGCCCTTCTTGGTTGCCCCAATTAGTTTTCGCTGCCATCTTTAGAGCCTTATGTTTTTGCTCTATCCTCACGGCCTTCTCAAAGGCCTCCTCAAGAGTAGTAGGACAAAGAGCATGAACTTCTGCCTGAATCTCATCTCGCAGCCCTGAAATAAATGTGGTCATTAATGTCAGTTCGGGCCAAGGTGGGTCACAATGACTACTAACTAACTCAAACTCAGCTTGGTACTCTAATACGGTCATCCTTTAAACCATCTTGCTTAATGTGGCAGCAAAATCTTCATGTGCCGCTGTCCCAAATCTACATGTAATCCTCCTACAAAAATTAGCCCATCCGATAAATCCTCCACCACGAATAACTGATCTATACTAATGCAATGCCGTTCCTTGGAGGTAACAGCTTTCCATCTAGACTTTTGCATCTTCCGCTGTAGCTTGATAATCAAAATATTGTTCAACTTGAAACACTCAATCCGTTAGATCACCGCCTTGAAATTTTGGAAAATTGAAGCATGCGGTTCTCCCTTGAATAGCATTGTCGGGTTCGCGAAAGATCCTTAGTTCAAGTTGATCCCCTTTTCTAAATCTTTGACCATGTCCATCACCATCTCCAAAGGGATCAACCTCATTCTCAAAGTGCCAATCCTCCTCATCGACGAAGCGCACCGGTGCCGCACGCCTCTCGGGTTCCACCACCGCCGATCTTGGGTTTTACAACGGAGGTGGGGAATGATGTGTGGGCATAGGTAAGAGGGGATCATTAACACTTGCATGACGTACCTAAACCTGTGGGGTATTAGTTCGATGAGGTCCCACCGCTAGTCCTTCTTGAAACTACGATTGTCGTCGAGGAGATGACGAATCAAATCGGTTCATGACATATTCCTTGAAATCATTATGATCCTTTTGAATTGGGTCAACTCTATGCATCAATGTATGGAACATGCCCCTAAGTTCATCCATATTCGTACTTATGGACGTTGGAAGAATATTACAGGGAATCAGTCCGCGCAACTGTGGAAGAATATTTGTTAGATATTCTCTAGTAGTTAGACAATTACGAAACTAATTAGGTTAGATCCATAACTTCCTGATATACAATTTTTGTATTTATGCTCTTCGTAGATTCGAACTGTAGCAGGGATAAAAACATGAAATAACATAGGTGATGGTGGTGGTGACGGGTGGAGTGGATGTTAGGGGTTATGGATAGGTGTGGAGATGAAGGTGGATTGTGGATGTGGTTAAAGGATGTAGACGAAGGGAACGAAGTGGTCGAGATCCCAAAGAAGAGGGGTGGCTCGATAGTCGAGGGAGATTAAAAGTTAGAAGAAACCTTGCCAACAGTAGAGGTGGAAGGATGGTAAAGAGAGAGGAGGGAGATTAAAGTAGATAGATGATAGAGAGGCAAGAATTAATATTCTAATAGTATAATAAATTTGGCTACCATCCACATATAAATAAACAACTAATGTAGTAAGAATAGATCCTAACTAAACGTATCAATCAACCCCACTTTTACGTATTTTTGTTTTAGTTTCAGTCATAATCTGCAAAGGGTGTAAATACTAAAAAAGTATATCAGGAAGTTACGGATCGGCCACCCCTGATTTCGTAATTTTTTTTTACTATAGAATATTTGGTGATTATTTTCCTCCGACTGCACAGGTTGTTTTCGTACATTCGACCTTGATCGGGTAGCGGACGCATGGTTCATAACATTGTGATATTTGCACGTGAACAATAGATTGAGGTTTGATCTATATATCTTCTTCCATGCTTCCCTTCATCAATTGGTAGCAGAGCCTACACTTCATTCCTACAACATCTAGGTGATGTGTTGATATTGTTTTGTTGCTCGTGGTCATGGACAAGAAGATTATCTTGGTTATCTATGCTTATTTGAACGACATAAAATAGATAAAGGAACAACTTGAATGGATGATGCAATAACTCGATATTTGGGAGGCTAGAGTTCAACACCATCAACGTCTAATTAGTGAGGAGATTATCAGTAAGGATTTTTATTACCTTCATGCAAACAATGCTTCTACAAGATTGATTCACAAGATTTAGAAGTAGATCTAGAAAATGAGTTTTATGATGGCTTTTAGTTAGAAAGGCTTTTTGATTGTGAAAAGGAAGTATTGAGATAATTGGAGGACCTATCTTTGATGATTATGAAGATGAATAACTTTTTAGATTGAAGAATTCTTGTTTAATGCCTATCCTAACACTATGCCAAAATAGACTTATGTTGGCATTTTTATACGTAGTAACAAACTGTTTAAATACCGAGTAAAAGTTTTAGCAGTGTATATGCAAACGCCATTTATGCCCTAGTTGGGAAAGGTTTGTGAGAGTGTGTTAGGTTTTTATTTGTTGGCAATTGTGTACAAAATATTCTAAGTATATTTTTTCATGTATATGAGCTTTACACAAGTCTAGAATATCTCTGGTTTGAAGAATTGCAAGATTATTGGAGAAAAGCCTTCGAGTTCACACCGCGTTCACAAACGCGTTCGAACGCGGTGCATTCCGAAAACGAGTTCGAACGCGAAATCTGCGTTCACACAGACAGAGAGCCGCGTTCACAAACGCGTTCGAACGCAGTGCGTTCACAAACGAGTTCGAACGCGAAATCTGCGTTCACACAAACAAAGAGCCGCGTTCACAAACGCATTCGAATGCGGTGCGTTCACAAACGAGTTCGAACGCGAAATCTGCGTTCACACAGACAGAGAGCCGCGTTCACAAACGCGTTCGAACGCGAAATCTGCGTTCACACAGACAGAGAGCCGCGTTCACAAATGTGTTCGAACGCGGATACTGCGTTCACACAGACCGAGAGCTGCGTTCACAAACGCATTCAAACGCATCCTTAAGAATTCAAGCTGTCGCGTTCGAACGCACCAACAAAGTTTAAGAATATTGGACTTTCGTGAGTATGGATAAGACTCGGATTTGGCTCTATCTTGAAGATCGTGAGTATGGATAAGATTTGGATTTGGCTATATCTTGAAGATCGTGAGTACGGATAAGATTTAGATTTGGCTATATCTTGTACTTTCGTGAGTACGGATAAGATTAGGATTTGGTTCTATCTTGTACTTTCGTGAGTACGGATAAGATTGAGATTTGGCTCTATCTTGGAGATGATATATAAGGATTTTGAAACCCTATCTCTAGCGTAGTTGAAGAAGCATTATTGAAGGAAACTTCTTGAGGCTACATCGGTTCTTCAACTAACAAGGTTCCACTAATATACAAATCTTAATCTTTCGTCTTAAGGGCTATCTAGACGAAAGATCAATCTCGAGGGTTACTGAGATTGGACTTCAATCACGAGAAGCAGTGAATCGTGGGTTCTAGCGAGCAAGACTGAGAGGAACAAAGTCATTTGGATCGACGGGTTGTTTTGAGAGTTAGTCTTGTAACTGCTATTATTCTAGTGATTGGTTTTGATTCGAGTTTGGATCCGTGGTTTTTTCCCATTTGGGTTTTTCCACGTTAAAATCTTGGCGTTCATCTCTGCTTTCATTCTTAATATTTCTACGGACTTTTACTTAAGCGAACGAGTGATATCATTGCCTAGTATTTAGATACATACTTGTGTCTATGGGTTTTTTCAGAGTGCTTAACTAGCAACGCTAGGTAAAACCTCTTTGCTAGCACTTATACATGCTGGCGGTAACTAATGACAGTTGAAATGCCACAATAAATATGTTCGCCAACATAAATAGTTATCGGCACAAATATTTTAGCCAACAATTATAAACGTCAATTAATATGTTTACTGTCAATTATTTAAATTGGTTTAAGTTATATAACCAATATTTTATAAATGTCAGGAAAACTATATGTGCCAGCGTGTAGATGCATGCCAGGCAAAATAGATGCTCCAAAGATTTACGAAACACTGGAAATATAATTTTAGCGGATAGATTTGTATATTGCAAAATGTTTATATTTCGACATTTAGATACAGTGACAAATATTGTTGTCCGATGTTTAGTAAATATTGGTAAAATATGCCATAGAAGGTTTATATGCCTGCATATATAAACGTCGGCATATGTTGCTTGGCCAACATATAAACACACGAATAAAAAACTATTTATTAAATTATAAAACTAAAGATATCAGAACTGATATTTCAAATAACTTGCTAGATCAACAAAATATCCAAAAGAATAACAAAATAACTAGTTAATCTCTTCACTATAATTTCAACAATTTAATAAAGCATAACAAAGTTTATCTTCAAAAGAAGACATATATTCAATACAGAAAAAATGTATCACCTTAAACAGTCAATATTTTATAATTCTAATTTTCACTGTAAATAGAAATATAACAAAATTGTCTTCCCAAATAATATATATATATATATCCAATTATATTATAAAACCAAAAGCTTAAGATCCATGACATTATTCTATTTCATTTACCCGCTTGTTTGATCTATAGATAAAAAATTATGACATGACCAATTGCAAATTTGCACATAAAAAAACTTATATAATAAAGAATAGATAAAATAAGTAGCCACAATACTAGATATGATTGCCAAGCAATTATTTGCCGTGCAACATCACCCATTTTTTTAATTTTTCTATAATGCAAATTAAGTTTTCATTGGTCACGATTGCCACTTCAACATAGATCTCCCAAAATTACTGTCCTAATCTTTCTCCACTTCAACATCACCTTTTTTTTTTTTAATTTTTCTATAATGCAAATTAAGTTTTCATTGGTCACGATTGCCACTTGTTCATAGTAATATATATTTATATAGCACATATAAAAAACATAACACAATAATCAATACAGTAGTATCTAACTCAAGCACCCTTGGTCCCTTCCAGCTAGCTCCCTTAAAATTGGAGTTATATGAAAGATCTGGACTCAGAAGAGAGGCTAAATCACCGTATATTGTCGCGCTCACCGTGGCCTCGAGTGGAGCTACTAGTGGCCAGGGCAAATCCAGCATGTCTTCATCTCCCCATGATGGTTTAGGCAGCCCCAACATCTTCAATAAGTTTTCGTGACGCCCGATTTGGGGCAACCTCACCATCGAGTGCAAAGTGGCATTGGCTCTTCGACAAATTCCATCCATCCACACTTGCTGCCCTTTAGAACTGAATTCCAACCACATATCCTTGAAGTCAAATGTGATAGGACTCAAGCCATAGAGCCATTGTGTGCGGAGGCGAGGGCATCACCCACTCCAACCTCGCCACCATGGTTGATTCCTCCACCAGCACCAACACCTCAACCTAGCATGGGAGACATGGCCAACATGTTTGCCATCATGCAAGAGGCATTACTAGACATCCGTAGCAGGCTCATTGGCTTTTCACAAAAGCACCAAGAAGAACAAAAGGCGAGATCACCTTTGGTGAGCAATTTTGACCTAAAGACATAATAATGGGTCTGAACCATTTTATGCAATGGTGTTGATGTCCTGGTCCATTCAGCTAGTCCTCCACTATCACTGAGGTATACCACAGTGCCAAAAGGGTCATTGATGCCCACTTCAATAGCAAGGTATCAAGAGATGAAGAGATGCGCACTAGTTCACACTAGTCTCCAACTGAGCTACGAGTGGACGACTTCGAGTAGTGGGTAGACTTCGACAAGCCCATGTCTCACCATGAAGATCCCGAGTGCACAATGAAGATCCCGAGCCTGGACAATCATACCAGAGTTTTGTGGCTATTCCTCACTATGTCCGAGTAGACCTAAGAAAATATATTCAATCATCGTCATAGTATTTTCGAGATTACTATTGCACACTCCAATTTGAGCAACTTGAGTGTAAACAATCTCAAAATATTGACCTAAATAATTGAAGTTGTATGTGACAAAATGTAATAATATAAGCACCTATGCACCCATGTACTTACTACATGCAAAACAATGAACTTAGATTGAGATCATTTATTGATCATTTATACACCATGTAGACATATGTGACTGGATGGCACCCTATGTTTCATCCTCTTTATGACAAAAATTATTGGTCACATTATGATGGTTCAATATGATTGCTTGATTTCATTAAAAATAGTATTGCTTGATCAAGCTACAAACTGGATGATCAAAAGGAGATCAAAAACGTCATAGTTTTGTAATGAAATGGATGAGTGGGAGTTTGCCAAAAAGAACGTATGTGGCATTTGTAGATAAGAAAGGAACAATTGACGTAGCTATAAGGGTAAAAATACAAGTTGGGTCTTCATAGATCATCCGTAGAGTGTTAAATTATGTCCCTTTTTAGTTCAGAAAAATACTTGCTTAGAATTTAATGTCTTTTATATAACTTAGACAAATGTTTAGATTTTTTTATTAAAATATATTTTACTAAACTTATTATTCACTTATGTTATCTTGACTTGTGATGGATACACACAAGGACCCAAGCCTTGTCAATACATTTGTGATGAGATTATAGAGACACTATAGGTTCGAGGTGAAAGACTAGGACGAGGTTTGTATTTTTATGCCTTACGTTTTATTTTAGGCACAATCTTCTTATTTATATTTCACATGTTCATTCTTAGGACTACCTTGAGACAGTGCGAGTTTAAATCACCGATAGTTTATATCTTAGTAGTGACCGAGTTTTACTATGTATATTGGCTCGCTGGAATACATATTAATTGAACATTAATTACTACATTATCAGGCATTGGCAACTAGAGATGCACACATTCCATCTAAATGTGAGGTAAGGTCATTGTTACGTTACAAGATATTTCTATATTGTTAGGTCTACGTAACTATGGACCTACAATGATTGGAGCCATAGATATTCATTAGGATGATGTTTGTTGGAAGCTTTTAGGAGTTATCTCACCTCAGACAATAAGGCATAGTTTGTCGTTATGCATGTTTGGTTGAGAGAGACATTTGTCACCCTTCTTGTAGATGTTGATGTTCATTTGATTCGATAATATGCTAGGGATTACATTTTTGATGGAGGGCTAATTTTTTATAAAGAAGTCTGGCGATGTAGGGTAGTTGATATATTTTCCTCTATTATAGGACTTGGAATACACTAACATGCTTAGTTGGGAGAGTGCCACATTGGCAATACTCTACCGAGAGCTATGTTGTGTTAGTGAATGCAATGCAGGAGAGATATATGGGCCACTTGTTTTGTTACAGGTTATTTTTATGTTCATCTATCATAAATAGTACTTACATGTAGTTCTCTTTCTTGCTTATGTTATCCGACCACATGGATTAGGTTAGTCACGTCGGTTAAGTCGGGTTGAGTTAACTCAAGTTAGTTAGTTAGCTTTATCTTATTATTTTAAATTTTAAATAAATGGCATAATCCGCATGTGCATACAATTTGTTAGAATTTTAACTCTTATAAATAGGAGTGGAATTGTGTTCATAATTATTATTTAATGAATCTGAGTTTATATTTTATTATTTTTGTCTTTATATTTTACTATAGTCGTTAGATTGCCTGATACGATCTCCCCTTATGCTAAGGTTCGATCTCTTCCAATTATTTGATCTTGACTAAATTTGCCATAGAACTTTGAAATAAGATCCCGAAAGATGCTGCCGTCGGATCAACGTGAAATTTGGATATGTTGTAGCCCCAGAAAAACTCTTTCCAATAAATCATGTTTTAGGCGAATTGGATTTGGGGATCTCGAGATATCGTCTGATTAGTGGACAAACATCAAGGTGATCTATTTAGGATCCGTGGATGGAGGCACGAGATCCTAGGATGATGGTGGTTGGAAGTAGACCGGCGTTTGTGGGGTGGCACCGGTAAAAGATGGTGATGGAAAGGTTATAGTTGATGGAAGGGTTAGGGCAAGTGTTGGATAGATTGGAAGAAGGGGAAGGAGAGGGCCGCCCCTAAGGGTCTAGGGTGATTGGCTGGTCGAGGGAGGTTAGAAGCGGTATCGCCGGGAATTGCGAGAACGAGAGCGAAGAAGATGAAGGAGGCAAGGCAAAACTCAATTCTTCAATAATAATTTTTTGGTTGCCATTCATATCCCTTTTAGAGGCTAACCAAATAACTCAAAATTAACCCTGAACAATATAATTTCACCAACCGCGTTCGAATGTGCCCGACCATGTTGGAACACACCGAGTTCGCTCTTCTCTAGATTTACGAACGCGATGTAGGCATTCGAACACGTGATCGAACATGCCTGTTTCCCACTTCTTTGGATTTGCGAATGCGATGCAGGCGTTCAGAGTGCGTTCGAACGGGGTGCTCGAACGCACAATGCACACTCTCATAACCCGTTCACAACCGCGTTCACAACCGCGTTTGAACTCACTCCACCCGCATTCGAACGCGACTTACAGAAAACTTATTTTCTTAGAAATTAAATATTAAAACAAGAAACAAAGACACTGCTAAAGTGAATCCATGCTCGAGACGACATCGGTGAAGTCCGAATCGTATCAATCCACTACGCTTCCGCAACCTTGTCCTCAAGGTTTAAAATTTGGGAAGCGATCAAGGATATCTGACTCTATCTCCCATGTAGACTTGTCAGTAGGTTTCCCCAGCCACTCAATCAGCACTTCAGTCTCAAATCTGGATCTATGGCATCTTCTCCTACGGCCTAAGACTCGGACCAGTTCAGTGGGGCCATCTTCCACCATTGGTTCGGGTAAGGCCGAACCCACCACATGGTTTGGTCTGATTTGGGCCTTCAATGTCGATACATGGAAGACCGAATGTAATCTAGTTCCTTTAGGTAGGTCCAACTAGTAAGCTACTGGACCAATTCATTGTGGCACTCAGTATGGACCATAGTACTTGTAACCCAACTTTTGGTTCAAAATTGGCCTCAATATGGATTGCCAGTACGGTTGAGCTCGAGCGAACACCAATTGATCCACCTCAAACTCTCACTCATGCCGGCCTTTGTCATGAGTCTGCTTCATGTGATTTTGGGCTGTTGCTAGGTGCATCTTGAGCCGTCTCAAGGTTTCATCTCAATTAGCAAGTTCCAAGTCAAGCTCGGTCCTATTCGCCGCCGCAAGTCTATCATAGGCACGCAAGGCAAGGGGAGTGCGCCCATAAACCACCTCAAAGGGGGTCATGCCAATGCTAGAGTGATGAGCATTATTATATGACCACTCGGCCCATGGAAGGAATTTGATCCAATCCTTTGGTCGGTCCGCCATAAAGCATCGCAAGTATTATTCCAGTCCGCGATTCACCACCTCGGTTTGTTCATCCGTCTCGGGGTGATAAGCTGAACTAAGGTTGATTCGAGTCCCTTGCAATCTGAAGAACTTAGACCAAAACTCATTGATGAAGATGCGATCCCGGTCTGACACGATCATCCTAGGCATCCCATGCAAGCACGCCACTTCCCGAACAAAAATTTTAGCAGCCTTTTTTGTTGAAAATGAGTGAGACAATGCTATGAAATGAGCATATTTGCTCAGCCTATCCACCACAACAAACACCACTAATTGTCCTCGGACCTCTGGTAGCCCTTCGATGAAGTCCATGGAGATGTCCTCCCAAATATGCTTCGGTATAGGTAGTGGTTGCAATAGCCCGCTGGGTTTGAGCATCTCCGACTTGACTCATTGGCAGATTTGGCATTCACGCACATATTTCTTCACATCCAACTTCATCATTGTCCATGTACAGTTTTGGGCCAGCCGCTTGTAGGTACGCAAGACCCCTTCATGGCTTGCTATAGGAGTATCATAGAAGTGTGCCATCAATAGTCTCCGCAGCTCTTCATCCCCGGGTACATTGATCCGCCCGTGCTTGAGTACCAACCCATCGCGCTCCTCGTGCTCAGGGTGGCTTGATGGGTTCTCTCTCAACTCCTCCATGAGTCGGACCAAATCACTATCCTCCGCGCCGGCTCTCCGCAGATCCGAGAAGAAAGGAAATGTGGGTGCCAAGAAAGAAGCGAGCTCCCTTGCGTCCCCTTCGTTTGGAAGTTCAAGCAGCAGTTGACTTCCATCCAGCAGCACTCTCTCGGTCATTCCTCCAAAATGTCAATGTGAGGCTTGTAAAATCAAATATCACAGCCCCAAGCTTCAAGCCATTGAGTTCCCAAAATAATGTCGGCACCTCGCAAGGCCAACGGATAAATGTCCAATGTGAAAGTTTGGTCTTGCACCTTCAATTCCACACCTCCAAAAATAAAATCCTCTCGCAATGTGGTGCCATCTCCAATCGTCACGTCGAACCCTTCCATGGGTTTCAACTCGAGCCCAATCTTCCTAAGGAGCCTCTTGTCAATGAAGTTGTGGGTGGACCCGGTGTCAATCAAGATTCTCACTATGGTTTTCTTGACTACACCGTTCACCCGCAAGGTCTTTGGCGCAGCTGTCCCCGAGTAGGCATGGAGGGAGATTTCTGCTATCATGTCCTCCAAGGGCTTCTCCTCAGCTTCTTCTCCTTGATGCCCAGCCAGACCTGCATTTTGAACTACAAACTCATTCTCAGCCTCCTCGAATCCGTCGATTAGCATCACCGATCCCATCGGTTTAGCGCAGCAATGCCTGGGCACAAACTTCTCATCACAACGAAAGCATAGGCCTTTGGCCCTTCATTCCTCCACTTGAGTAGGTGTGAGTGCTCATCCCGGACCTCTAGGTGCATACTTCACATCTTTGGATGGCTTCAAGGGTGCTCGAGGAGATATCACTGCAGTAGCAATTCTTGGTACTTCGGGGATATTTCTTGCCGCTATGGTTGGTTGAGCTTGATTGCGGCTTCCTAGACTCGTCCAACTCTGTTTCAGGTGTAACTTCATGGCCCTGTGTTTGTCTTTCATGCGCACCGCATCTTCGAAGGCCTCCTTTAAAGTTCTAGGCCTTAAAGCCCTCACATCGGTTTGGATGTCTCCTCATAGCCCAGAGATGAAGGTGCTGCGAAGTTGCTGATCCGTCCATAGTGGATGACATCGGCTACTTATCCTCTCGAATTCTTCTTGGTATGCCCTAACCATGGTCTTTTGCATCGTCTTTGAGAGGAGAGCATCAAAGTCTTCATACTCCGATGCTCCAAATGGTCGTGTGATATCAGCACAAAATTCAACCCAAGTATTGATAGCCTCATTGGCATTAGCTGCTCGAAACCAATAAAGTGCCGCATCCTCAAGGTGGAAGCTCACAAGCATCACCTTATATTCTTCCGCCGTACCTTGGTATGCAAAGAATTGCTCCGTCCTATACAACCAATCGATCGGATCGCCACCTTTGAACTTGGGGAATTCGAGACGCACGATTTGTCCACGGATGCCATTGTCTCGTTCCGGATCATGTCCAAGTTCTTGTCTAACCAGAGGAGGATGCACCATGAAGGGTTGATGATCCCTCCTTCAGTTTTGATAAACTTGTCGTGGTTTTGGATCGTATTGACCCGCCCACGGATCTTGATCTCCAAGGTGGTCTCCATAGTGGTTCGCTCATCGGATAGGTTCACCTGCAACTGGGCCTAGTGTAACCATCCTTGCTTGTCTCTGCCCATAGAGTGGTGGCAGCAGCGGCTCTTGTGGTTGCAAAGGCTGAACCGGTGGCGGTGGGTTCATGGGTGTGGACTCGCGTCGTGGGGTCGATGGTGCGTTCCCGTTCGCCATGGCTTCCCTTGTCGCTCGTAATTCCTGCATCATCTCCATCATCATCTAGTTGTCGATGGCCATTTGTTCAGATAGAGACCAAACACGGCTTGAACACTAGGTTCTTCCGTATTCCGATTAGATCGGGTGGTTCTGCAGGTGGAAGTCCCCGCAATCATTTCCCCCTCCTCTATTGGGAGAATCTCTTCTTCATCTTCTCGCCGTGCAGCCATGGCTCTGGTGGTCGTCATAGGAAGCGTTTGTCCGTGGCTCTGATACCAGCTTGATACGATTTCCTCTTGGGCTAAGGTTCGATCTCTTCCAATTCTCTCATCTGGACTAGATCTGGCATAAAACTTTGAAATAAGATCCCAAAAGATTCTCGCCGTCGGATTGATGTGAAATTTGGATATGTTGTCGCCGTAAAAGAGCTTTCTAATAAATCAAGTTCAGGCAAAGCAAATGTGGGGATCTCGAGATATTATCTCGATTAGGGATGAACATCGTGGTGGTCTATTTAGGGTCCGTGGATGGAGGCACGAGATCCTAAGATGATGGTGGTTGGAGGTAGACCGGCGTTTGTGGGGTGGGACCGGTGAAACGTGGTGATGGAAAGGTTATGGTTAATGGAAGGGTTAGGGTAAGTGTTGGATAGATTGGAAGAAGGGGAAGGAGAGGGCCGCCCCTAAGGGTTTAGGGTGATTGGCCGGTCGAGGGAGATTAGAAGCGGCGTCACTGGGGATTGAGAGAACGAGAGCGAAGAAGACGAAGGAGGCAAGGCAAAACTCAATTCTTCAATAATAATTTTTTGGTTGCCATTCATATCCCTTTTAGAGGCTAACCAAACAACTCAAAATTAACCCTAAACAATACAATTTCGCCAACTGCGTTCGAACGCGCCCGACCGCGTTCGAACGCACCGAGTTCTCTATTCTCTGGATTTGCGAATGCGATGTAGGCGTTCAACGCACGATCGAATGTGCCTATTTCCCACTTCTCCGGATTTGCGAACGCAATACAGCATTCACGTGCGTTCGAACGCACAATGCACACTCTCACAACCCGTTCACAACCGCATTTACAACCGCGTTCGAACTCACTCCACCCTCGTTCGAACGCGACTTACGTAAAATTTATTTTCTTGAAAATTAAATATTAAAACAAGAAACAAAGACACTCCTAACTTGATAATATTTGCAAACAATGTGGGTCGATTATATGATAATCATATAATATATATATATATATATATATATATATATATAAAGTAGATAATACGATATAAGAAGGATGAGGGCACCACTCATATGTTTTGATATTGTTTTGTGGAATCTTTTGGATCAAGTGATGTGCCAATTTGGTTGGAATAAGCAAATTTAACGCCCTCGCCCAGCATGGTGCACGCCCACATGCTCACATGGCACGTGCAATGCACGTAACAGATGAGCAGAGCCGCCAAACATAGATACACCCCGTGTTCACTTAATTCATCACAAATAAAATACAATATTATCAAGTTAAACCTATTAACATATCTGTATCTAAATCTATAATAACCATACAACTACATAATCTAGCAGGTCATAATCTAACAGAGCCCACACAGGCTACGACAAACTATCAAGGTACAACTAAAACAACTAATACACCAATATAATCTGACACGTATTATACAAATTATCGTCTAATATAGAAGAGTACAAAAATATACACTAACCGTATAACTCAATTTCTATAAATTATCTTCTATATCATCTCACATCTATAGCTCACCATATCTTTGCCCTAAAATATTTTTTCAAGATATCTCAAGTCGTTATCATGTACAATATATCTTTGGTGATTAGAAAATAAATAAAGTTATGGTAAATAGGCATTACCCCGAATTAGTGATGCTAAACAAAGAGTAAATTATATACTAGATAATATAAATCAGAATGGAGCATCATGTCATGAATGAGTATATAAATGTATCCTCAATAATATATAAATGTATGATAGATATTATGTCATAACTGATCAAGTATATAATTCTAAATAAGTCTCAATGTCATACCATCATCATAACTCTCTCAAATATGCTACATTTATATCGATCATGATCATACTATGATATTAAATGCAACATATATGATGCATGATGACCACTCAAGAATTAGGTATATCAAATAATAATAAAATTATATGCATTTCTTAATATCTTAATCATCAATATCAACTCTAAATAATATTATCATATTAGACTACAGTGCACAGTCAACAATTGGTACTCGATCCTATAATCCAACCTGAAGGCTCAGAGAATACATTGCCATCCACAAAGGGTATCTTAATCATAATCATACCCTACCATTCGCAAAGAATATCATCATCCATCTAGACCTAGCACCCTTCTAACTGATAGAAACTATGTAAGGATAATTCGCCAAATATACTCTAGAGAACGGTATGTATTCGAATGTCTGTTGTGCATACAGACTAATGACCTTAGATGTAAAGCCATAGGATCGCGAATATATCAAGTGATCAATCATCCACCAAGCGCGTCCTAACTCTCACGCCTACACGGGTACCCTTATGCTTTCTATAAACTATCGTATTAATCAGATTTTATGATTTTTCTTCTATATGATAGATCACGTGCATATATATAGTACTATAACAAGTCAATACATATTAAGAATTTAGGTGAAAGAGGAGTCAATGCAATATCATCTCAAATAATACATCTATCATATGCATACCCACGCCAATCTATCAGATACATACCCATGCTAGAGATCATCTCGACATAAAGTCATAATAATATAGTAATCTATAATCATCTCTATATATCGACAATATATTCATATTCAGGATTAGCATACTCAAATGAATGATAAAATATGCTCAAATTAGATGTCTAATGATAAAATTAGTTGTTTATCTAATTAGAATCCGTTTGTCTAAAATATGATGGTTTATTAGGGTTTAGAGTTACTATTTATCTTTATTAACTAGTTAGATTTACATTATGGAGATAAACTTTTAATGTTATAAATTTATTATTATTATAAAAATGCTAGTGATGAAATAAGATTAAAAAGGGTTACTCTTGTATTTTCATGAAAAGAGTTTGAATATGTAGTTATAAAATAAAAGGCTAAATATGTCTAATTATAAATAAAAATATAAGTGTAGACAAAATTGTAATTATAACTAATTTATGATTCTTACTGTTTCTTAACTAATTAGAAACTACATAGTCTTTACTTAATTATATAACATAAGAAATAAATAAATAAGCCTATTATCTAATTCTATACAAAATAGTATAAATAAATCGATAGAATTACATACTGGCTATATATATAATGAATAGTAGGGCATATTTATAAATCTCATGACTATAATTAATGAAGCCAAGTATTAATCTATTCTATGCAAGTAATATTATATGTAAGTAATAGGTATATTTAGGTGTTTATAATATAATTAATTATTAATTATACTAATTATAATTAGCTAATAATTATATCAATGGATATATATATATATAAACATAATTAACTGCCTAATTAAATTAACTAACATAAGATACTTAATTAAAAGGAAAAAGAAAGAAAAAGGAACCCATTGTCACAGTGCTGGAACAAGCCCAGCACTATTGCAGCTAGGAGAGAGGAACCATGGAGGGAGAAGAAGAAAGGAACAAGAAAAAAAAGAAAGAGAAAGAAAGAAGAAGAAGAAGAAGAAGAGAAGAGAAGAAACATATGGGAAGGAAAGGGAGGAGCCGAGCCAATGGGGAGGGGCTCGACCGCTATTAGCTAGACAGCGGCTCGAGTCCGACTAAGCCAAGAGTGAGAGAGAGAGAGAGAGAGAGAGAGAGAGAGAGAGAGGAGACAGGAAGAGGAGCTAGCAAACCCGAGAGAGAGGAAGGGAAGAAGAGAGAGCTCACCTTGGTAGCGACGGCGCGACGGTGGCTGTGGCTGTAGGCCAACGTCGATAAGAGTGATAAAGAAAGATAGACAGTTTGAGAGAGGAGAGTGAGAGAGGGAGATTGAAAGAGAGAGAGAGGAGAGAGGAAAAAAAGAGAGAGGTGGTGGGAGAGGTGGCTGCGGCAGTTGGTTGGTTGTGGCGGTGGTGGTGGTGGGCTGTGTGGCAAACCCCATGTGAGCCGACTACATATACACGAGACCGGCCATGTCGTGCCCAACAATTTTTCTTTTTTTTTTACAGCTAGGTTGTTACAAAATCCCTACTCCTTGTAATAGAGAAGATAAGTTCCACTCTACCGATAAGCATGGTGAGAGCATTTTTATTGCCAGGCTCATAAAAGAGAGTATATTGCTATATGGGAGTAACGTGGAACTAGGTTAGTGGATTCTCTGCTAGTGGTTGAAGCGATGAGCTATTGTGATTCATACATGGTTTTTTTCTCTCGCACACCTATTGAGGTTGTAATATAAATAGTATAAATTAAAATATTGGGTTAAATACATTTTACCGCTCTATACTAATACCTAGAATCACTTTACCTCTTGTACTTCAAAAAGCCTCAAACTAATTTCGGTACTTACGACTAAAGTGAAACTGTCAGTTTTTCTATCAAAGTCAATGCAGTGCATATGAATGATTAAAATGCCCCTTCATGTTTATTAGTCAAAATAGATGGATTTTTTTATCTAATTTTTTTAATTTATATTTGTTGTGTTACTTGATGTGAATAACTATTAAATTTTATAAAAACCTAGCTTTAATAAAATTTACTATAATTAGCACAATCTAGAAAGTAAGAGAAAAACATGTAAATATTTTTTGATGAGAAGAAATGCTTATATATAAGGAGAAGGATATTTTTATCCATAAAAATTAAAAATGGAGGTAACTCAGCCCTTTATTCAATTTTGAAAATTTTTGAGCGCACTCCGTTAATTTGGATGGAATAAAACTAACAGTTTTAATTTAATCGTAAATACGAGAACTAGTTTGAGACTTTTTTAAGTATAAGGAGGTAAAATAATTTTAGGCATAAGTATAAGGAGGGTAAAATGTATTAAACCCTAAACTATTTTATGTTCCTATCCTTTTATATTCTCAAATGTTTTGTAAAAAATATTAACTACTAAATATTTGGTTTAGGTTTACAATTTTTCAAAATTTCATCGTCGATGCTCTAATGCACTTGCCGCAAGGAGTAGTAGTGGTGGTTAAGCGATAAGTGCGATTACAGACATGTGCATTAGTGTATTAGTGCATTATAGATTGTTGATGAGTAGCGATGTTTACATGTTCCTGCTCCTAGAGTGCATAAGCTAGTGTTAGCTCTTGTATTACCTCCTACAGAACATCAACCATCACTAGTTTTGTTACGATTCAGCTAGTTATGACTTTATTTTTTGTTTTAGAAGTAGTTTTTGTTTTGGAAGAATAGGATTTTTGGCAATTGCGTTTAAACGTGACTTCCTACGTTGGAATGCGATTATTGAACACTTGCATACGTTCGCAAAAATAGAGAATATGTTTAGTGCGTTCGAACGCGTTCGAACACTTGCACACATTTGCAACGACAGAGAACGTGAAATCTGTGTTTGAACGCGTTCGATTACGTTCGAAGGCAATCGGCGAACTATATTATCTTAAGGTTATCTTTTAATTATCTTAGGATTATCTTTTAATTATTTTATTAATAGGTTAGCCTCTAAATATGTGGAAGGTAACCTAATTGAGGATTATTGATGAAATATTAGAGTTATCCTTCCCAATTCTCTCTCTCTCTCTCTCTCTCTCTCTCTCTCTCTCTCTCTTTCCTCCAACGACATTCAATCTCGGATGTCGTTTTCTTCCTCTCTCAATCTGACCGTGCCCTCTTCCCTCTCAAGGATCAGTCCACTCTCTCCTCTTTCGTTTAGCTTAATGCTCTATCCTGCTACCATAGCCACCATCTTCCACAAAACCCAATCAATGTTTTCCCTATTCTATTATCCACGTTCCTCATGCCACCTTCTAACCCATGGTTAGTATTTTTCCCATAACGTTTGATCTACAAATCCGATCGACATGATCTCAATTGCATTGGATTCCTTACTTCAAGAGGAACAATCTTCTAAGTTATAGATCTATTGGATGGTTAGATCTCCCGCAGATCTCCTTGAAAGTTCTGCCCTAAGAAGAATTTGGGTTGATCTTCAGATTATTCCATTGTAATTATTCCTGAACCTATCAAGTTTCTTTAGGTAAAGGTAGAGGTAAAGGTAGAGGTAAAGGGAGAGGGAGAGTGAGAGTGAGATAGAGATAGTTATAGCTACTTCTATGATATAGCAGGCTACATATACTACAAAGCAAGCTATATCTACAACAGAGTAGGATACATCTACTATAGAGCAGGCTATAAAGGTTATGATTATAGAGGAACAGTGAGCAGATGTAAACATACTTACTTCTTGGCTTACATACGAGCCATCTACTTCTCATGACCTAAGATTGTATAAGACGAAAACAAAAGAAAAAAACCACGGCATATTTGATTTGATGTACTGGGCAAGTTGATACATGTTTATGAACTTAAAATGTTTTGATGTAAATGTTTATTATTCAAATGAAGCACTTATATGTTCAACATTTTCATTTGTTCAACCCAGCATATATTAGTGTTTTAGTTTTACTAACAAATGCTTAAGTATTTGTCAGCATTTAACATGGCAGTTTAAGTTAGTGTTTAATTTTCTTAAGTTAAAATGGTAATACATAAAATGCTAAATAGATCAGCATCTTACTTTTACATAAAAACATTTAACCTAGTAAAATGCTTAGTTGTTCAATGATTTTCTTTTAAACTTAGTGTGAAATAGATCTATTTTGATATTTCAGTAGAGAGGTGGTCTATTTCTGGTAAATAGTCTAGTCAAAAGTTTCAACTTGTCCTATATCACTTTTAGTTGCAATTATATAATTGTAGAAGCAACACTTTACTTGCATGCAGAAGAAGGAGCCTCATGGCCATGTGGCCACTGATAGAATGCTATAAAAATTAAGCACATCTCAAGGCCAGATGTGATGGCATATTAAATAATGTTGGGTGTATCTCTTCTTCTGCACTACAATACTTTAGAAACAACGTAAGTATGAAGACGTTTCCTTCTGCACAAAGTCAAACGGACAACCTAATGAACGTTATCTGCAAAAAGATTTCTATTAATACTCTCTGCCAATATTATCTGTTTTTCACGTTCCTTAATCCAAGTGGGTGGTAGAATAAGGAAAGAGATCAATCAAAGAAACCTATTTAGAATCACTGATATACGATAAGGAAAACAGCTTCGGTATACCACCCTAAATAACAAGAAATAAAGACTAGTTCCAAATATATCGTTTGTCATAATATCGACGACTTATTTTGTTATCAACTGTTAACTAGAAGAAGATCTTCATTTTAATTAGATGCGAGTTTTAAATAATCTTTCGAAAATTATTGCTCTTTTTACTTGACAATCATTAATCTATTGATGATGTTTATATTATTTATTAGGAGAGAGGACTCAAAATCTGCTCCTAATATATAATCTTTGGGTGTTGTTACTTTATAATTACTTTTTTATTCACATTTGACTAACTCTCTTCTTTGCTTCTCCCACTATCGTTCTTTAAGCTAGTGGTAAACTGCTAAGAATTCGGATTTATTTCGAACCTTTTCTCTCCTTATATTTATTTTCCTAGGTTAACAATTGTTTTCTCAATATTTGTAGACGTTCTTCAATTTTATGATAAATAATGGAGAGGAAATTTTTGAGTTTGTTGATAAATTAATTGTAAATAAAAGTGGAGTCAGGCTTCTCTTGTAGCACATATATAGCGAGCAACACATAATCTTGAACGAAAGAAGATTTTGGCTGAAAAATAGCACTGTAAAAAAATCTGGATAATGATCTAAAGAGCAACAGCCAACAAAATTCTTCCAGAACATGTATGAATAAAATAGATAACACCATCACCGTCATCATAATTAACCATAATTATCAGCTTTATCCTTGTTATAGTCACAACCTTATCATTATTATCAACAACCCTAGTGTCAAAATATCATTTTTATTTTGCAATAGTCTCTCTAATTTTGCTTTTCTATCACCTGCATGCTCTATCACAGTTTATAAAAATTTGAATTCTCAACTCGGCTCACAGTCGAGCTGAAAATTGTACCGAGAATGAGCCTTGATTATGAGAACTAGATAATATAAATATTCGAGAAACCTCTAGTGAGCAGCAACCTCCTTCGTTGATAGGAAGCTCGAGTACTAAAGTTAAATAAATATAAAGCATAAAAGAATTATTTACCTTGATAACAAAGACACCAAGGGTGTAAATACTAATGTGGTATAAAAATACATCAATGTTCATGACTAGCTGAGTTCCTTGGTTTGATTTTTGAGTACTCGACCAGTTTGTTGTAGTCAACTCGATTTTTTATCCAGTCGAATTAATTCAGTGGAGATTTTCACATGACTCCTCAATGCTCTAGCATCCAATTATTTGTAGGTGACACATAATTAATTGAATTGAATAAACATAGTTAATGAAATCCTTCACAGTCAAAAACTTAAGGTTGAAGAGATCCAAGAAAATTAAATAATATTGCATGAATAAATGATAGGTTTGTTTATTAGTACTAGATGCTCCGCATAAACTTCGAATTTTAACTTTATCTTTATCATAGTTCAAGTACATATCTATCTATTATTATTATATAAAATTCGTCATACCGTGTGCTTTAGATGGTGGCTTAGAATTTGGTTACATTTTTATGCTATATGGATCGAACTGATCGCCACATTGTTCTTAGGTTCTGCCTACCTAATATAAATCAATTGTCAACGGTTTTTTTAATGAACTCATGGAGGTTTCTAGCTAAAACTCTCTTAAATCCTTTAATTGCAAATTTAGAACCTACTAATTGCATAATATAATCAAACTAATGGGTCTGATTTCCTATTTATTATCCTAAGAATTAATTACAATCTATATGCTACGTACGTTGGATCAAAAGGTGACAAGTTACTCAATTTCGGAAATTCCTACAACCAGCAGTGAAAATCGATCAACGTCATAGGAGACAGAGAGAGGAATGCTAGCTGTGCATGTTAAATTAATTATAACCATGTAAGTCAACTCAATGCGGTGAACAAACCAAACCTAGTGGAACCCGATAAGACCAAGTTTGTTTACGTTTGAGTCAATCAAAGGGAGACTAAGGGGATACCAAGTTATTCATATCAATCGGCTAGCTTGGATTCCAATTACTATAAACCCGAGAATTATTAATGGCAATCTTCTAAATGATTAAGAAAATTAATTTATTTTAGTATATTCTAAAGAATAGCTTATTAGGTATGAGCTGTGATGGTCGTGCAGCACACTCCTATCACTCGAGCCACAAGCTAGTTAAACAATATTTTGAGTATTGATAAATCTGAACTGCTAGACCTCTACATCCCTGTAGCATCATTTGAGCTCTATATAAACTAAAACACAGCTATCTTAATCTCATCACTCAAACTACAGGAAAGCTATTCAGCTCCAGAGCAACAAACCAAACTAGCTTGCTATGTATAACTTCCATGTCTCCCTTCTCTCCTTGCTTCTTCTTTCTCTCGTCATCTCACCACCCACAGCTACTGCACAGCTGAGGCAGAACTACTACGCCAACATCTGTCCCAATGTAGAGTCCGTAGTCCGTGGAGCCGTCATTCGGAAGATGCAACAGACTCCCATCGCCGCACCTGCTGCCCTGAGACTCTTGTTCCATGATTGCTTCGTCAGGGTACGTGAAATTTCCTTTTTGTTTCAGCTGTTTATTTACGGTTATCAATCATATAAGGACAGAGAGATGATTATGACATGCATGCAGGGCTGCGACGCGTCGGTGATGATCATCTCGCCAAATGCAGACGACGAGTGGCGCAGCCCGGAAGATATGACGCTGAAACCAGAAGGGTTTGATGTAATTTTGGCAGCTAAGGCCGCTGTTGACAGTAATCCCCAGTGCAGGAACAAGGTGTCTTGTGCCGATATCATTGCCATTGCAGCTAGAGATGCAGTTGTCCTGGTAACGATCAAAAGACTCAAAAAGTTATTAAGACTTATCTGTTTGACGAGCTAGCTCCTACGTCCGATTGTTGATATTTGATACACCTGTGGAACACTTGTCGCAGAGTGGAGGACCATTCTATCCTGTCGAGCTTGGAAGGTACGACGGTAGGATATCCACGAGATCCAGTGTTGTTCTCCCTCACGTTGACGCCAATTTGGATCGACTTAATGCTATGTTTGGTGCCTTTGGTCTAACACAGACCGACATGATTGCTCTATCTGGTAAAAATTTTCAGCACATTTGTGTTACACTCCAAATATATGTTGATGTACATCTACATAAACATTAAAAGGTAGGAATTATTGCTAACATATTGATCCATGCATGATCAGGGGCTCATACTATCGGTGCCGCTGGTTGTCCTAGTTTCATTGATAGGCTTTACAATTACGCACCAAACAGACCAACAGATCCCTCCATGAATCCTGGATTCGTCTTCCAACTACAACGGACATGCCCGAGAGTTTTTAGCCCCGCTGCATTTGCCTTCTTGGATGGAACTACTCCGGCCAGGTTTGACAATGCTTACTTCCAGAATCTCCAGCGAGGCATGGGGCTACTTGCCTCCGATCAAGTCCTGTTTACTGATCCACGATCGCGCAACACCGTCAACTTGTTTGCCGGGAACCAGCAAGCTTTCTTCAACGCATTTACAACCGCCATGGGTAAACTTGGGAGGATCGGGGTGAAAACAGCTGCGAATGGAGAGATCCGACGGGATTGTAGATTCCCAAACTAGATTCGATTAGCAGATACTGTAGCAAGAGAATAAGCAAATGTTGTTTCATTTTCGACTGGTTTGCTCTCCTTTTCTTTCATTCCTTCTCCTTTGGATTGCAGTGTTTGTTGTTCAAGTGTTGAATCTGAATAAGCTTTTGAAATTTTTTTCTTCTTTCGAGGTGAATATTGGTATTTCATTAAATGAAATAAGATCATTAGGTTCTTGAATACTAGTCCTTATTGATGTTCCGTATTTCCACATCGGTTGATGAGATCGATCAGAAAAGCTGTTTTCTAAAGAAGATAAAAGAAATGGCCAATGGTAGGATTCTTCACAAGTTATTTATCTCCCAAACTTATTATCTTACGGCTGTCAAAATAAATGAGCAGACTAAGGATCAATTTGAATGGAAATGAGTGATCATTAAATGAGCGATCGAGCACCAAATTCAAGCTCAAAAGTGATTTTGAGCCAAGCCTGAGTACAAATGGACTCCCTCACGCTCAGTTACATAAATTTAATATATATATATATAGTAACTATATTTTTATGTGACTTGCTCGTATCTCTATCGATCCTCATAGTTTGGGTCAGCTTGAATTGGTGGCTGACTTGCTCAATCTATAAACAAATAACTCTATTTAGAGGAAAGAATGCTAATAAGCGCATATTTTCCTTATCAACTTTTTGATACAGAGCTTAAGAGCTAGTTAAAAGTGAGAGGATGATAAGAAAATATGGTTTAACTTTTCCTTTTCCGTAAGATCAGAGTTGTGCAATCGAATTGTTTGCATAACCATGATTGAGTATGATCAAGAAAATTTCAAATTTAATGTCACAAAATATAGGTAATGTAATATATATGTCTACTGATAAGATTCAGAATTCACCGATGTTGTCTCGAGCATGAATACACTTTAGGGGTGTCTTTGTCTCTTGTTTTAGTATTTAATTCTTAAAAAAATAAGTTTTTTGTATGTCGCGTTCAAACGCGGGAATAAGTTTGAACGCGGTTGTGAACGCCTGCATCATGTTCACACATCCATAAAGTGTAAATTGTGCGTTCGAACGCGCCTACGAACGCCTGCATCGCATTCGCAAATCTAGAGAAGTGAGAAATAAGTGCGTTTGAACGTGATCGGGCGCGTTCGAACGCGGTCGGCGAAAATGCACTATTTAGGGTTAATTTTGAATTGTTGATTAGCCTCTAAAGGTGTGGATGGCAACCATGGAGTCATTATTAATTAATTGAATTTTTGTCTTGTCTCCTTCGTCTTCTTCGCTCACGTTCTCTCGATCCCTGGCGACAGCGCTTCTAATCTCCCTCGACTGGCCAACCACCCTAGTCCCTTAGGGGCGACCCTCTCCTCCCCCTTCTTCGAATCTATCCAACACTTGCCCTAACCCTTCCATCACGCATAACCCTTCCACCACCACTTATTCACTGGTGCCACCCCATTAACACAGGTCCAACACCATCCACCATGATTTAGTATCTCATGCCTCCATCCACGGATCCTAAGACAGATTTCCTAATATTCGTCCACTAATTGGACGATATCTCAAGATCCCTACATCTGATTCGCTTGAAACTTAATTTGTTGGAAAGCTCTTTTTCGGGGCTATGCATATAAAAATCTCACGTCCATCCGAAGGCGGCATCTTTTGAGATTTATTTTCAAAGTTTTGTGTCAGATCCTGTCTAGATCTGAAAATTGGGATAGATCGAACCTTGGCCTAAGGGGAGATCGTATCACCTACAGTTTCTAATAATTACTAGAATTTTACAAAACATATGAGCGAAAAGTGATAATACCTACATCAAATGCTAACTTAACGGCACTTTAAATAAATATTGAGATTAATTGAAAGCAATTCTGACATTTTCTTGCGACAATTAAAATTTCACAGCATTGCATTCATTTGCCAACACTTTCGAAATATTGGTAAATGGTAGTTTTGTTAAAACCATCGCAACACCTTTCTTTCATTAAAACTACACCATCTTTTATAACTATACTTTTGTCAAATTGAGTGTGAGTGTATTATATTAAATAGTAGTGTGGGAATATTAAATGACCTATCCCAGCTTTAATCTAGAGTTTTAATGACATAACTTCCCACCTTGCATGAAAGTTGTGCTTGTTTCAAGACCTTTCACCATCTTTCATTGTCTTCCTTGTGACGCATCACTAAGAGTGCATCTTCACTTCAACGCTTCATTGGCATCATCTTCCCTTTGACACGCCACATTTGTGTTATAATCCGACCATGAGGGTCAAGTCAGTTAGGTCGAATCAAATCAAGTCTAGTTAGTTAATTTTGCTTACTATTTTAAATTTTTAATTAAAGCGGATGTAAGTCTAGTAGGGCAAATTAGATCCGACCAGCTATAGCACTACTCCTACAAATATGAGAGGTCAAGGATTACTTTGGAGTGTGGAATGAATATTGAGTTCAATCAATTTATTATATTGTCTCTATCTTTTATCATAGCCATTGGATCATCTTTATCTTCATGGGAGTAGACCTTATCCCTAGAACACTCACAAGCTCCCAAACACTAGCCACCATCTTTCTCCACAAGCCACCATCTTTCTCCACAAGCCACCATCTTTCTCCACGAGCCACCATACTTTACAGTCGTCCTTCACCACCCGTAGCCATCTATCATTCTCTGATGACCACCACAATATTAGATAATTACAAATCTATCCAATTTCAACCATCCTTCACTGTTTTAATTTAACTTTTCACTCCAACCTCAGAATCACAACAAATTAGAGTCAAAAGAACCATAACTCGTCAAGCTACTAACTATAAAAATATCATAATTTTTTTACAAACATATCAATCTAGATCTGGTTCATATTGTTGGTATCAAAGTCGTCATTTTTCAACAGATGGTTAACACGAGATCAAGGAAGACAGACGAGAAAAAAGCAAGAACTCATCTTTGTCCTTGTGGCAGTTTCTTCGATGCCACTACCAACACCAGCAACCGTCGATGATGAGCCACCAGTGTGGACAAAGATGATATTTAAAGATTTTTTAGCAAAATTAAAGTAGATGTAAACCACCCTCAAGGTCTCAATTTAGGCCTTGGCAAAGGCCCTACTAGCTTCCCACCACCCCGTTGCACCACTAGTGTAGTAGGCCATGGCATAAATAGCCTAGCCATGGCTAGGCGATGACACTCATAAGGGAGGTGGAGGGGAGTCCTAAACTGTGGCAACGACCCTTCCCCTAGCTAAGCATGGTGGAGCACCCTCTACCACTATAGACCCAAATTGCTGCGATAGAGATGCTGGAGCACCCTCTCACGACGAGTCTATCGCTGTCTTCCCTAGCTGTAGTGGAAGTTAAGGCCAAAATCTGTAGCTTTCCACCGACGATTGTATGAAAGTATGAAGCCCCAATTCCCGAACATGCACCCTACGCCCCCAAAGTGTCACGTCCATTCCCATCCTTGGACCACCCGCACCAAACCATGGCCGCAATTCACACAAACATCGGTTGGATGACCACCATTGATGTCCATTATTGCTGCAGCAAACCTATGGTTGGTGGCCGTAGGTCCTATGCTTCCACAGCCACTGGTGGCCATTGCTAGCTTCCTCGGCTCGACTGCAAGCCAATGGTTGCTACCATAGCCGCTCGATAGTCGGGTTGTCGAACCACATGGTTAACACAAGTGCTAGCTACCCCTTTGTCGGGGTGGCTTTGTTGAGGCTTCCCGCTGCTGCGGATCCACTATGGTGGGGCCTTAGGCCGTATCCATAGCCATTGGGGGCTGTACCCACCGATGTCTTGTCTTGGTCGTCAGTACATCAAATCGAGCTTGAGCTCAATTTTGGCATTCCATCGTCGATCGCCTTCGCTCCGCCCACCGCGAGGACCTATCGGGTGATGGCTACCACTGGTTAACTACCCTACCTAGCCGCCACCAAGGCTACAATAGCCTATGGTGGCACCTTAGACCAAAATTCAATTTTAGCCCTATTGTTAGGGTTAACTCATTTTCATGGAGAAGATGAAATGCACAAATCACAAAGCATGTCAAATTTTTGCTAACTGGTTTGATTACCTCATGCAAGTCAATTTTGGATTCATGAGCATGACCTTGGGCCTAAGTATGAGCTTGAAGATGACTAGTTGAATGATCCGGTGGGCTCACATAAGTCGACTGAACCGGACCAACATGCAACCCGAGCACAACATGAGCTAGACCAGTGAGCCTATGACCCACGTGACAAACATCCACCGTAAGGTTAGCCGGCTTGCTATGATGGAGCATATTGTGGAATTCAAGCTCGAACCGTCAAGTTTGATTTCCCAAAAGTTTCTAGAGGAGACCCGCTGGACTGGACCTACTTAGTAGAAGGGCATGGTGATCAAGTGATACTAGTCGGTAGAACGAACTAGATCATTGGAGTCTTCGTAAAATTTTGTTGATGGTCGATTTAGTCTGACCGAGTATGAGGACTTCCAGCCCATAAAGAGCACGACCATCAATAGGCTTAGGCCTAACATTTAGGCTTAGGTTAAGCCTTGAGGCCCACTCTTCTAAAGAGGTCTTCTGATAGAGTCCAAGTTGGATCAATTAAACCAAACCCGCAAAGAGGAGAGAAGAAAGACGACCCAAGCTTAGGGCACGCTAGAGGCTACACTTACCCGGCCTAGCTTGCACAAATGACCTACCAAAATCCTATACAAATTATGCGCCGATTTGTGCAAATTGACTTGGAAGACTATAAGAAGGGCTTGTGCTTCTAATGCAATGACCGTTTTACCACTGATAATAAATGCGAGGGCCAACTAACCAACGCCATGTTCCATGGTGAGCTCAAAGAGGATGAACCTAAGTCCACTAATTGGCGTGATCAACTCTACGAGAACAAGGACATTAGGAATTAGTCACCTTGAGATAAGGTATCACAAGCATAGTGGATTGTTATGATATGATTATGAGGGTCGAGTTAGTTAGGTTGAGTTGAGTCAAGTCTAGTTAATTAGTTGATTTTGATTGTTATTTTTAATTTTGAATTAAAGCGGATGGAAGTCCAATCGGGCAAACTAGATCCGACCTACTATGACTCTACTACTATAAATATTATAGATCATAGATTATTTTCGGGTGTGGAATGGATATTAAGTTTAGTTAATTTATTATTTTATCTTTATCTTTTTTTTCATAGCTGTTATATTATCTTTATCTTTTTTTCATAGCCGTTATATTATCTTTATCTTCATAGGTATAGATCTTAATCGTAGAATCCTTCCAAGCCTCCAAACCCTAGTCACCATCTTCCTCCACACGCCACACTACCTTAGAACTGTCCACCATCACCATTGGCCATCCTTCACCCTCCGACGACTGTTGCAACATCGAATTATGACAATCTGTCCAGTTTTGACCTTTCTCCACTATTTCAATTTTAACTTTTCACCTCGATATTGGAATCATCTCAAACAAGAACCAAAAGAATCCTAACTCATGAGGCTACCAACTATAAAAGTACCCTAATTTTTTTACTGACAGACTGGTTCAAATCTGGTTCATATCAGTTTGTCATCTTCTCATCAATGCCCGACATTATCTTCGCATCAACAAAAAAAGAGAAGAGAGAGGGAGAGAAAGAGCAATAACTACTTGCTCTTTCTTTTCAGTTAGGGAAGGTCATGTTAAAATTGACTTTACGAAAATAACTCTCTCAATAATGTGATGCATTGTTATGATCCGATCAAGTGAGTTAAGTCAGCCGAGTTGGTTGAGTCAAGTCAAATTGAGTTAGTTAGCTTTATCTTATTATTTTGATATTCGAATAATCATAGATTTCTTCCAATCTTCCAAACCCTAACCACCATCTTCTTCCATGAACTGCCCTACTTTACGACCGTCCACCATCACCCTTGGTTGTTCACCACCCTTAGACGACCACTACAATGTTGTATATTTATTGATTTACCCCATTCTGACCTTCCTTCACTCTTTTATTGATTTACCCCACTAAACTTTGATAATTATTTTTATATGACCAAATAATAATTATTTTATCTGTATTTAGCGATTATTAAAGTAAAGAATAAGAACTGCAAAGATTAACTATAATTAGATTTTATCAATACTTATATTTTTATAATTATATATAAGCCTCTATTATTATTTTATAATTATATACTTAGACTGCTTTTATATCAAAATGAACAAACATTTTATTCTTATTTCATAACTAGCATTTTATAATAATAGCATATTTATATTACCAGAATTCTATCTATAATTAAATCTATATATTTAATAAAAATAAAAAGAGGAATTCTAAACTTAATAAATCATCATATTTTATATAAATTAATTCTAATTGGATAAATGGCTAACATCATACTACTTAAATATTTTCAAATCCCGAACCCCTTATTTGAGACCTCATGAACCTTACTAGTGATTAGTGACGATTGATCGATGGACATGAGGGATACGTGTGTTGGGTGTTCTGATCAGACGGTGAGTAGTCTTATCCCCTAGATGCCTTTCTCAAATTAGGATGTATTATATAATTATATATATATATATATATTTTCGCCTCCAACATAATTATATAACTTTATCTAGAGATGATTTCAGTCAAGCATATTTTATATATAGATATGATTGGAGATGAATATACTGTTATGACTTTATGTCGACATGATCTCTAACATGAGTGTGCATATGATAGAATAGCAGGGGTATGCATGTGTTATATACATCTGTTATATGCATGAGTTGCATGATCTATTATAGTACTGGATATATACATATGATATATCTTGTATTAGGAAATCATAAAAATATTATTACAAACCAGATCTGGAATGATCCATTCGTAAGAAAATTATGAAAATTTAAGTGAAAGTAGCATCGCGAGTAGGGTTCTAATGGCTCTAGTTTCACCTAAATTGGAGGTCGGGATAAAAAGTTAAAAATAAAAATGTGGAGATAGGTCAAAGAGGGCAGAATGATAAATATCTGACATTTTGGCGGTCGTCGAAGGGTGGTGGACGGCCAAGGGTGGTGGTAGATGGCCTTATTATAGGGTGATTGCTGGAGGTAGGAGGTGGCTAGGGTTTGGAGGGTTGTGATGTTTCTACAGCTATGATCTACTCATAGAAAAATAAAACGATCTAACGTCTAGACAAAATATAAGGACGAAAATAATAATTGGCTAAATTTAGATTTCTTCCAATGATCCATCATCAACACAATGTCCACCCCTTATTATCTGAGTAAAATCCCTAGCGGATCGGATCCACATACAAATTATCTGATTTATTTGATATTCAAAACAAAAAGATAAAACTACGTAAGTAATTTAACTCGTCTTGACTTGACTCGACTTAACCCATGTGGTCGGATTATAACAGTATGATGTGATTCGAACTAGATCGGATCACCTTGAAAGACATTGGACTTGATAGATCAAGTCTAGTTATCTAATTTATTATTCTTATGTGGTTTAGTCAAAGTCTTAGTATATTAGGATTTTATTTTATTAGCTAAATCCAGCTCTGCGCAGTTTTGGAAAAATATTCTCAAAATATTCTACAGATATCCGAATATGATGGGTGTTTGTACCAAAACGTCGGCTAAGGAACAATTCTCTTAAAATCTGAATTTATTGCAGAAAGCAATCCGTGCAACTGTGGGAAAATATTCGTCAAATATTCTCTTGTAGTCAGACATTTATAAAACTAAGTGTATTAGATTCGTAACTTCCTGATCTACAATTTTTATATTTACTCCCTTCGCAGATTCGAACTATAACTAGGACAAAAACACTGAATAACGTGGGTGATTGTGGTGGTGATGGGTGGAGTGGATGCTAGGGTTATGGATGAGTATGGAGATGGAGATGGAGGTGGATGGTGGATGTGATCAAGGGATATAAACAAAGGGAACAAAGTGGTCGAGATCCCAAAGAAGAGAGGTGACTCGATGGTCGAGGGAGATTAGAAGTTTTGTGCTGTCTCCAATAGCAATGTCAAATCCCGTGGTCGGTTTGGCATCCAAACCTAATCTCCTCACTAACCTCTTATTTAGAAAGTTGTGTGTACTCCCGGAATCGATGAGGATGTGCACACAAAGCTTTCTAACGAGCCCTTCGCTCTTCGCTCCTCCACCTGGGCAGGTGTGAGAGTTCAAACGGGGGGTCTTGTGCCTCCTCTAACATCGGAAGAAGGTCTCAAAGGTGGTTGTGATCTAGTACTTGTAGTCACTATTTTTGAAACCGCAAAATTTCCAGCCGGCATTCTAGGTGCAAACCGCCCATCTCGGTTGCCCCAATTGGTTTTCGCTGCCATCTTTAGAGCCTTATGTATTTGCTCCATTCTCACGGCCTTCTCAAAGTCTTCCTCAAGAGTACTCAAGAGTAGTAGGATAAAGAGCATGAACATTTGCCTGAATCTCATCCTGCAACCCTGAAATAAATGTGCTTATTAATGTCGATTCAAGCTAAGGTGGCTCACAACGACTACTAACTCTCTCAAACTCATCTTGGTACTCCAATATGGTCGTCCTCTAAACCATCTTGCTTAATATGGCAGCAAAATCTTCATATGCCGCTGTCCCAAATCTGCATGTAATCCTCCTATAAAAATCATCCTATCCGGTAAATCCTTCACCACGAATAACTAATTTATACCAATGCAATGCCGTTCCTTGCAGGTGAAAGCTTGCCATCTGGACTTTTGCATCTTCCGATGTACCTTGACAATCAAAATATTGTTCAACTTGAAACACCCAATTCGTTGGATCACCTCCTTAGAATTTTGGAAAATCAATGCGTGCGGTTCTCCCCCGAATAGCATTGTCGGGTTCACAAAAGATCCTTAGTTCAGGTCTAAGCCTTTGTGCAAGTTGATTCCCTTCTCTAAATCTTCGAGCACGCCCATCATCATCTCCAAAGGGATCAACCTCATCCTCAAAGTACTAATCCTCCTCATCGATGAAGCACACCGGTGCCGCACGCCTCTCGGGTTCCACCACCGCCAGTCTTGGGTTTTGCAATGGAGGTGGGGAATGATGTGTAGGCATAGGTAAGAGGGGATCATTGACACTCGCATGATGCACCTGGACCCTATGGGATATCAGTTCGATGAAGTCCCACTGCTGGTCCTTCTTGAAACTCCGATCCCCATCAAGGAGATAACGAATCAAATCGGTTCATAACATATTCCTTGAAATTATTATGATCCTTTTGAATTGAGTCAACTCTATGCATCAATGTATGGAACATGCCCCAAAGTTCATCCGCTAAGCCCATATTCACACCCATGGACATTGGTTGACTCGGTTCTGTCGTAGACGCTCTAGAGAAATCGGCCTCATGATTAAGATCATCGTGGATTGAGTCTTCCCTTGTCGGTGTGCTCTCCATAGGTCTCCTTGTTGATGTCATCTTCCTTTTTTCAACCATTAATGAAGGTCTGAGGTTCACCTACTATGATACCAGATTGACGGGTTCTAATTCCAAAAAGTCGGCTACAAAACAATTCCCTTAAGATTTGAATTTATTGTAAAAAGCAGTCCACGCAACTATGTGAAAATATTCTTTAAATATTCTCTTGTAGTTAGAAAATTATAAAACTAAGTGGGTTCGATTTGTAACTTTTTGATCTACAACTTTCGTATTTATGCCATTCGCAGATTCAAACTTTAACTAGGATGAAAATATGGAATAACATAGGTGATGGTGGTGTTAACCGGTGAGTGGATGTTAGGGTTATAGATGAGTATGAAGATGGAGGTAGATAGTGGATGTAATTAGGGGATATAGACGAAGGGAACAAAGTGGTCGAGATCCCAAAGAAGAGGGGTGACTCGACTATCGAGGGAGGAGGGAGATTAAGATAGATAGATGATAGAGAGGCAAGAAATCAATATTCCAATAGCATAATGAATTTGGCGGCCATCCACATATATATAGAGGCTAGCCAACAAGTCCTAAAATAATAAGTAACCCTAATTCTAGAGGATTCCCGCCGATCGCGTTCGAACGTGCCTGATCGCATTCGAACGCACAAAATACATTCTTTATGTATGTGAATGCGATGCAGGCATTCGAACATGCGATACGCGTTCTCTATATTTGTGAACTTGATGCAGGTGTTCGCAAAGGCGTTCGAACACGACCCCTCCTGCATTCAAACGCGACCTGCTAGAATTTTACTTTAATGAAAATAAACAACTAATGCAGTAAGAAAATATCCTAACTAAATATATCAGAATAATATCAAACTAGTTGGATAAGATCGCCGACCTCCAGATCTACAACTTTGGTATTCACGAATTCTCCAGATTCAGAATCTATCTGTGGAAAAATGAAGGGTTAATCTGAGAAGATAAGGAAGACTGATTTAGTTAAATTTATTTAGACTTTTTGATTTAATCTCTATAAATAGGGCCTTATGACTTGTATCATAGGCATACTTGGAATGAAATATTAATTGGCTTTTGCCCTAGCATCTCCCTCCTCCTTCTTCACCAATCAATGCCACCTCTTCCGTTGGCATGGTCTCGTCTAGCTTCTAAACTCCCTCTGCCTTCCAATCCCCCTAGTCCCATAGGGCAGGCCTACTTCTCCCCCTTCGTCTCTTTATCTTAATCATTTCTACCTCTCGTACGGTTTTTACCATAATTGTAGGCTAATCATAGTCTTCAACCATCTATCGCATCCGCATCTGCAAACCACCACCACCATCATCTATTGCCAAGCCACCACTATCAACTACTCGACCTCTACTCCATTTGATCACAGACTGATGTGGAGTATCGGTGGTAGTATTGATGTGCAATATTGACCTATGTGATGGACTTACGACTGAGGTCCTTAGTTTTCGGTGGCAGACAATTGGTTATGTTTTTTGCCGGGTGATGGGCTAATGATTCTACCGATAGGATCTACCCTTCCTTGGGGGTATGTGTGTGCTTAGGTGTGAGATGATAATGTGTCCTATGGGCGTAGCTCTATAGAGCTTAAGTTACAGACTTAATAGTCTGAGAGGATGCATGTTATGTAGTGTAGTATTGACATGGCCTTTGGGTGGAGCTCGGTGTGAGCTCGAGTTTGAGGGTTTCATAATCCAAATTGATGCATGGTAGGTTATCGATTGCTAATACATGTGCGCATTGGATGAGCATGACAAGTATGTGGTACAGATTGCATTCTATTTCATCATGATGCACATACTCATATTTACTTATTGTTACATCTTTTATTGCACTACTTTAGATTATAGCAGTCGATACTTGCAGGGCTTTATGCTTACCATTGTCTAGTGAAATAATTTTTAGATTAGTAGAAGACTCTGGGCCCGTGGAGGATCTTACGAAGACTGGTGTTTAGTCTTCTACTTCTTATCTTATTATATTCATATAAATTAAGCTAAATGGCTTGTAACTCCTACATGGGCATTAGCTTATTATTTTTTGGATATGCATTT
This sequence comes from Typha latifolia, assembly GCF_019914945.1. Lineage (NCBI taxonomy): Eukaryota > Viridiplantae > Streptophyta > Magnoliopsida > Poales > Typhaceae > Typha > Typha latifolia. Next base: position 10,760,358 of record NC_133086.1, on the reverse strand, counting down.
GGGCTTGTTGTAGCCTTAGTGTTATGGGCTTTTTTGTCTGTTTTATTTGTGAAAATATGGGTTTTTCGTTTGTATATTGTATTGAAATATTGAGCAGCATGTCACGTGGTAATCACATGAGTTCTACTAACGTGAGGGGCACGAGTTTGGTGGTATATGTTATAGCCACCCTCAAACGACCGCCGCAATGTTGGATATTTACTGATTTGCCCCATTCTGACATTTCTTCACTGTTTTATTTTTATCTTTTCATCTTGACCTTCGATTTATATGATCCAAAGCCATTCGAATCTAACTCAAGAAGCTACTACCACGTAAATGTTTATAATTTTCATAATTTCAAGAATCTAACTCAAGATTGCGCCAAAACAGCTGGTAACCACCGGTGGTGAAGACATTGATATAGTCAACTAAGAAGAGCTGTGAGAGGATCGAGAAGGCAATCTAAGCCTTGACGGCAACTATCTAGGCTCGTTACCACCAACAAGCCCAGCCAGTGTCGCCGGCCACCGTAGAACAGTTGCCACCTCCACCTACAAGCAATAATAATGGTGAAACTATGGAGACCATCTAAACTGCAGCAACCATCCCTCCTCTAGTCACGATGGAGCACCCTCCATCTTTGCAGACTGAACCCTTCATCGCGGTAACACCGAAGCAGCCCCTAGTAACTGTCACGACACTCTCTTCCCTACCCACGGTAGAAGCTAGGCCTGAAAGCCCTACCTTTCCTCTAGTGGTGATGCAGGCCCACTGGCCGAAACCATCATGACCAATCACTTCCTTAGACCTTCCACACTCGAGCCATAGCCTAAACTATATGAACTAAGACCTAGGATCAAACCACCCATGGCTAAAATTTGGCCTAAGCCACTCGCAACTAGGGCACTATGGCTCAAACAAGTGGGAAAAAAAGTAGAACCCACTGTGGGGCCCTCCTTCATGTGGTAGATGAGATTGATAAGTTATGAAACCAAAGATAAGCTACACAACTATTCATTCAAGATTTGAATGTATTACAGGAATTAGTCTGCGCAACCGTGGAAAAATATTCGTTAGATATTCTCTTGTATTTAGAAAATTACGAAACCGATTGGGTTAGATCCTAACTTCCTGATCTACAACTTTTGTATTTACGCGCTTCACGGATTTGAACTGTAGCAGGGACAAAAATATGGAATAACGTGTGTGATGGTGGTGGTGACGGGTGGAGTGGATATTAGGGCTATGAAAGGATATGGAGATGAAGATGGATGGTGGATGTGATTAAGGGATATAAACAAAGGGAACAAAGTGGTTGAGATCGCAAAGAAGAGGGGTGGCTCGACAGTCGAGGGAGATTAGAAGTTAGGAGAAACCTTACCAACTATAGAAGTGGAAAGATGGTGAAGAGGGAGGAGGGAGATTAGGTTAGATAGATGATATAGAGGCAACAAATCAATGATCCAATTGCATAATGAAGTTAGCTGCCATCCACATATTTATAGAGACTAGCCAACAAGTCCTAAAATAATATGAAACCCTAATTCTAGAGGATTCCCATCGATCGCGTTCGAACGCACCAAAAGACGTTCTCTGTATGTGCGAACGTGATGTAGATGTTCGAACGCAGGCGTTTGAACTCGCCCGACGGTGTTCGAACGCACAATATGCATTCTTTGTATTTGTGAACCTGATGCAGACATTCGCAAGGACGTTCGAACGCGATCCCTCCTGCGTTCGAATGCGACCTATAGGAATTTTATTTTAATGAAAATAAACTCCTAATGCAATAAGAAAAGATCCTAACTAAGTGTATCAGCCCCCCACGCTTCCCCCACCTTGCCCTCGCTCCAAAATATTAGTCACCAACTCCAATGTCACCTCATTAGATGGTTTGCCAAGCCACTCAACTAGAATCTCCATCTCCAACCTAGTACCATGTCATTGTCGGCGTCTAGCAAGTACTCGAACTAGCTCTACGATCTCTATCTCCTCCATTAGCTCCGGTAGAACTGATCTAACAATCTCATGATCTTCAATGCGCTCTCTCAACAATGAAATATGAAAGATAGGATGTACTTTTGACCACTCTAGCAGCTCCAAACGATATGCAACCGGACTAATACGCTCCAACACTCAAAACAGACCAAAGTAGCGATGTGCTAACTTTTGGTTACGCATCTAACGTAAGGTCACCTATCGATACGGGTGCACCTTGTAACGCCCCCACCCGACACGAGCACGTGCATGCCCACGCGCACACACGGCACGCGCAACGCACGCGATAGGTCGGACAGGGCCCGTCACACACAGATACTCTTGTGCACATATAATCATGGCATCATCAAATAAAACTTGCTAACCTATCCATGATCACATAATCTATCACCAAATAAATCATACTATTAACCAAATAAACCTATTAACATAAGAATATCTAAGTCCACAATAATATACACTACACCACTACATAATCTGGTAGGACCCACACATGTCTGATTGTCTATGATCAACAGATTGAGACCTCAAACGTGGGCCCTAATATATATAAGTATAATAATAATTCCCGCCCCTAACCCTAGTTGGGGAGGTGTGGGGTACTGTCGAGATGCAGCAATCACCCCCTTTATGGTCATGCACATGTGCAAGTGGCATAATATTATACAGCATAATAAACATAGTAAAATACACATCATTAACATGATTTACGTGGTAACATATATGTTCATGCCTAATAAATATACGTAGAAATTATGATATGTGAAATCTTACCAAATAGCAAAATAAAATTACCATGCATGACGTGCAATAATAACAGTAAGAAAAGTGTATGCACATTCATGCTATGAATGTGATAATGCCATAAAATAAGTTATTTATTCTCTATAGTAATCTTAGATTATAGAAGTTCCACTTGCTTGAACCGCTTTTCTAATACTAGGTACAACTACGCCATGAGATCATCCTCATAGGGTATGGAGAAAAGTAAATAAAAAGCATGAGCATAATATTCCTATCACTAATTAGTTAAATAATCTTAGTGACGTTCACTACAGGCCTAGGTAGGTCCATCTCAAAATTTCTACCTTTATTAATTAGCTTGAGCTAGCATAGATGTATTGGCGCCTAACACATTATTAAGAGCAATTTAAAATAATTTACCTCAAATTCTCGTTCCACTAATTATAATCACTTAGGTAAATCACATGTGCAACACTAAATTAATCTACTTCGCTAATTAAGATAATCTACTTAATATACTTTCCTTACAGTAATCTATATTAAATCTCCAGCATGAACAATTAATACAAATACACCTAGATCACTGACTCAATTTGCTAAAATTAATTTAACCAAGTATATATGACCACGCTAAATCCCAATTAGAGTTAACTACTGTTATGAGTTATTTATAACGACACTCCTAGGCCATGGTCTAATTCATTAAAATTGATGTACACCCATGATATGACTAGCAAGCAACCCTCTAAAATAATTAAATATATTTTTTATTGACATAGATAATTAGATTATATTAAACTAGATGAAAAGCAATTGATCTATTTAGATCAATCCTAAAGAAATGGGTTGGGCTACAACCAATCCAAAGATCACCAACTTGATTTACTAAGATATGGACTCGAAGCCTACACTATCCAGTAAAGCCACATGGGCCAAGCTACACCCACAATTTAGGACTCCCTACTGACTGAAGAAGGCACACTGGTGCCAACTAGCCGAACAGAGGAGGCGATGGCAGCGAATAACGCAACAAAAGCCCCAACGATGGGGAGGGGAAGCTGCTAACGGTCTCGGCCATCGGCAGTCTTGCCCATCGGCAGTCTCGTTCGACCCCGTCGGCACCCTCCCCTTTGCTAGAAGAAGCTAGTTGAGGGAGAGCCTAGCCGCCAGATGTGGCTAACGGTGAGAACCGCCCTTGCCAAGGCCGTCGGCCAAAGAGAGGGGCCGCCTAAAAGTTTCGGCCGTGAGGGTTCCAAAGGATGCCACTGAGGGCATCCTCGCAAAGAGGGAAAGCTCACCATACCAGCGCAGCAAGGCACGAAGTTGTTGGCTATTCAGATCACGATGAGACCAAGAGGAGAAAATTTCAGAGAAGAAAAACTCATAAGCTAACACATTTTTAAATTAAATTTACTTGACAAGAGAGGCAGCTTCGGCGCTTCGATCCAAGGGGTTGGCGAGAAGAAGGAAGAAAGAAGAAAAAGAAAAGAAGGAAAGAAAGAGAAGAAAGAAAAGAGACAGGGAAGTAGAAGGAAAGGGGAGCACGTACCTCGTATATGCGCACCCATAAGATTAGTGCACATGTCGGGCACGTGCGCACATTTTTTTTTTGTGGATGCTACAATTGCTGCTTCCACTTGCCATAACATGCAACCTAGTACTTTTTCTCATCTGACTTCTGGTTGGCCTATTTTGACTGCTACATAGGTGAAATGTTTGTAATATAGGGTGAACTAATTGTGTGCTTGTTTGCCTAAGTTGAGGTGTAGCACTTGAGACAAATGCATTATTAGTATTTGTTTGTTGAATCTTTGATTGCCGCATTGTAGATGCAACCTTTTTGCAAAAACTTGATTTAGTTAAAAATGAGAGATTAGTTCAACATATAGAACCAAATAAGTTGAGAATAGACAATAATAATCTATGTTAACAGCAGGATTGCACAATATGAATTTAAATTTGACTAAAAAAGAAAGAAAAAAATGGTATTCATAAATCATAACATATATGATATCATCAAAACATCACTTTCTTCAAACATCCAGGCTCATGTTCCTACCTTGCTTTACCAATTAATGGAGAAAAGGATAAATACAAAATATGACTGAAGAAATTCAAATGAAACATGACTAAAAAAAGAATTAACTTCTGCAATAAATTCTATTAAATCTGACCCCAAAAAGATCGCTTGTAAATTTAACAGTTATTTGCAATATAAAAAAGATTATTAAAATCAACTTTCAATGTATCTGATACTGAATTATACAATGAAAAGAAAGATTATTGTTTGTTATGATTCAGACTTCACCGATGTCGTCTCGAACATGAGTACACTTTAGGGGTGTCTTTGTTTCTTGTTTTAGTATTTAATTCTTAAAAAAATATAAATTTTTTGTATGTTGTGTTCGAACGCAGGTGGAGTGCGTTCGAACGCGATTGTGAACGCCTACATCAGGTTCGCACATCTAGAGAGTGCGAATTATGCATTCAAACGTGCCTGTGAATGCCTGCATCGCGTTCGCAAATCAAAAGAAGTGTGAAAAATGTGCATTCGAATGCGATCGGATGCGTTCAAACACGGTCGGCGAAAATGTACTATTTAGCATTATTTTTGAATTATTTGGTTAGCCTCTAAAGGTGTGGATGGAAACCATGGAGTCATTATTGATGAATTTAGTTTTTACCTTGTCTCCTTCATCTTCTTCACTCATGTTCTCTCGATCCTCGGCGACGCCGCTTCTAGCCTCCCTTGACCAGCCAATCACCCTAGTCCCTTAGGGGCGGCCCACTCCTCCCCCTTCTTCCAATCTATTCAACACTTGTCCTAACCCTTCCATCACCCATAACCCTTCCTCCACCACTTATTCACAAGTGTCATCCTATTAACGTCTGTCCACCACCATCCACCAACATCTAGGATCTCGTGCCTCCATCCACGGATCCTAAGATAGACCTCCTGATGTTAGTCCACTAATCGAACGATATCTTGAGATCCCTATATCAGGTTCACCTGAAACTTAATTTGTTGGAAAGTTCTTTTCCGGAGCTACAACATATTAAAATCTCACATCCATTCAATAGCGGCATCATTTGGGATCTATTTTTAAAGTTCTATGTCAGATCCTATCCAAATCTGAAAATCGAAATAGATCGAGCATTGGCCCAAAAGAGGAGATCGTATCAAGGTGGTATCAGAGCCACCGTTCCTCGGACACGTGCTTCGTATGACGACAACCAGAGGCATAGCTACACGGCGAGATGATGAAGAAGAAATTCTCCTAATAGAGGAGGGGGAAATGGTTGCGGGACTTCCACCCGTGGAATCGCCCGATCAAATTGGAATACGGAAGAACCTAGTGTTCAAGCCATGTTGGGGGTCTCTTTCTAAACAAATGGCCATCAACAACCAAATGATGATAGAGATGATGCGGAAATTACGGGCGACAAGGGAAGCCATGGTGAATGGAAATGCACCATTGACCCCACGACGCGAGTCCACCCCCATGAACCCACCACCACCGGTTTAAAATTTGCAACCACAAGAGCCGCTGCTGCCACCACCCTATGGGTAGAGACAAGTAAGGATGGTTCCACCAAGCCCAGTTGCAAGTGAGCCCATCCGACGAGCTAACCACTATGGAGATCACCTTGGAGATCTAGATCCGTGGGTGGGGCAATACGAACCTGAACCACGGCGAGTTAATCAAAATCGAAGGAGGGATCATTAACCATTCATGATGCATCCTCCTCCGATTAGACAAGGACTTGGACATGATCCGAATCGAGACAACGACATCCGTGGGCAAATCGTGCATCTCGAATTCCCCAAGTTCAAAGGTGGCGATCCAATCGATTGGTTGTATAGGGCGGAGCAATTCTTCACATACTAGGGTACGACGGAAGAATACAAGGTGATGCTTGCGACCTTCCACCTTGAAGATGCGGCGCTTCATTGGTTTTGAGCAGCCAATGCAAATGAGGCTATCGAAACTTGGGCTGACTTTTGTGCCGATATCACGCGGCGATTTAGAGCGTCAAGGTATGAAGACTTCGATGCTCTCCTCTCAAAAATGGTGCAAAAGACCACAATTGAGGCATATTAAGAAGAATTTGAAAGGATAAGTAGCTGATGCCAATCCCCATGGATGAATCAGCAACTTTGCAGCACCTTCATCTCCGGGCTGCGGGGAGACATACAAGCCGACGTGAGAGCTTTAAGGCATAGAACTTTAAAAGAGGCCTTCGAAGATGCGGTTCTCATGGAAGACAAACATCAAGCCATGAAGTTACATCTGAAACAGAGCTGGACGAGCCAATGAAGCCGGAATCTAGCTCAACCAGCCATAGCGACAAGAAATGTTACCAGCATACTAAGAACCGTTGCTGCAATGGTGCCTCCTTAAGTGCCCTAAAGCCATCCCAAAATGTGAAGTATGTGCCTAGAGGTCCGGGACGAGCACTCACACTTGCTCAAGTGGAGGAGCAAAGAGCCAAAGGCCTATGCTTTCATTGTGACAAGAAATTTGTACCCAGGAATCGCTGCACTAAATCGATGGGATCAATGATGCTAATCGATGGATTGGAGGAGGCTGAGGGTGAGATTGCAGATGAAGATGAGGGTGTGGTTGGACAGCAAGGAGGAGTAGCTGAGGAGCGATCTATGGAGGACATGATTGCCAAGATCTCCCTACATGCCTCTTCCGGGACAGCCGCAACAAAGACTTTGCGAGTGAACGGTGCAATCAAGACAACCAAAGTGAGAAGATTGAGCTTCTTAGGAAGATTCAGCACCAAAGACAGCTCTTGATTGACACCGAGTACACCCACTTCTTCATTGACAAGAGGCTTCTTAGGAAGATTGGGCTTGAGTCGGAACCCATAGAAGGGTTCGATGTGACGATTGAAGATGACACTACATTGCGGGCATATTTTATTTGTGGAGGTGTGGAGGTGTGGAGTTGAAGGTGCAAGGCCAATGTTTCACATTGGATCTTTATCCGTTGGCCTTGCGAGGTGCTGATTTTATTTTGGGGACTCAATGGTTTCGAAGCTTGGGGCCCGTGATATTTGACTTTACAAACCTCTCATTGACATTTTTGGAGGACTAACAAAAGAGTGCTGCTGGATGAAAATTGACCGCTGATTGAACTTCCAAGCATAGGGGATGCAAGAGAGCTCATTTCTTTCTCAGCGCCCACTTTTCCTTTTTCCTCAGATTTGCGAAGAGCCAGCGCAGGGGATAGTGATCTGGTCCGACTCATGGAGGAGCTAAGAGAGAACCCATCAAGCCACCCCGAGCACGAGGAGCATGATGGGTTGGTACTCGAGCGCGGGCGGATCAAGATACCTGTGGACGAAGAGCTACGGAGACTATTGATGGCACACTTCCATGATACTCCTATAGTAGACCATGAAGAGGTCTTACGTACCTACAAGCGGCTGGCCCAAAACTGCACATGGAGAATGATGACGTTGGATGTGAAGAAATATCTGCGTGAATGCCAAATCTGCCAACGAGTCAAATTGGAGACGCTCAAACCGAGTAGGCTGTTGCAACCACTACCTATACCGGAGCATATTTGGGAGGATATCTCTATGGACTTCATCGAGGGGCTGCCGAAGGTCTAAGGACAATCGGGTGTTCGTTGTGGTGGATAGGCTGAGCAAATATGCTCCTTTCATAGCATTGTCACACCCATTTTTAGCGAAAAAGGTTGCTAAAATTTTTGTTGGGGAAGTGGCGCGCTTTCATGGGATGCCTAGGACAATCGTGTTAGACCGAGATCCATCTTCATCAACGAGTTTTGGCCCGAGTTCTTCATATTGCAAGGGACTCGAATCAACCTTAGTTCAATTTATCACCCCGAGACGGATGGCCAAACTGAGGTGGTGAATCGCGGACTAGAGCAATACTTGCTATGCTTTGTGGCAGATCGACCAAAGGATTGGGTCAAATTCCTTCTATGGGCCGAGTGGCCATACGATACCGCTCATCACTCTACCATCGACATGATCCCTTTTGAGGCGGTTTATGGGCGCACTCCCCTTGTCTTGCATACCTACGATAGACTCGCAGCGGCGGATAGGACCGAGCTTGACTTGGAACTTGCTAATCGAGATGAAACCTTAAGACGACTCAAGATTCACTTAGCAATAGCCCAAAACTGCATGAAGCAGACTCATGACAAAGGCCGGCGTGACCGAGAGTTTGAGGTGGATCATCGTTCGAGCTCAACTATATCGGCAATCCACATTGAGGCCAATTTTGAACCAGAAGTTATATCACAAGTACTATGGTCCATACTGAGTGCTACAACAAATCGGTCCAGTAGCTTACCGGTTGGACCTACCTGAGGGGACCAAGATCTATCCGGTCTTCCATGAATCCAGATTGGAGACAGAAGTGATGATCGAGTGGCCAGGCAAGCCCACTGACGAGTTTACTTGGGAGCTAGAGTTAGATATCATAGATCGCTTTCCCAATTTCAAACCTTGAGGACAAGGTTGCAGAAACGTGGTGGATTGATACGATTCGGACTTCACCGATGTCTTCTCGAGCATTACACTTTAGGGGTGTCTTTGTTTCTTATTTTAGTATTTAATTCTTAATATATATATATATATATATATATATAAGTTTTCTGTATGTCGCGTTCGAATGCGGGTTGTGAACGTCTGCATTATGTTTGCACATCCAAAGAGTGCGAATTGTACGTTCGAATGCCGCATTCGAACACGCCTGCGAATGCCTGCATCATGTTCGCAAATCCAGAGAAGTGCGAAAAATGTGCGTTCGAACACGATCTGGCGTGTTCGAACGCGGTCGACGAAAATATACTATTTAGAGTTATTTTTGAATTGTTTGGTTAGCCTCTAAAAGTGTGGATGGCAACCATGGAGTCATTATTGATAAATTCAGTTTTTGCCTTGTCTCCTTCGTCTTCTTCGCACTCGTTCTCTCGATCCCCGGCGACGCGCTTCTAGCCTCACTCGACCGGCCAATCACCCTAGTCCCTTAGGGCAGCCCACTCTTCCCCGTTCTTCCAATCTATCCAACACTTGTCCTAACCCTTCCATCAGCCATAACTCTTCCACCACCACTATTCACTGATGCCACCCCATTAACACTAGTCCACCACCATCTACCATCATCTAGGATCTTGTGCCTCCATCCACGGATCCTAAGATAGACCCCCTGATGTTCATCCACTAATCAGACGATATCTCGAGATCCCTATATCCAATTCGTCTAAACCTTGATTTGGTGGAAAGCTCTTTTTCAGGGATACGACATATTAATATCTCACGTCCATCTGATAGTGGCATCATTCGGGATCTATTTTCAAATTTCTATGTCAGATCCTGTTCAAATCTGAAAATCGGAATAGATCGAGCCTTGGCCCAAAAGGGAAGATCGTATCATTGTTGAGATCACCTTCATCTCCTAAATCATCATTTTGATCATCTCCTCTTGCATTTGTCATTTCTAAAGATCCATTAATCGTTATACCAAGTATATCTGTTCTTGCCTAACTTATATTGTCAAGATCATTTGATTTGATACTAATTGTAACTCACTCATTGTCAAAACCTTCAGGAAAATATTAGCTCCACATCATCATCGCTAGTTTTTCTAGACATAAAAGGTCTCTAGGTTTAGTCCCAACAACAACATGCCAATCTTCTTTAGTAGTATTCAGCTTGAGAAGACATAATAAATTGTTCATCAGATAAATTTGTGCCATTATTCAATATAAAGTTGACAAGAGTGTATTCTTTTTTTTTTTCATTCCTCTGAATAAAGTGACATTGCCTTTACCATTATAGTCCAATTCTAAAATCTCATTCAGAACTCAATAATATATGTAATTCCCCCTCTTAAAGTGTTTTGATCTTTACCACTAGAAAAAACTTGACGTGCTAGTTGAAGGAAGCAATTGTTGTATTAAGATATGATTGTCATTACTTTTGAAACCTGATATTTTTCTTTCTTTGACATGCACATGATTTGAAATATTCGATGCCTAACCATTTGGAAACTTTACTTCTTTTAACACCTTACAAATAACTCTTTCTCCATTCTGCTCAAAGAAAAACATGCCCGATGGAAGATATGTTTTATTGCCTCTTGCTCTTGGATGTAAATCATATCTTATGCATATTTTCTAAAAAGACGAGCTTTAATTGTTAGCACGTATTTGATAGCTTTGGCCGCAAGATGCATCAAAAGTTTTGACTCCCTCAATCCACAATTCTTTCAACTCATCAATCAAAGGTTTCATATACATGTCATTATCATTTCCAGGTGATGATGGACCAAGAATAAGTAAAGAGAGAATGAAATATGGTTGTTTCATGCACATCCATGGAGGTAAGTTGTATGGAATCAAAATAATAGATCATTTGCTATGTGCGATACTCATTAATCGAAATGCATTAAAGCCATCACTTGCTAGCCATAGTCGGACATTATGAGATTCAATTGAGAACTCTTGGTGTCAATAGTCAAAGTCCTTCCAAACAGGGGAATCATTAGGATGTCTTAGCATTCCATCTTTGGTGCATTCTTCGCTATGCCATCTCATGTCGGATGCTGGTTTAGATGAGATGAATAATCTTTGAAGTTTTGGCTTAAGAGAAAGATATCTTAATACCTTCGCAAGGACTCCACGTCAATGATTTTCACCTGATTTTTGCTTATTCGATTGATTTTCAAATGTTTTCTATCTAGAAGCTCCACATATATAGCATGATGATTCATTGGCAAGCTTTTTTTTATAAAAAAATAAAATTATTTGGACTTGTATCAATCTTCTCATATCCTAGGACCAAGTCTTTAGTGATCTTGTTTGTCTTATAAAAGTTACTTGGCAAAGTTTCACTATCAGGTAGTGCCTTTTTTGGCAACAGAAGAAGCATATTGAAACTTTTGTTGCTCCATCCTCCTAAACATTTTATTTACAATAATATAACAAGGAATGATAGTGTAGAAAACTTTGTGCACCCTGGATATAGTTCTTGATTTGCATCATCCCAAAATCTATAAAAAATTTCTGCATCCTCATTTATCTCCTCTCTTGAATCATTAAATCTAAACTCATTTGTGCCAAAATCTAAAATAGGATAACTAAAAGCATCATGTAACATTGTATCTATTTCATCGCATTTATTTTGCTCTCCTTGAAAATTTGATATATAAATCGGTATTGTATCAGAAATGCCTTCTCTATGAAAGATCCAACGTGTGTGACCTCCCATAAATCCATCACATAATAAATGTTCATAGGTAACTTTCTCTTCCTGCCAGAAGCTATTTGTGCATGTTTTACATGGGCAAACTAGCATAGCATCCCTAGATGCATTATTGAATGCAAATTGGAGGAAACGCCTCAAACCATTATCATAATCAATACTTGACCAACATAATTGTAAATTAATTTAAGAAAATTCAGAAATTACGTAGTACAACAATTTGTAAAATTCTAGAAAGTACATATGATCATCATCTTGACTTACTCATCCAGCTTTTATCCATATTTGATTCTTCGACTCTTACTTATAACATAAAATTTATAGTACTATATATTTAGGTATTTTACAAATTACACTCTATATTTTATCTATTGTATGATTCACACACCGTCTTTGATAATTTTCTAACTCGATCTCTCATTTTTCTCTACAATTCTTGTTTAACACCCTTACATTATTTTAACTAACTAATATTGACCAAATTACTAAAATACCCTCACCACTATTTTTCTTATCTCTGCCCCTCCTCTGAAAAGACATTAGTAATTTAGATATTTATAAATTATTTCATATATTATAACGGAACATTTCTTTACTAGTGTGATCAAAAGAAGACCAAAAACATCATAGTTTTGTAATGAGATGGATGAGTGGGAGCTTGCCAAAAAGAACTTATGTGGGATTTGTAGATAAGAATGGAACAATTGACGTAGCTATAAGGGTATAAATACATATTAATCGAACATTAATTACTACATTATCAGGTGTTGGCAGCTAGAGACGCACACATTCCATCTAAATGTGAGGGAAGGTCATTGTTACATTACAAGATATTGTTGTATTATTAGGTCTACATAACTATGGACCTACTATGATAGGAGGCATAGATATTCAGCAGGATGATGTTTGTTAGAAACTTCTTGGAGTTATCTCACCTCAAACAATAAGGCGTAGTTTGTCATTATGCATGTATGGTTGAGAGAGACATTTTTCACCCTTCTCATAGATGTTGATGTTCATATGATTCGATAATATGGTAGGGATTACATTTTTTTATGGAGGGTGATTTTTTGCAATGAAGTCTAGAGATGAAGTGTAGTTGATGTATTTTCCTCTATTACAAAACTTGGAATACACTAACATGCTTAGTTGGGAGAGTGTCGTATTGCAATACTCTACCGAGAGCTATGTTGTGCTAGTCAACGTGATGGAGTGATATGTGGGCCACTTATTTTGTTATAGGTTATTTTTATGTTCATATATTGTAAACAGTACTTGCACATAGTTCTCTATCTTGTTTATGTTATCCGACCACGTGGGTTAGGTTAGTCGAGTCGGTTGAGTCGAGTCAAGTCAACTCAAGTTAGTTAGTTAGTTAGTTTTATTTTATTATTTTAAATTTTAAATAAATCGTATAATCTGCATGTAGATCCAATTCGTTAGAATTTTTACTCTTATAAATATGAGTAGAAATGTGTTGATAATTATCATTGAATGAATATGAGTTTACATTTTATTATTTTTGTCTTTATCTTCTACTATAGTTGTTAGATTGCCTATATATTTCTAGGAGTATATCATAGCCATAGAAGCATTCCTATTTCCCAAACCCTACCCACCTTCCTCCACCAGTAGCCACCCAACTTTACGGCCATCCACCACCACCTTTGGCCATCCGCCACCCTCTGACGACCGCCGCAACGTCGTATATTTACCATTCTGATCTTGCTCTATTATTTTAACCATAATTTCTATCCAAATTTCGGATTGACCTCATTCCAAAAATATTAGATCCGAGACTTCCGAATTTACTACCCATCAAAATCTCAAGATCATCCTCCAAATGGATCGTTCCAAATATGGTCCATAACAGCTTATTTGATTAAGATAATTATAGATTTTGGTATAGGTTGACTATATGTGGTCAAGTCTAACAGATAGCTAACTCCCACTCAGGCTATCGGTGCTAAGGTTATTGTTGGTGATGATATTCCATAACCAAATTAGCCTTAGCTAGCTTAGCCTTAGCTAGTAGTGCAAGAGCCAAGTCATTTTCAGCCAATTGTACCTTAGTCGACTGATGTGTTTGGCACCAAGTCATAGTGCAAGAGAATTTATGAGCAAAATTAGGCACCACACATGCTATATTTTTATCAAAGTCAACTAGACCAACAATGTGATGAACGGGTAATATTTGCAAATATGTAAAATTACTTGTAACATGATATATTTAACTTACTTTACTTATTTGCAGATTATATGAGAATCATATAATATATATATATATGTAGAGAAAATAATACAATATAAGAAGGATGAGGGCACCACTCATCTATTTTAATATCATTTTGTGGAATCTTTTAGATCAAGTGATGTGCCAATGGTTGGAGTAAGCAAATGTAATGCCCTCGCCCGGCATGGTGCACTCCCGCGCTCCCACACGACACGCATGGCGCATGTGATAGGACAGGTGGGACCACCACACATAGATACACCTCTATGCTCACATAATCCATCACAAATAAAATATGATATTATCAAGTTAAACCTATTAACATATCCATATCTAAATCCATAATAACCATACTAGACAACTACATAATATAGTGGGGCGCACACAGGCCACGATAAACTATCAAGATACAACTAAAAAAATTAATACACTAGTATAAAATAATCTAACCTGTATTATATAAATCATCATCTAATACAGAAGAGTACAAAATATCCACTAACTGTACAACTCAATTTCTATATAAATTACCTTCTATATTATCTCACATTTATAGCTCACGACATATTTGCTCTAAAATATCTTCTCAGGATATCTCAAGTCGCTATCGCGTACCACATATCTAAGATGGTTAGAAAAGAAATAAAAAGAGTTATAGTGAATTGACCTTATCGTGAATTAGTGATGCTAAATAGAGAGTAATTTATGTACTAGATAATATAAATCAGAAAGGAGCATCATCTCATGAATGAGTATATGAATGTATCCTTAATAATATATAAATGTATAATAAATATTATATCATAACTGAGCAAGTATATAATTCTAAATAAATCTCCGTGTCATATCATCCATTTAACTCTCTCAAATATGCTATATATAATGTATGTTGACCATAACCATACTATGATATTAAATGCAACCACATATGATGCATAATGACTACTCAATAATTAAGTATATCAGATGATAAAAAAATTATATGCATTTCTTAATATCTTAATCATCAATATCAACTCTAAAATAATATCATCATATTATACTACTATGCATAGTCAACAACCGGTACCCAGTCTCATAATCCAACCTGCAGGCTCATAGCATACATTACCATCTGCAAAGAGTATCTCAATCATAATCATACCCTGCCATCCGCAAAGGGTATCATCATCCATCCAGACCGAGCACCCTTCTAGCTAATAGAAACTATGTGAGGATAATTCACCACATATACCCTAATGAATGGTATGTATCCGAATGTCTGCTGTGCACATAGGCTAATGACCTTGGATGTAAGGCCACAGGATCATGAATATATCAAGTGATCAATTATTTACCAACCGCGTCCTAACCCTTGCGCCCACTCGGGTACCTTCACATTTTCTATAAACTATCTAAGTAATCAGATTTTATGATTTTTCTTCTATATGATAGATCACTTGCATATATCCAGTACTATAATAAGTCAATGCATATCAAGAACTTAGGTGGAAGAGGAGTCAATACAATGTCATATTGAATAATATATCTATCATATGCATACTCATGCAAGTCTATCATACACATACCCATGCTAGAGATCATCTCGATATAAAGTCATAATAATATAATCATCTATAATCATCTTTATATATCAACAACATATTTATATCCAAGATTAGTCTACTCAAATGAATGATAAAAATATGCTCGACTGAAATTATCTCTAGATAAGATCATATAATCATTCTAGAGGTCAAAACATGCATATACATTATTATATAATATATATTAATTTGAGAAAGACATCTAGAGGATAAGACTACTCACATCTAATCAGAAAATATAAACCACATACTCCTCCCCTCTGTCAATCAAACGTTAGCTCATCGCTAACAAGATCCACGGGGTCTCAAATAAGGAATTCCGGATCTAAAAATATTCAGGTAGCATGAAGTTAGTCGTTTATCTAATTAGAATTCGTTTGTCTAAAATATGATTGTTTATTAGATTTTAGAGTTACTACTTTTTTTTATAACTAGTTAGATTTACACTACAGAGATAAACTGTTAATGTTATAAATATACTATTATTGTAAAAATGCTAGTGATGAAATAAGATGTTTTATTTTCATAAAAACAGTGAATATGTAGTTATAAAATAAAAGGCTAAATATGTCTAATTATAAATAAAAATATAAGTGTAGACAAAAATGTAATTATAACTAATTTATGATTCTTATTGTTTCTTAACTAATTAGAAACAACATAATCTTTACTTAATTATATAACATAAGAAATAAATAAATAAATAAGCGTATTATCTCATTCCATACAAAATAGTATAAATAAACCTATAGAATTACATACTACCTATATATATATATATATTGATACACTTAATTAGGATATTTTCTTATTGCATTAGTTGTTTATTTTTATTAAAATAAAATTCATATAGGTCGCGTTCGAACACAAGAGGGGTCGCGTTCGAACACCCTTGCGAACGGCTGCATTAGTTTCGCAAATACAAAAAATTGCATATTGTGCGTTCGAACGCCAGCATCGCATTCGCACATACAGGGAACATCTTTTGGTGCGTTCGAACGCGATCGGGCGCGTTCGAATGCGATCGACGAGAAAGTTCTAGAATTAGAGTTTCATATTATTTTAAGATTTGTTAGCTAGCCTATATATATATGTGGATGGCAGCCAACTTCATTATGCTATTAGATTATTATTTTCTTACCTCCTATCTTCTCTCTAGACTTCTCCCTCCTCCCTCTTCACCATCCTTCTACCTCTACAATTGGTAAGGTTTCTCCTAACTTCTAATCTCTCTCGAATATCGAGCCACTCCTTTTCTTTGGGATCTCGAGCACTTTATTCCCTTCGTCTATATCCCTAAATCACATCCACCATCCATCTTCATCTCCATACCCATCCATAACCCTAACATCTACTCCACCCGTCACCACCACCATCACCCATGTTATTCCATATTTTCATCCCTAGTACAATTCGAATCTGTGAAGGGTGTAAATATAAAAGTTGTAGATCAGGAAGTATGGATCTGACTCTAGTTTCATAATTTTCTGATTACAAGAGAATATTTGACGAATATTTTCCCACGATTGTGCGGACTAATTCCTATAATACATCGAGATCTTGAAGGAATAGTTGCATAGCCTATCTTTGGTTCTAGATCTTATCAATTTGGTGTCAGAGCAGGCGAAACTCAGACCTCTATTAATAGTTGAAACAACGAATATGACATCAACAAGGAGACCTGTGAAAAGCACACTGACAAGGGAAGACTCAATCCACGATGACCCTAATTGAGAGGTCGATTCCTTTGGAGCGACCATGGCAGGACCGAGTCAACCAACGTCTATGAGTGCGAATATAGATGAACTTAGGGGCATGTTCCATACATTGATATATAGAGTTGACTCAATTTAAAAGGATCACAATAATTTCAAGGAATATGTCATGAACCGATTTGATTCGTTATCTCCTCGACGACGATCGGAGTTTTAAGAAGGACCAGCGGTGAGACCTCATCAAACTGATACCCCACAAGTCCAAGTGCGTCATGCGAGTGTCAATGATTCCCTCTTATCTATGCCCACACATCATTTCCCACCTCCGTTGCAAAATCCAAGACCGGCGATGGTGGAACCCGAGAGGCGTGCGGCATCGGTGCGCTTCATCGATGAGGAGGATTGATACTATGAGGATGATGTTGATCCCTATAGAGATGGTGATGGATGTGCTCAAGGATTTAGAGAGGGTGATCAACCTACACAAAGGTTTAGAACTGAACCAAGGATCTTTCGTGAACCCGATAATGCTATTTAAGGGAGAAACGCATGCTTGGACTTTCCAAAATTTCAAGGCCATCCAACGGATTGGGCATTTTAAGTTGAACAATATTTTGATTGTTAAGGTACAGCGGAAGATGTAAAAGTCTAGATGGCAAGTTTTCACCTCCAAGGAACGACATCGCATTAGTATAGATCGGTTACCCATGGTGGTGGATTTACCACATAGGCTAATTTTTGTAGGAGGATTACACGCAGATTTAAGACAGCGACATATAAAGATTTTGCTGCCACATTAAGCAAGATGGTTCAAAGGACGACCGTATTGGAGTACCAAGCTGAGTTTGAGAGAGTTACATAGAAATGTTTAACTTCTTAGCGTTTGTATCCTATTGGTAAAATGCTTAGCAATTTTATAGTTTCCTTTTAAACCTACAGTAAAATAGATCGATTTTTATATTCAATTGAGAGGTGGTCTATTTATGGTAAAAAAGTTTCGACAAGGCCTAGTCTGGTCAAAAGTTTCAACTTGTTCTATACCACATTTAGTTGAAATTATATAATTATAGAAGCAACATTTCACTTGCATGCAGAAGAAGGAGCCTCATGGCCATGTGGCCACAGAAAGAATTGAATAAACATAGTTAATGAAATCCTTCAGACAGTCAGCATCTTAAGGTTGAAGAGATCCAAGCAAATTAAATAATATTGCATGACTAAATCATTAGGTTTGCTTATTAGACTAGATGCTCCGGATAAACTTCTAATTTTAATTTTATCTTTTACATAGTTCAAATACATATCTATTACATATCTATTATTATTATTATTATTATTATTATTATTATAATATAAAATTTGTCATACCGTGTGCTCTAGATGGTGGCTTAGAATTTGATTACATATTTATGCTATATGGATCGAACTGTTCGCCACATTGTTCTTAGGTTCTGCCTAGCTAATATAAATCAATTGTCAACGGTTTTTATTTTTTTAATGAACTCATGGAGGTTTCTAGCTAAAACTTTCTTAAATCCTTTAATTGCAAATTTAGAACCTACTAATTGCCTAATATAAGCAAACTAATGGGTCTGATCTCCTATATATTATCCTAGGAATTAACTACAATCTATATGCTACGTACATTGGATCAAAAGGTGATATGCGAATGGAGAGATCCGACGGGATTGTAGATTCCCAAACTAGATTCGATTAGCAGATACTGTAGCAAGAGAATAAGCAAATGTTGTTTCATTTTCGACTGGTTTGCTCTCCTTTTCTTTCATTCCTTCTCCTTTGGATTGCAGTGTTTGTTGTTCAAGTATTGAATCTGAATAAGCTTTTGAAGTCTTTTTCTTCTTTCGAGGTGAATATTGATATTTCATTAAATGAAATAAGATCATTAGGTTCTTGAATACTTGTCCTTATTGATGTTCCGTATTTCCACATCGGTTGATGAGATCGACCAGAAAAGCTGTTTTCTAAAGAAGATAAAAGAAATGGCCAATGGTAGGATTTTTCACAAGCTATTTATCTCCCAAATTTATTATCTTACGGCTGTCAAAATAAATGAGCAAACTAAGGATCAATTTGAATGTAAATGAGTGATCATTAAATGAGCGATCGAGCGCCAAATTCAAGCTCAAAAGTGATTTCGAGCCAAGCCTCAGTACAAATGGACTCCCTCGGGCTCAGCTAGACAAATTCAATATATATATATAGCAACTATATTTTTATGTGACTACTCGTATCTAAATGAGTCGAGTCTGAATGAATCGAGTCTGACTGAGTCAATAATATAAGCTCGGGTCAGCTCACCTAAATTCGAGCCAGGTCGAATCGGTGGCTAACCTGCTCAATCCATAACCAAATAACTCTATTTAGAGGGAAGACTGCTAAGTGCATATTTTCCCTATCAACTTTTTGATACAGGGCTAAAGAGCTAAAGGTTAACCAAGTAGGCTAGTTAAAAGTGAGAGGATGATCAAGAAAATATGGTTTAACTTTTCCTTTTCCTTGAGATCAAAGTTGTGCAATGAAATTGTTTGCATAACCATGATTGAGGATGATCAAAAAAATTTCAAAATTTATGTCACAAAATGTAGGTAATGTACTATATATGCCTACACTTTCTAATAATTACTCAATTTTTTGCAAAAAAATATGAGTGAAAAGTGAAAATACCTACATCAAATGCTAACTTGAGGACACTTTAAAAAAATGTCAAGATTACTCAAAAGCAATTCCAACATTTTCTTGTTGCAATTAAAATTTCACAACATTGTATTCGTTTGCCAACACTTTCAAAATATTGATAAATAATAGTTCTGTCAAAACAATCGCAACACCTTTCTTTTCGTTAAAACTACACCATCTTTTATAAATATACTTTTGTCAAATTCAGTGCGAGGGTATTATATTAAATAGTAGTGTGGGAATATTAAAAAACTTATCCCACCTTTAATCTAGAGTTTTAATGATGTAATTCCCACCTTGGATGAAAGTTGTGCTTGTCGCAAGACCTTTCACCTTTTTTATCATCTTCCCTATGACGGGTTAAATTCATAATTATAATATTTGTTATGCCCAAATTATTAAATATTAATATTTTTATTTTAACTAATTAATGTATTTTAGTTATATGTAGACCTTTGATCAATTGAATCTCATTTAATCACTAAAAATGATCAAATTTAGGCTCAAACCAGAATTAGGCTTAGTCACTACTAACCATTTGAATCTACATCTCATCTTTCAAGTCATGCTTAAGTCAAACCATGATTTACTAATCACTTTCTTCCTTATTTAAATCAGAACGAGTCAAAATTCCTTTTTTTTCTTAAGTATTTTATTTTAACTAATTAATATATTTCAGTTATATGTAGACCTTTGATCAATTGAATCTCAGTTAATCACTAAAAATGGTCAAATTTGGGCTCAAACCAGAATTAGGCTTAGTCATTACTAACCAACTGAATCTACATCTCATCTTTCAAGTCATGCTTAAGTCAAACTATGATCTACTAATCACTTTCTTCCGATCCACTAGTGATTGATTTCTTGGTGAATCGTAGAAAAAGAAGAGATTTATATTATCTAATAAAATTGTATTATCTACAAGTAGACTCTAAAACCTTATTTCTCACACTTAATTAAAAGAAATTTGCAATAAAGTTTTTTTCTCCATAAATCTCCTAAACCCATTTTCCAACTAGGTTAAAATTATTTTTAAGATTTTCAAACACTTCAAGGTTTCAAACAATTCCTCGTGGCGATACCTTGCTTGCCGATCTACTGCATAGATTTGTGCACTTGCGAGTGTTATTTAATTTATCACAATAAGTCTTTTTAGCGTCGTTGCCGAAGACTTGTGTTGAAAACTATTTTCAAAATTTAAAATTAATTTTTCTACTAGTTGTTTAAAATTTTTTTTTTAAATTACAAAAAATTTTAAAAAAAAATCTGAATTTTGTTCTTGTTTTGAATTATTCTAAGAAACCAAGGAACGATAAAGGATTGTGCTTGAAGAAAAGAAAATTGCTTAAAAATTACTCCCAACGGAGTAATTGCTAACCAGTGGACTCGATTGGAAGGTTTGAATTTTCTTAATCCTACCCACGAATCTTCTGTCAGTGAGTTCTGAACTGATTCTGTGTGATTATTTATGCATTCATATTTGCATAAAATATTTAGTAAGGGCACAAACCTCACCAAGATAAGGAGCGAATTTAATCACCACATCCTTGCCTACTTAAGTTAATTATCCCCTTTCATTTTAAAACCTAAGTCAAACATTTAACTTAAAATCAAGTAGACGTCGACCAAAGGATTTTACATAGCTCATAGGAACCTCTTAGAAAGAGTTATCTTTTGGTAAGCCTAGTGAGCGCCTTCCAAATTATAATGTCTAGGTAAGTTCTGTCAAAAAGGAGAGCCGTACTGAGGTGCCTAAGGGAATTGGTATTCTGAAAAGGCCACACCCACCAGTATTCCTGGGAACTTACCTGGTTGTGTTTTAGTAGGTCTTAACTAGTAATCCTCTAGCTTACTCTAAAAGGGAGTAGGAGCTCTCTAATTAGGGACTACAAAGATTTTCTTCTTGGTTTATGTTGTCTTTGCACAAGGCATCAAGATGGACCCTACAAAGATTAAAACTATCTCTACGTGGCTAGTGCCTGCTACAGCTTATTTCCATAGTCTTGCTTTCTTTCTACCAATGTTTCATCAAGGGGTTTAGCACTATCATTGCCGTTATTGTCATTATTACAGATTGTTTAAAAGGCATCTATCAAATGAACGGGTGAACCTTAAAAGAATTTGAACTTCTCAAGCAAAAGATGAAAGACTCTCCACTTCTTGTACCACCGGACTTAACAAAAATCTTTGAATTGGAGTGTGATGCATCAAATGTTGCCATAAAGATGTAGTTCTTAGCAAGAAGGTAAACATATTTTAGGCTCCCCAGTTCAGTCGGTTATCCGCCGCTTTGTTTAGTGAAAAATTAAACATCTCCCGCAAGTAATATTTTACTTGTGACAAAAATTTTATGCTATTATATATTCGAGATTTGGAAAAAATTTGGAATATTGGTGTCATTATCTAATATCCTGTGAGTTCTCTTTTCGAATTATAAAACATTAAAATATTTACATTACCAATACAATGTTGCGATCCGACCATGGGAGTCTAGTTGGTTAGGTTGAGTTGAGTCTAGTTAGTTTATTTTGCTTATTATTTTTAATTTCGAGTTAAAGTGGATATAAAGCTAATATGGTGAATTAAATCCAATTCAATATGACCCTACTCATATAAATAGTAGAGGTCATAAATGTTGCCACTTTCTGATATTTGTTAGCAACTTGTTAATTATTCTCATTATGTTTAATGATGCAAGCAGTCTTGCTCATGCATCCTAAGGATGTGTTTGGTGTGTTTGTCAGCCTTGACATTATTAGAATGAGAAATGGGTAGAAGAGCCAAGTCTAACGGATTGAATGGATTTCACTCATAGTCTACTTGGAGTGGATATGCACCGGTTGTTTGGCTTGAAGATCAATTGTATGCAAACTTCACTTGAGGCAAAGAAAGATCCTCTTGGTGAATATTTTTACCTACTAAACTTCATAAAAGATTTCCTAAACTATAATTGACAACTTCCATTTGCCCATGCATTTGTTGGTGATGTGAGGAACTAAACTGAGGTTGGGTGCCAAGCTTTCTCCGAAGCATGTGCCAAAAATGACCTCAATCTGAGATAATTGTCTTGGGAATGTCATGAAGTTTTGTAATTTCCCAGGAAGTAAATATCTGCTACATGAGAACCATTTAAAGTTTTATGGCGTGGCACAAAATAAGCCACTTTAGAGTTTGACCACTACCATGATAGTGTCCTTGTTTTGTTGTGTCTAAGGTAAGCCTAGACAAAATCTAGGCTAACATCATCCCAAAGTGCATTAGGAACTAGTAATGGAGTGTAGAGGCCGGTATTTTTACCATGACTTTTAGCAAGATGACAAGTCCTGCATCTTTGAATATAGTTAACAATATCTTTATGCATATGTAGCCAATAAAAATTTGCTTATAAAAGTGCCAATGTCTTGTCACTGCCAAAATGACCTTCAAGCGCTCTTTCATGTGCTTCTTTGATAATAACATGTCGTAGAGAACAATAAGGAATGCATAAAAGATTGTCCTTAAAGAGATAGCCATTATGAACAATAAACTGTCTATGGGATCTATTGGAACACTCCTTGCAAATTTGACCAGAATAAAAATCATTAACATAAAGTTATTTGACCATTTCAAAGCCTAATACTTTCGCTTGCATAGGAGAAGCAAGGAATGTCTATGTTTTAAAGCATCTGCCATCTTATTCTGTAACTCAGCATTGTGTTTGATGTGAAAAGTATAAGTTTGAAGAAGTTCAACACACTTGCATTTTTATGCATGATAGTTTCATGAGTTAGGATTCTTTTGGTTCTAGTTTGACATTATTCCGAGATCGAGATGAAAAGATAAAAATAAAATAGTAAAGGAAGATCAAAACTAAATAGAATTGTAATTATTTGACGTTACACGGTTGTCAAATAGTGGCGAACAACCGTGGGATAGTGGGGATTAGCCATATAGTAGATGAAGGTGGTGGCTAGGATTTGAAAGCTTAGAATGGTTCTAGAGTTAGCATCTCCTTCTAGAAAAATAAAGACAATTGACTATAATAAAAGGGTGAATGTATAATAATAAAATAGCTAAAAATTAATATTCATTTCACACCTCTAATCAATCAGAGGCAGATAGTCTATTCAAAGTTTTTGCAAGAGTAGGGGAGAATGCATACAAAATCAAACTTCCGAGAGATCATAATGTATTGGTCATTTTCAACGTCGTTGACCTCTAGCCCTATCATAGAGAAACTAAAGCCATGGAACGTGAGGACTAAGTTTTTTCAACCAAGGGAGAATGAACTGGAGTCTCCAAGGCCAAGATCCATACATAGTAGGAGTTTCTCAAGTCTATCAATCCATGGTCATTTCTAAATTTTGACTATTTGACTAGCTATACACTTTTGAGATGGTTAGTGGGAGACATGATGGGACTTATAATAGATTCTTAGAATTCTTGTATTGTTATTAAATAATTTTCTCTAGGAACTTATGTAAGTTAGTGGGATGAGCAATATGTAGTATTCCTTCTTTAAACTTTCAAGTTCTAGATCAGTAACATGTAACCTTTTTTGTACTTTCAATTTCTAGATCAGTAACATGTAACCTTCTTTGTACTTTCAATTTAACTTGGAGTACTCAAGCTCTGCTAACAAATGACTCCAATCTATTTGCGGTACTAGAGCGTACTAATACCAATTTGTTGCAACCCAAATAGCTCTAATACCAATTCATATGACCCAGCCAAGGATTGTAATCAAATCTGCCCTAGGCAGAAAATAAGGGCTCTTATTGCTGTCTGGGTGAGTATGCACCAAGGACTGGTGGGTGCCCATCAAGCTCAGTTGGGTTGCTAGCGGGTTTCTATAAGTGGTGCGCACCGAGTATCGGATGGTGAGAACTCATGTAGACATGTGAGTATGGGGAGGCTGATCATGTGATTTATTGCGAATGGTACTTGAGGTGAGACATTTTGGGATTGTGATACGATTCGGACTTCATCGATGTCATCTCGAGCATGGATTCACTTTAGGGGTGTCTTTGTTTCTTGTTTTAATGTTTAATTTCTAAGAAAATAAGTTTTCTATAAGTCGCGTTCGAACGCGGGTAGAGTGCGTTCGAACGCGGTTGTGAACGCTGTTGTGAACGCCTACATGTGTGAATTGTGCGTTCGAACGCGCTGTGAACGCCTATATCGTGTTCGCAAATCCACAGAATTGGGAAACATGTGCCTTCGGTCGCGCGTTCGAATGCTTGCATCGCGTTCGCAAATCCAGAGAAGAGCGAACTAGGTGCATTCGAACGCGAGCGGGCATGTTCGAACGCGGTCGGCGATAATGTATTATTTAGGGTTAATTTTGAATTATTTCGTTAGCCTATAAAGGATGTGGAGGGCAACCATAGAGTCATTATTGATGAATTGAGTTTTGCCTTGCCTCCTTCGTCTTCTTCGCTCTCGTTCTCTCGATCCCCGGCGACGCCGCTTCTAGCCTCCCTCGACTAGCCAATCACCCTAGTCCCTTAGGGGTGGCCTTCTCCTCTCCCTTCTTCCAATCTATTCAACACTTTTCCTAACCCTTCCATCAACCATAATCCTTCAACCACCACTTTTCACCTGTGTCGCCCCATTAACACCAATCCACCACCAATCACCATCATCTAGGATCTCATGCCTCCATCCACGGATCCTGATCAAACTCCCCGATGTTGGTCTACTAATGGGATAATATCTTGAGATCCCCAAATCCGATCCATTTGAACTTTATTTATTGGAAAGCTCTTTTTTGGAGCTACAACATATCAAAATTTCACATCGATCTGATGGCGGTATCTTTTTAGAGCTATTTACGAAGTTCCGTGCAAGAATCAGTTCAGATCTGAGAATTGGAAGAGATCGAACCTTAGCCAAAAGGGGAGATCGTATTAGATTGTAGGGGAATTATGGGGGTGGTGTTTGGACTAAAGGAAAGGTCATGGAATGGCATATCTTAGCTATACGATGATCTAAAATTTAGATACAATGGATGATAGATGAATTAGGGGTAGGGTATATATAGATGCTAGTGTAATATGGGTAATGGCTCTGATAGAAGTGCATACATCGAGAAAGAGAATTAACATGATGATGGGAAAAGCCACTAAAAAGAGAGGGGATAAGGTAGAGGACTTACTAGAAGATGGAGAGAGCTAGAGGAGAGAGACAGAGAGATTGATGAAGATAAATTAAATTCATAAGCATGCCTAAGATAGAAGCAAAAATGTCCTATTTATAGAGAATAAAAGAGTTATTGTGGCAAATTAAGTAACACTAGTGCACAAAATTATGGAGTAAATTGGCAAAAAAGGTATCGATCCCATGAGGACTTGCTTAAAAATTTGAAGCGTTTGAAAATCTTAAAAATAATTTTAACTTGGGAAAGGGTTTAGGACATTTATAAAAAAAAAATCTTTTTAAAGATTTTCTTTCTAATTAAGTGTGAGAGAAATAATGTCTTAGAATTCAGTTTGTAGATATCACATTTTTATTAGCTAATCTAAATCTCTATTTTTTCTATGATTCACCAAAAAATTAATCATCGATGAATTGGAAGATTATTTTTGAATGAATAATTTAATTTTAAAAAAAATTAAGTTTTTTTATTTCTTTTAGAAAATATGGAATAAGAATTTTAAATCATTAAATGTATCCTTTTTAAGAAAAATAACTAATATCCAATTTCTACATAACAAATTTAAAGTAGGAGAAAGAAGAACCTATTTAGCAATTAAGGGTACATAAGAGATTTAGAATAAAAGAAATACATTATCTACAAGCTTCATCCTCAACCTTATTTCTTAAAGAATTTATTTTAGTAATTAATACAAATTGAATAAAAATAAATGTGAGATTTAAGCCATAATGAGTAACTCTAAGATGTATGGCCAATTAGGAAAATGACAAATCTATTACTCCTTCTAATGAACTACACAAAATATATGATCAAAGTTCAAATGATTAAAAGCCTTGGTAATGTATTTCTTATTAGACCTAGTTATCTTGGGCTGAGTTTTTTTTATTTCCTTCTAGAATAAAATTTTTCTAATGGTCGTGTTTGAACGCAAGGAAGTCGTGTTCGAATGCCCTCATTCGAACGCCTACATACGTTTGCAAATACAATGGACGTGTTTAGCGCGATCGAACGCCTATATACGTTCGCAAATACAGTGGACGTGTTTAGCGCATTCGAACGTGTTCGAACGCCCCCGATCGAACGCCTACATACGTTCGCAAATACAGTGAACATATTTAGTGCGTTCGAATGCAATCGACAAATCTGCAATCTTTCTAGGGCTTTGTTTTGATTGTTTTGCTTGTTAGGTTAGCCTCTAAATATGTGGAAGGCAACCTTATAATTATTATTGAATGAATTATGTTCTTTCCACAAATCTTCTCCTCTCCTTCTCTCTCATTCTCTCCTACCACAGCTATACTGTCTCTAATCTCCTCGTCTGGCCTATCCCCCTAGACCCAAAGGAAAGGCCCCTTCTTCCTCTTCTTCTACTCTCTTTTATATCCAAATATTTTCCGTTGACATCAAGGTCACATTAGTGGTATCAGAGCCACCGATTCTCGGACTCATGAACACCACAAGAGCAATGGCCAATCGACGCACTGTAATGGAGGTATCCATGGAGATCGAACCTAATATGCCCTCGATGTCGACGGGTAGAGCGGATGAGAGCACAAGCGCGACCTCGACTGGTTCAGCGCCTAATATGGATCCAACCTTGGTCTTCCTCTTCCAACAAATGTGTTAAGCTCTAATACCACTTGTTAAGCTCTAATACCACCTGGAACCAAAGAAAAGCTACGCAACTATTCCTTCAAGATCTGAATGTATTACAAGAATTAGTCCGCATAACCGTGCACAAATATTCGTCAGATATTCTCCTGTAGTCTAATTGGGTTAGATCCATAACTTCCTAATCTACAACTTTCGTATTTATGCCCTTTGCAGATTCGAATTGTAGCAGGGACGAAAACATGACATAACTTGGGTGATGGTGGTGGTGACGGGTGGAGTGGATGTTAGGGTTATGGATGGGTATAGAGATGAAGGTGGATGGTGGATGTGATCAATGGATATAGACGAAGGGAATGAAGTGATCGAGATCCCAAAGAAGAGGGGTGGCTCGATAGTCAAGGGAGATTAGAAGTTAGAAGAAACCTTGCCAATGGTAGACGTGGAATGATGGTGAAGAGGGAGGAGGGAGAAGTCTAGAGACAAGATAGAAAGCAAGAAATCAATAATCCAATAGCATACTGAAGTTGGCTGCCATCCACATATATATAGAGGCTAGCCAACAAGTCCTAAAATAATATAAAACTCTAATTCTAGAACTTTCCCATCGATCGCGTTCGAATGTGTCCGATCGCGTTCGAACACGCCCGATCACATTCGAATGTGCCCGATCGTGTTCGAACGCACTAAAAGACGTTCTCTATATGTGCGAAGCGATGCAGGCGTTCGAACTCGCCTGACCATGTTTGAATGCACAATATGCGTTCTCTATATTTGCCAACCTAATGCAGGCGTTCGCAAAGGCGTTCGGAAGCGAGCTCTCCTGCGTTCGAACGCGACCTATAGGAATTTTATTTGAATGAAACTAAACACCTAATGCAATAAAAAAATATCCTAACTAAGTATCAGCCCACCACGCTTCCCCTACCGTGCCCTCAAGGTAAAAAGTCGGGGAAATGCTCCAAGATATCAGTCTCCAACTCCCATGTCGCCTCATCGGATGGCTTGCTAAGCCACTCAACTAGAATCTCCATCTCCAATCTGGTACCATGTCATTATCGACGTCTAACAAGTACTCGAACTAGCTCTACGATCTCTATCTCCTCCAATGGCTCTAGTAGGACCAATCCAACAATCTCATGATCTCCAATGCGCTCTCTCAACAATGAAACATGAAAAATAGAATGCACTCTCGACCCCTCCGGCAGCTCCAAACGATATGCAACCGGACCAATACGCTCTAACACCCGAAACGGATCAAAGTAACAATGAGCTAACTTTTAGTTATCGGACGTAAGGTCATTTGTCGATACGGCTGTACCCTCACAAACACCGAACTGCTAATGTTGAACTTTTTCTCCCTATGGCTATGATAATAAACTTGCTTCATGCGATTTTGAGCAAGTTTAAGATAAGCACGCAACCTCCTCAATGTGGCATCTCTATCCATCAAAGCTAACCTCCGTATGATCTACAGATGCCACTGGATCATAAGCGCGTAATGTCGGAGCCGTGCGTCCATACACCACCTCAAATAGAGTCATGCCAATGCTGCTATGGTAGGCGGTGTTGTAGGACCACTCCGCCCATAGTAAGAACTCCAACCATCGTCTTAGCATCTCTCCAACAAAGCACCTCAACTACTGCTCAATGCCTCGATTGACCACCTCGGTTTGGTCGTTCGTCTGCTGATGGTAGATAGAAACTAAAGTTCAATCGAGTTCCCTGCAATCTAAAAAACTCAGTCCAAAAGTCACTCATAAATACACAATCACAATCCGAGACAATCGTGCATGGCATGCTATGTAATCGAGCAACATCTCTAACAAAAATTTCAGCCACCGACTTGGCTGAGAAAGGATGTGACAATGCCAAAAAGTGTGCATACTTGCTCAATCGGATCCAATGTATCAGGTCCCAAACTTTGTAACCACTAAGTACCAAGGACAATGTTCGCTCCTCGTAGTGCCAACAGATACGAGTCCACAATGATGCCGTGTCCTTGCACCAGTATACCGACCCAGCGACACAAGCTCTCCGTTTTAAGCTTCGTGCCGTCTCCAATAGCAATGTAAAATCTCGTGGTCAATTTGGCATCCAAACCCAATCTCCTCAGTAACCTCTCGTCTAGAAAGTTGTGTGTACTCCTTGAATTGATGAGGATGTGCACACAATGCTTTCTAACGAGTTTGTCTACTCATAACGTCCTCGGCACGGAAGTACCCGAATATGCATACATTAATATTTTAGCTTGGATATCTTCCTCCACGCCCTCTTCAACAGTCTCCTCATGGACCTTCTCTGGACACTCTCCATCATCAACAACATCATCATCCTCCTCAATACCGTCGATAAGCATCACACTCCCAATCGGTTTAGAACACCGATGACCGGGGGTGAAACACTCATTACATCAAAAGCAAAGGCCCTTCGCTCTTCGCTCCTCCACCTGGGCAGGTGTGAGAGTTCGAACAGGGGTCTTGTCCTCCTCTAACATCAGAAGAAGGTCTCAAAGGTGGTCGTGGTCTAGTACTCGCAGCCGCTGTTTTTAACACCGCAGAATTTACAACCGACGTTCGAGGTGCAAACCACCTATCTCGGTTGCCCCAATTTGTTGTCGCTGCGATCTTTAGAGCCCTATGCTTTTGTTCCATCCTCACGGCCTTCTCAAAGGCCTCCTCAAGAGTAGTAGGACATAGAGCACGAACATCCGTTTGTATCTCATCCCGCAGCCTTAAAATAATTGTACTCATCAATGTCTATTTGGGCCACGGTGGCTTAGAATGACTACTAACTCTTTCAAATTCAGCTTGGTACTCCAATACGGTTGTCCTCTGAACCATCTTGCTTAATATGGCAGGAAAATCTTCATATGCCGCTGTCCCAAATCTGCATGTACTCCTCCTACAAAAATCAGCCCATCCAGTAAATCTACTACCACGAATAACTGATCTATACCAATGCAATGCCATTCTTTAGAGGTGAAAGCTTGCCATCTGTATATTTGCATCTTCCGTTGTACCTTGATAATCAAAATATTGTTCAACTTGAAACACCCAATTTATTGGATCACCGCCTCAAAATTTTGGAAAGTCCAAGCGTGCGGATCTCCCCCGAATAGCATTGTCGGGTTCGCAAAAGATCCTTGGTTCAGGACTAAACCTTTGTGCAGGTTGATCACCTTCTCTAAATCCTCGAGCACGTCCATCACCATCTACATAGGGATCAACCTCACCTCATAGTGCAAATCCTCCTGTCTTGGGTTTTGCAACAAAGGTGGGGAATGATGTGTGGGCATAGGTAAGAGGGGATCATTGACACTCGCATGATGCACCTGGACCTGTGGGGTATTAGTTCGATGAAGTCCCACTACTGATCCTTCTTGAAACTCCGATCGTCGTCGAGGAGATAACGAATCTAATACACTTAGTTAGGATCTTTTCTTATTATATTAGGTGTTTATTTTTATTAAAATAAAATTTATGTAGGTCTCATTCGAACGAAGGTGGGGTCGCGTTTGAACGCTCTTGCGAACGCCTACATCATGTTTGCAAATAAAGATGACGCTTATTGTATGTTCAAATGCGGTCGGGCTAGTTCGAATGACATGTTATATTCTTTTTTTGTACCAATAGCACGGGGGATGAGTATGAGCTATGACTTGGTTGTATGAGGCCTTGCTCCAAAATCTCGGCTACCATCTTGGAAATAACTTCCTTTAGCACATGTGGATACTAATATGACCTCACGTTTGCCGGTGCAACCTCGGGTACAATCTCTATATGACGGTCCACCATTCGCCTCGGTGGCAACTCCTATGGCTCCTCAAACAATCTAGAAAAATTATCTAATAAATTAGACAATTCAATTGTAGTACCTGAACTCATTTGAGGCTCATCTCCTACTGCTCCTAATTGAAGAAAAAGATAGGCCAATTATATGCACAAGGCAACCCCATGCTAGGGACCAAATCTAGACTGATCTGACCATCAGATGATTATGAAAATAGAGGTAGCCTCGTGAGTTAGGATTCTAATGTCTCTAGTTTTACCTAAATTTGAGGTCAGGATGAAGAGATAAAAATAAAATAGTGGAGATAGGTCAAGCAGGGTAGAATGGTAATTTTGGACATTGTGGCAGTCGTCGGAGGGTGGTGGACGGCCATGTAGTAGGGTGGCTGCTGGAGGTAGGAGGTGGCTATGGTTTGGATGCTTGGAAAGGATCTACAGTTATGATCTACTCCTATGAAGATAAAGATAATCCAACGGCTAATCTAAAAAAAAAAAAGATAAGGACGAAAATAATAACTGGCTAAACTCAGATTTCTCTCAATGATTGGATACTTGGATTCTTCGATGATTAACAAAGAAGCCTTGCCCTCTATATATAGAGGTGGGGTACAATGAGTCCT
The DNA here is from genome assembly GCF_019914945.1 of Typha latifolia. Lineage (NCBI taxonomy): Eukaryota > Viridiplantae > Streptophyta > Magnoliopsida > Poales > Typhaceae > Typha > Typha latifolia. The sequence goes on along the minus strand of NC_133086.1, from coordinate 10,727,993 downwards.
ACTCAGACTTAGCCATAAAGGCTAACCCGACTCAAATTAGGACTTGTCTTAAATGCTTACATAACTTAATTGGACTTGCCTTAAAGGCTTGCTTGACTTAACTAGATTTGCCTTAAGGGCTGTCTTGACTTATTTAGACTTACCTTAACTAGACTTGCCTTAAGGGTTGTTATGACTTATTTCAACTCGCCTTAATGGCTCACATGACTAAATTAGACTTGCCTAAAAGGCTTACATCATGAAATAATTAAAAAATAAATAGACTCAACTCGACTCGACTTGACTTGACTTAACTCACATGATCGGATCGTAATTGAGTCTAATCTCCCCTTGATGTGATCCGATCCGACCCAGTTCGCATCAATCCACCACGCTTCCGACCACCTTGTCCTTAAGGTGTCCATGGTGGTTTCCAAACCTTCGTTCGCTCTTCATGTGGGTCTCATTTACCACAAGGAATAGAGGCCCATGGTGGGTGATGCTCTAGGGCCCATCATTTTGAGCCATAGTCCGTCCTAGCCATGGGTGGCTTGAGCCAAGTTCTGAGCACATGAGGTTTAGGCCATAGCTCAAGTGCAGCTAGTTCAAGGACTGAAAGTGCCTGGATCACCATCGATGGAAAATTAGGGTTTCGACCTTTATTTTCCACCTTGACTAGGAAAGATGACAATGGGACTATCGCTAGGGGCTGCTCTGGCGTTGCTAAAATAGAGGGCTCGATCTGCAAGGATGGAGGGTGCTCCATTGCAACCAGAGAAGGGACGGTTGCTGCGGTTTGGATGGCCTCCACGGTTTCATCATTATTAGTGCTTGGAGGTGGAGGTGGCGCATGTTCCATGGTGGCCGGCGGCGTAGGTGGTGCAGGGTGGTGGAGGGCGGCTAGTAGGATCTTTGTCAAGGCCTGAAACGAGTCCTTGAGGGCGGTTTGGATCTCCTTCGGGTTCTCCTTCGACACAACCGTAAATTCTTTAAAAAATGCTTTTGCCAATGCTGGCGACTCATCGTTGATAGTTGTTGGTTGTGCCAAGGGAACCTCCACTGGGATGGAGACGAGTTCTTGGTTCTCCTTGGCTGCAATCTATCCTAGGTTTGCTTTGGATCATGTGTTGACCATTGTCCGAGGAACGTCGGCTCTAATACCAATATTACGGACCAGATCTGGAACGATCCATCTGAAGGATGATTCTGAAAATGTAGGTGAGGTTGCATCGTGAGTTAGGGTTCTAATGGCTCTGGTTTCACCTAAATTGGAGGTCGGGACGAAAAGATAAAAATAAAATAGTGGAGATAGGTTAAGGAGGACAGAATGGTAATTCCAGACGTTGTGGTGGTCGTCGGAGGGTGGTGGACGGCCAAGGATGGTGTTGGACGGTCGTGTAGTAGGGTGGATGCTAGAGGTAGGGTGTGGCTAGGGTTTGGATACTTGAAAAGGATCTACGGTTATGATGTACTCCTATAAAGATAAAGACAATCCAACGGCTAATGTAAAAAAAGATAATGACGAAAATAATAACTTGCTAAACTCAGATTTCTCTCAATGATTGGATACTTGGATTCTTCAATAATTAACAAAGAATCCTTGCCCTCTATATATAGAGGTGAGGTACAATGAGTCCTACTCGGACTTAGCCATAAAGGCTAACCTGACTCGAATTAGGACTTGTCTTAAAAGCTTACATGACTTAATTGGACTTCCCTTAAACCATCTTGCTTAATGTGGCAGGAAAATCTTCATATGCCGCTGTCCCAAATCTGCATGTACTCCTCCTACAAAAATCAGCCCAAATCTGCATGTACTTCGACCTTTATTTTCCACCTTGACTAGGAAAGATGACAATGGGACTGTCGCTAGGGGCTGCTCTGGCGTTGCTAAAATAGAGGGCTCGATCTGCAAGGATGGAGGGTGCTCCATTGCAACCAGAGAAGGGACGGTTGCTGCGGTTTGGATGGCCTCCACGGTTTCATCATTATTAGTGCTTGGAGGTGGAGGTGGCGCATGTTCCATGGTGGCCGGCGGCGCAGGTGGTGCAGGGTGGTGGAGGGCGGCTAGTAGGATCTTTGTCAAGGCCTGAAACGAGTCCTTGAGGGCAGTTTGGATCTCCTTCGGGTTCTCCTTCGACACAACCGTAAATTCTTTAAAAAATGCTTTTGCCAATGCTGGCGACTCATCGTTGATAGTTGCTGGTTGTGCCAAGGGAACCTCCACTGGGATGGAGACGAGTTCTTGGTTCTCCTTGGCTGCAATCTCTCCTAGGTTTGCTTTGGATCATGTGTTGACCATTGTCCGAGGAACATCGGCTCTAATACCAATATTACGGACCAGATCTGGAACGATCCATCTGAAGGATGATTCTGAAAATGTAGGTGAGGTTGCATCGTGAGTTAGGGTTCTAATGGCTCTGGTTTCACCTAAATTGGAGGTCGGGATGAAAAGATAAAAATAAAATAGTGGAGATAGGTTAAGGAGGACAGAATGGTAATTCCAGACGTTGTGGTGGTCATCGGAGGGTGGTGGACGGCCAAGGATGGTGTTGGACGGTCGTGTAGTAGGGTGGATGCTAGAGGTAGGGTGTGGCTAGGGTTTGGATACTTGAAAAGGATCTACGGTTATGATGTACTCCTATAAAGATAAAGACAATCCAACGGCTAATGTAAAAAAAGATAATGACGAAAATAATAACTTGCTAAACTCAGATTTCTCTCAATGATTGGATACTTGGATTCTTCAATAATTAACAAAGAATCCTTGCCCTCTATATATAGAGGTGAGGTACAATGAGTCCTACTCGGACTTAGCCATAAAGGCTAACCTGACTCGAATTAGGACTTGTCTTAAAAGCTTACATGACTTAATTGGACTTCCCTTAAATGCTTACATGACTTAACTAGACTTGCCTTAAGAGCTGTCTTGACTTATTTGGACTTGCCTTAAGGGTTGTCGTGACTTATTTCAACTTGCCTTAATGGCTCACACAACTAAATTAGACTTGCCAAAATGGCTTACATTATGAAAGTATTAAAAATAAATAGACTCAACTCGACTCAACTTGACTCGACTTCCCTACAGGAATTTTATTTTAATGAAAATAAATAACTAATTTATAAGGGGGAGAGAGAGTCGGCTCTCAGGGTCGAGATGGAATGACTAGTTGAATATGGGGGAGAGGGCCATAACCATGATGAGTCAAGTCCTAGACTAATAGAAGGGGGGAGAAGTAGGCTCAAGCCAGAAGTTTCATAATAATTCATCCATGGTCCTCAAGTGAAGATCAGCCCTCCTATTTATAAGAGAGATACAAGTAGGCTTAGCCCATTATCCAATGTGGGACTAAACTAAATCAAATGCAATAAGTAAATAAGCAAATAGAGTGGATAATTCTATTGAGCCCAACCCAATACCCTTTGAGTGGACCAACTTGGCCTAAAGCTTATCTTCTAGACTGGCCCAGCTCACTCGGATCATATCAATCCACCACGCTTTCATACACCTTGTCCTCAAGGTGACTCGAGTCAAACTTGCTGTGTTCGATGGATCATCCTTAGTCGAGCTTGGATACTTGTACTCCTATTGGCCCAAGGTGGGATTTGGGCCCATCTACATTGATTCCACTCGGTCTCTGGTGGTCGAACCAATTTAATCAATGTCAATTCAGCTATAGAAATCTAGTGCATTTGATTGCACTCGAGAGGTCGAGTTAGGTGTAGTTGATCCTGATTAGGTCCACCGAGTGACTTGAGTTAGGTTCAATCAGTCAAACTCACTATTGGTTGTGCTCATAATCATACTGCCCACTCCATGGATTTGGATCCAAGTCAAATGTGTCCTGGTATAAGCAAACTCGACTTATGTCAAGTAGAGGGTTTATGATCAGGTCCCTTATTTGACTTAGTTGAGTCCCCAAGTCCGGAGATGACTCACACTTGACTTGACCCCTTTGGCTATTAGGTCCGACCTAGCTTATGTCCAACAATTCAACCTGGTCAAGCCCAAGTGCCGGAACTCGTGGTTCCGGGTCATCTCCCTCACCACCGATGAGGATTCCTAATGAGTATCTAGTGGTCATGCGTGGTCTTCCTCCATTCAATAGTGGTTCGCACGGTTGTCGACTTGTCGAAGAATAATGTTCTGACATACAAAGAACCTTTCCAACCGTTAGGCTCGCCGGAGGAAACTGCTGGCTTGAAGCCGGGCACTTCGTTGTTTCTACAAGGATCGGGAAGGGTGCGGCTATCCTTTCGCAATTTGTCGGCGAGGTCTCCGGTTCATGGGAAGATGTGGAGGTTCCGAGGGCTGCTACAATGGTTGAGGATCCCATTGTAGTCGGCGGCAGTTCATGGAGGATGTGGGTAGATAGATGATAGAGAGGCAAGAATTCAATAGTCTAATAGCATAATGAATTTGGCTGCCATCCACATATTTATAGAGGCTAGCCAACATATTTGTGAATCTAATGTAGGCGTTCACAAGGGCGTTCGAACATGACCCCTCCTGCATTCAAAGGCAACCTACAGGAATTTTATTTTAATGAAAATAAATAATTAATGCAGTAAGTAAAGATCCTAAATGTATCATGAATTCTGGACGAAGTACTTCACACTTCAGGGGATCTGATTAATCTTAGTTCGGCTTACCACCCTTAGACGGATGGCCAGACCGAGGTGGTTAACTGGGGCATTGAGTAGTATTTGCGGTGCTTTGTCGGGAAGCATCCGGAGAGATGGCGTGATTACCTTCCTTGGGTGGAGTGGTCATACAACATTGTGTTTCACACCAGCATAGGGATGACACCCTTTGAATTAGTGTATGGTAGACCCCCACGCTCCTTACGGACATATGACCTAGAGGCGACAATGGTGCAGACGGAGGTCGATCTAGAGTTGATAGATCGAGATGCGACCTTATGGAGGCTTAGGACCTACATGGCAGCTGCAGAAAACCGCACGAAGTAAATCTACGACCACCATCACTGTGAGTTGGAGTTCGCGATTGGAGATCTTATGTTTGTGTGCATTCAGCCTTATCGGCAAGTGACGCTGAGACCGGTGTGCAATCAAAAGTTAGTGCACCGCTACTTTGGGCCCTTTCATATATTGGAGTGAGTTGGCCTAGTCGCATACAGATTGGAGCTTCTTGAGGGATCGCGGGTGCATCCCATATTCTATCTGTCCTTACTACGAGCTCGAGTAGGCGTCGACTAGATGGTGGGGTCGGATATACCAGAGCCAATTGAAGAGATGAGAGCTTTAGAGCTAGTTCATGTACTAGCTAGACGTAGGAGACGATGAGCAGGATGGCTAGAGACAAAGATCCTAGTGTGGCTTGGCAAGCCGTCTAACGAGTCTACATAGGAGCTTGAATCAAACATCATTGATTGTTTCCCTCATTTCACACCTTGAAGACAAGGTGGCGGAAGCATGGTGGATTGATATAACTGGGATTGGACCTAGTTATCTCGGGCTGAGTTTCTTTTGTTTCTTTCTGAAATAAATTTTTTCTGATGGTCGCATTCGAACACAAGGAAGTCGCATTCAAATGCCCTTGTTCGAACGCCTACATATGTTCGCAAATACAGTGGACGTATTTAGCGCATTCGAACACAAGGAAATCGCATTCGAATGGACCTATCCCCCTAGACCCATAGGAAAGGCCCCCTTCTTCCTCTTCTTCTACTCTCCTTTATACCCAAATATTTTCCATTGACATCAAGATCACATCAAATATAAAAACTTAGTTGTCGGATCCATCACTAATTTTCAAATCTCGCTAACCTCATTACGATCCCTATGCAATATCCCTATGCAATAGCCCTACCCTAGTAAAGGATTTTTGGTCAATATCCCTATGCAATGTCAACTATAAGATCATCGTTAAACTAGTAGTGAACCAGATGAAAGATCTCCTCCCTCGGCATGTTGGGCCAGAACAAGCGGGCATTCATGGCTAGGTGGGCCATCGCCAACAACACTTTGGCAACCAAGAGGTGGCGCACTAAATGGCAAATGACAAGGGAGCACTTCCGGTGATGATGCTCAAGTTAGACAAGAAGAAGGCATCTGATCGTGTCAGTTGGATCATGGTGATCCACACACTGACAAGGATGTAGTGCACGTAGATCAGTGAGTGTGGCTCGCAATCAATGACGGGCTTTAAAGTCAAAGATGTTTAGCTAACCCATCTCTTTTACGCTGATGACCTCCTCATCATAGCATAGGCGACGAAGGGGAATGCTATGAGTATTTTTGAGTGCCTTGATGACTACGCTAGGCTAACCAACCAGAATGTCAACCTAGAGAAGTCGGAATTGGTTCTTCTGTAGTGGATCAACAAGGCAATGAAAACCTAGGTCTGCAACCATCTAAGTATGCACCCCACCACCTTGTCATTCACTTACCTTGATTTGCTTATCTTTGATTGAAGGGTTAAAGTGAAAGAGCACCAAGCTCTAAGGGATTGGGTCAAGAGAAAACTGGATAGGTGGAAGCGAGTTCTCTCGACCACTAGCAAGCTCACACTGATAATTGTTGTTGTTATAGTCATCCCCATGTACTTACTGCTGGGATGCACTTGGCTACCTAATACTACCCTCGATACCATCAACAAGAATGCTCATGTCTTCCTCTAGGAGAACGGGGCAGCCAAAGTCTTTCCATTTGTCATTTCTACTGCATAGTGAGAGCTAGCTCAAGAATTGTACATATTTTTCATGAGAGAATGTTCAAAAATGTCAATTGCCAATAACCTCCATGAATGATGCTAGTGGCCACATGAATGAACTGGAACACAATGACTAGCCCAAAGGCCAAGGGTGGTCTAGGCATTTGAAGGTTGAAGACAACAAAGGTCTTGCTACTCAAGAAACACATTTTCAAAGTGCTTAACCAAGTGGACTACCCTTGGGTTAAGATCCTAAGAGCCAAGTATTGCGCTCTCAACCCGTGGGATCTAAAAATTTCGATGAAAGCTTCCTGAGTTTGGAGAGCTATTATGACCTCAACGATTACAATCAATTCTAGGTGTCACAAATTGATTGTAGATGGTAGAACGATGAAGGCGGCCTCAAAATTATTTCTCTCCTTGGTTCTTTAGAACTGGCAGCCACATATTATCACCCTAGGCTACTGGACGATGAGCTGATAGTCCATGATTTAGTTGTGAGAGATCGATGTAACAACCTCGCCTTAAAAATAAAAAAATAAAAAATAAAAAAAGTTTGTGCATAGCACAACGTGGCCAGCCTCGTGCCATGCAGCAGCTGGCAAGCTAAGGACGCCACGCACCCTGCCGCCACCGCAACCACCGCCACCGCCTGCCGCCACCGCAACCACCGCCACCGCAATTGCCGCCAAGCCCCCTCTATCGCCTCTCTATCTCCTTATATCTCTCTTTTCTCTCTTTCTCTCTCTATCATTTTCTCCTCCCCATCCACCTCTTTTCTCTATTCCTAGACCGTCGGCCTACCACCATTACTGACCTGCCACCACAGCCGCCGTGCTACCGATGCTGGTGAGCCTCCTCCTTCCTCCTCTCCCTTCTTCTCTCTCTCTATCTCTATCTCCTTCCATCTTTCTCTATTTATCTCTATTTCTCTCTATTTCTCTCTCTCTCTCTATCTCTATCTCCCTCCATCTTCCTTCTTCTCTCTCTCTATCTCTATCTCTCTCTCCCTCCCCCTATATGACTGTCGCCTTTGACCACCTGATCCGTCGCCCCCTCCCTTCTCATCTCCCTCTCTCTCTCCCTCTCTCTCTCTCCCTCTCTCTCTCTCCCCTCTCTCTCTAACACTTTCTCTCTCTCTCACGTGGGCTTGGGCTCATCGGAGTCGAGCCGCCAACGAGAGGCTGACCGCTGGCTGGCCAGTAGCGGCCGAGCCCATCCCCGCTGGCCCGACGCCTCTCCTTCCCTTCTTCTTTTTCTCTTCTCTTCTTCTTCTTCTTCTTTCTTCTTCCTTCTTCTTCCTTCTTCTTTCCTTTCTTCTTCTTCTTCTTCCTCAACTTCTTCTCCCATTCTTTATGTAACAGAGCTGGGCTCGGCCCAACACTGTAGCAGGCCAGTGCTGGGCTGAGCCCAGCAATGGCGGCAACTCTTTTATTTTATTTTATTTTATTTCATTAGTTATTTATTTAGTTAGTTAGGTATTTCTTTCTTTATTAATGCAAATAAAGTATTTAGATATTAATTATGTAATACTAATATAAATTCTTTAGTATAGATACGATTTAAATACTATAATTATATTATTATCAAAAAATGTTGGTTATAACACAAGGAGAAGAGGTCTCTTTCCTTTTATATGAGAGTATTTCTAAATATATAATTATAAAATAAAATAAAATAAAATAACTATAAGTATAGACAAGGTCTAATTATAATTAATTTTATAATTCATACACTATCTTGATTAATTAGGGGCAATGCAGTTTTTACTCTATAAAATAATAAATAAATAACTAAAAAGCTTAGTATTTTATTTGTTGTAGAATAATCATATATAAAGAAAATTAATAGAAATACTTAAAATATATATGACGAGGGTATTAGAATATAAATCTAATAATTATAATTTACAAATCTATCTATTAATCTAATAGACATATAAATAAGTAAATAAATAAATATAAGTATTACCTATATTTATACCTAATTAATAATTAATTATAAAAATTATCATTAATAAAATTATATTGAAGAATATATAATATTATTAAAATAGTTAATGTCTAAATACTCTATTTGCATTAATTAAGAAGAAAAATACCTAAATAAATAACATAAATAAAATAATTAATTAATTAATTAAATCTGCCATCAGTGCTAGGCTCGACCAAGCACTGCCTGCTAGAGTGCTGGGCCGAGCCTAGCATTGTACAGAAAGGAGGAGAAGGAGATGAGAAAGAAGGAGAAAAAGAAAGAAAGAAAGAAAGAAAGAAGAAGAAGAAGAAGAAGAGGAGAAGAGGAAGAGAAGAAAGAGAGAAGGTGAGGGAGGACGTTGCGGACCTAGGCTAGAGGGGAGGGCATCGGTCGCTGCTAGCCAGCTAGCAGTCGTCCTCTCACCGGCGGCTCGGCTCCGACGAGCTTAAGCTCATGCAAGAGAGAGAGAGAGAGAGAGAGAGAGGGAGAGAGAGAGAGAGAGAGAGAGGAAGAAAGGGAAAGAGAGGGGGAATGAGAGATCTCATCGGCAACGGCGGTGGCGGTGACGGCTTCGGGAAGGTGGCGGCGGGCCGATGTCAGCAATGAGGAGAGGAAGGAGTGCGAGAGAGAGTAAAGAGAGACTAGAGTGAGAGAGTGACCAAGAGAGAGATTTAAAGAGAGAGAGGGAAGGTGGTGGAGGAGGGGTTGCGGCGGCGCTGGAGCCCGTCGTGGCCAGCTGGCCGCAGCCCGTTGGCTGCGGCAGCGGCATGATACGATTCGGACTTCACCGACGGCGTCTCGAGCATGGATTCACTTTAGGAGTGTTTTTATTTCATGTTTTAGTGTTTAATTTCTATTAAAATAAGTTTTCTGTAAGTCGCGTTCGAACGCGGGTGGAGTGAGTTCGAACGCGGTTTGTGAACGGGGTTGTGAACATGGTGAAGAGAATGTACTGTGCGTTCCAACGCACTGTGAACGCCTGCATCGCGTTCGCAAATACCGACAGGCGCGTTCGATTGCGCGTTCGAACGCCTGCATCGCGTTCGCAAATCCAGACGAGTGAACTTGGTGCGTTCGAACGCGGTCGGGTGAGTTCGAACGCGGTCGGCGAAAATTGTGTTTTAGGGTTAATGTGAGTTGTTGGTTAGCCTATAAAAGGATGTGTAGGGCAACCAAAATTATCATTGATTATTGAGATTGAGTTTTGCCTTGCCTCCTTCGTCTTCTTTGCTCCCGTTCTCTCAATTCCCGGCGACGCCGCTTCTAACCTCCCTCGTCCGGTTAATCACCCTAGTCCCTTAGGGGTGGCCCTCTTCCCCCCCTTCGTCCAATCTATCCAACACTTGCCATAATCCTTCCATCAACCACAACCCTTCCACCATCACTTTTCACCGGTGCCACCCCATTAACGCCGGTCCTCCACCATCCACCATTACCTAGGATCTCGTGCCTCCATCCACGGATCCAAACCAGAGCATCCTGACAATCGTCCACTAAACGAATGATATCTCGAGATCCGCAACTCCGATTCGCCTGAAACGTGATTTTTTGGAAAGATCTTTTCCAGGGCTAAAACATATCAAAATTTCACGTCGATCCGACGGCGGAATATTTCGGGATCTTATTTCCAAATTCCGTGTAAGATCTAGTCCAGATCTGAGAATTAGAAAAGATCGATCTTTAGCCCTAAAGGAGAGATCGTATCAAGCTTGTATCAGAGCTCCATAGCCAGAGGTGTGATCGTATCAAGCTGGTATCAGAGCCACCTTTCCTCGGACAAGCGCTTCCAATGACGACAACCAGATCCATGGCTGCACGGCGAGATGATGAAGAAGAGATTCTCCCAATAGAGGAGGGAGAAACGATTGCAAGGACTTCCACCCGTGGAACCGCCCGATCTAATCAGAATATGAAAGAACCTAGCGTTCAAGCCGTGTTGAGGTCTCTTTCCAGAAAGATGGCCATCAATAATCAAATGATGATGGAGATGCTGTGGGAAATACGGGCGTGGCCAAAACCTTCTTCAACAAGCAGGGCAATCACAAGGCAGCATGGGGAACCCTCTGCACCATAGCCAACATCCTCCACGGCCTCCCCGTTCATCACAAAAGTTGGGGAGAGTTCGACTATCAGGCAAGATTGAGCTTCTACACCTCGACCCATGGTTAGCTGCAACAAACGGCTGTCGGTTACAATGGGATCCTCAACCATTGTAGCAGCCCTCAGAACCTCCACATCTTCCCATGCACCGGAGACCTCGTCGACAAACTGTGAAGGGCTAGCTGCACCATTCCCGATCACTGCAGAAACGGCGAAGAGTCTAGCTTCAAGGCAGCAGTTTCCTTTGGCAAGGTCGACGGTTGGAAATGTTCTTTTGATGTCAGAACGGAGTTCTTCGACGAGTCGACAACCGTGCGAACCACTATTGAATGGAGGAAGACCACACGTGGCCGCTAGATATTCCTCATCAGTGGTGAGGGAGATGATCCAGAACCGCAAGTTCCAGCACTTGGGCCGCCTTACACCACCTTCATTTGCAACCACAGCAAGTCAGCAACTATGAAGAAATCATGTATGGCATCTAGTGACCTTCCACCATTCTCCTCGGTCAATCGACAGTCGACTGCGATAGCGCCATCACCGGCGATGACGTTGCAGCTCCCCGCCGAGCTACAACTCGAAGGAGAAGGCCGCAATCTTCCAACCACGGCAGCACCAGCCTCTGACAGCCTCGTAAAGACCTTGTGAGCTAATGATTTTCTCACCCAAACGATCGAAAGCTCCCTGCCATGGCTACGACAAAAGGAAGAAGGAGATGAAGATTTTGTTTTTGTCAACCTCAGCCTTCCACAGCAGTCAATCGTCGCCACCCCAAGAGGGGCCTCACCAGCAACTATTGTAGTATTCCGGATGACCAAAGGCTCCTTGCCATGGCTGCAACGGGACAGAGAAGGACCTGAAGATTTTATTTTTGGGCCAACTTCGGCCTTCCATCGCCGCCGACTACTGCCACACCGTCGGGAACCCTACTTAAGCAACTACTGGAGGTGGTCACTACTCAGCCAAGGCTGCCACGTGCTAAGGCAACTCCTATGGCAATGGCTAATGGAGATGAAACTAAGAGAGAAAGATTAGGGATTTCAAATTTTTTTGAAGACTCTAAGTGGTTAGAATTTCAAGAAGGCTACATTGTTGGGCTTGACCAGGTGGAATTGCTAGACATTAGTTGGGTTGGACCTAAGAGCCAAAAGGGTCAAGTCAAGTGGGAGTCATCTCTGGACTTCGGGACTCAATTAAGTCAAATAAGGGACATGATCAGAAACCCTCTACTTGACTTAAGATGAGTTTGCTTATACCAGGATACATTTGACTCGGATCCTAATCCATGGAGTGGGCAGAATGATTATGAGCACAACCAACAATCAGTTTGGCTAGCTGAACCTAACTTGAGTCTTTGGGAGAACCTAATCTGGATCCACCAACTGCATCTAACTCGACCTCCCGAGCGCAATCGGATGCACCAGATTTCTATTGCTGAACTGACATTGAGTCAATTGGTTTGACCACCCGAGACCAAGTGGACTCAATGTAGATGGACCCGAATTTCACCTTGGACTAGTTGGAGTACGAGTATCCAAGCTCGACTGAGGATGAACCCCTTTGAGGCGGTTATGGTCGCACTACCCCTATCTTGTGTGCCTACGAAAGACTCGCGGCGACGGATCGAACCGAGCTTGACTTGGAACTTGCTGATTGAGAATCGAGCGGCTGATGCCCTTTCGCGCCAACCTGACACAAGTGAGCTTGCCTCTTTCTCAGCACCAACATTTCCTATATCTTCAGATATGTGGGGAACCAATGCAGAAGATCATACCATGGAGGAGCTTGAGTCAGAGTTCAAAGATCACTTCCCAAATTTCAAACCTTGAGGACAAGGTTGCGGAAGCGTGGTGGATTGATACGATTCGGACTTCACCGACGTCGTCTCGAGCATGGATTCACTTTAGGAGTGTTTTTATTTCATGTTTTAGTGTTTAATTTCCATTAAAATAAGTTTTCTGTAAGTCGCGTTCGAACGCGGGTGGAGTGAGTTCGAACGCGGTTTATGAACGGGGTTGTGAACGTGGTGAAGAGAATGTACTGTGCGTTCGAACGCACTGTGAACGCCTGCATCGCGTTCGCAAATACCGACAGGCGCGTTCGAACGCCTGCATCGCGTTCGCAAATCCAGAAAAGCGAACTCGGTGCGTTCGAACGCGGTCGGGCGAGTTCGAACGCGGTCGGCGAAAATTGTGTTTTAGGGTTAATGTGAGTTGTTGGTTAGCCTATAAAAGGATGTGTAGGGCAACCAAAATTATCATTGATTATTGAGATTGAGTTTTGCCTTGCCTCCTTCGTCTTCTTCGCTCCCGTTCTCTCAATCCCCGGCGACGCCGCTTCTAACCTCCCTCGTCTGGCTAATCACCCTAGTCACTTAGGGGTGGCCCTCTTCCCCCCATTCGTCCAATTTATCCAATACTTGCCCTAATCCTTCCATCAACCACAACCCTTCCACCATCACTTTTAACCGGTGCCACCCCATTAACGCCGGTTCTCCACCATCCACCATTACCTAGGATCTCGTGCCTCCATCCACGGATCCAAAACAGAGCATCCTGACGTTCGTCCACTAAACGAACGATATCTCGAGATCCCCAACTCCGATTCGCCTGAAACTTGATTTTTTTGGAAAGATCTTTTCCGGGCCTAAAACATATCAAAATTTCACGTCGATCCGACGGAGGAATATTTCGGGATCTTATTTCCATGAGCAACTTGCATGGGCACGAGGCTGGCCACGTTGTGCTGAATTTTTTTTTTTTTTTAGGGTTGGGTTGTTACAGGTGCACTTCATCGAGGAGGAGGATTGGTAATTTGAGGATGAGGTTGATCCCTTTGAAGATGGTGATGGATGTGCTCGAGGATTTAGAGAAGGAGATTAATATACACAAAGGTTTAGACATGAACCAAGGATCTTTCACGAACCTGACAATGCTATTTGGGGGAGAACTGCACACTTGGACCTTTTATAATTTCAAGGCGATGATCCAACGGATTGGGTGTTTTAAGTTGAACAATACTTTGATTGTCAGGAAACAGCGGAGGATGCAAAGGTCCAAATGGCAAGCTTTCACCTCCAAGGAACAACATAGCATTATTATAGATCAGTTATTCGTGGTGGAGGATTTACCAGTTTGGCTGACTTTTATAGGAGAGTTACACGCAGATTTGGGACAGCGACATATGAAGAATTTGCTGCCGCATTAAGCAAAATATTTCAGAGGACGATCATATTGGAGTACCAAGCAGAATTTGAAAGAGTTAGTAATTATTATGAGCCACCTTGGCCCAAACTGATATTGACGAGCACATTTATTTTAGGGCTGCGAAAGGAGATACAAGCGGATGTTTGTGCTCTATGTCCAACCATTCTTGAAGAGGCCTTTGAGAAGGCCGTGAGGATGGAGCAAAAGCATAAGGCTCTCAAGATGGCAACAAAAACAAGTTGGGGCAACCGAGATGGGCAGTTTGCGCCTAAAACGCCGACTGAAAATTCTGTAGATTCAAAGACAACGGCTGCTAGTACTAGACAACGACCACCTTTGATACCTTCTTCCAATGTTAGAGGAGGCGCAAGACCCCCCGTTCAAACTCTCACACCTGCCCAGGTGGAGGAGCAAAGAGCGAAGGGCCTTTGCTTTCGATGTGATAAAAGTTTCACCCCCGGTCATCGGCGTTCTAAACCAATCGGGAGTGTGATGCTCATCGATGATCTTGAGGAGGATGATAAGGTAGTTGATGATGGAGAGTGTCAAGAGGAGGTCCATGAGGAGGCTGTTGAGGAGGGCATGAAGGAAGATATCCAAGCTGAAATATCAATGCATGCATATTTGGGTACTTCCCCGCCGAGGACACATTATGGGTAGATGGACTCGTTAGAAAGCATTATGTGCACATCCTCATCGATTCCGGGAGTACATGCAACTTTCTAGATGGGAGGTTAGTGAGGAGATTGGGCTTGGATGCTGAACCAACCACAGTGTTTGATGTTGCTATTAGAGATGGCACGAAGCTTTAGGCTGAGAGTTTGTATTGCCAAGTCGGTATATGGGTGCAAGGACACGACATCATTGTGGACTTATATCCATTGGCACTGTGAGGAGTGGACATTGTCCTTGGCACACAGTGGTTAAAAAGCTTGGGACTCGTCACTTTTGATTTCCGGAGCATATGGGTGAAATTTAAGTAAGGAAACAAAGATGTGCGGCTTGATGGCGTTCGATCTTCGTCGATTCCTGCGATACAGCCGATGGTGGGGCTGCCTTGTGCATATGATTTGACCTATCTTCTTCAATCAAGACCAGTAGGAGATGAGCCTCAAATGATTTTAGGTACTACAATTAAATTGTCTAATTTATTAGATAACTTTTTTGGACTGTTTGAGGAGACACAAGAGTTGCCACCGAGGCTAACGGCGGACCATCACATAGAGATTGTACTCGGGGCTACACCGGCAAATGTGAGGCCATATCGGTATCCACATGCGCAAAAAGAAGTTATTTCCAAGATGGTAGCTGAGATGTTGGAGCAAAGTCTCATTCAACAAAGTCATAGCTCATACTCATCGCCCGTGCTATTAGTGCGAAAAAAGGGACATGGCATTTTTGTGTTGACTATCGGGCACTAAACGCTATTACCCTCAAGGACCGGTATCCCATTCCGGTTATAGAGGAGCTATTGGACGAGCTTACAAGGGCGGCTATATTCAGCAAGCTTGACTTGAGGGTCGGGTATCGTCAAATTAGAGTTCACCCAGCGGATGTGCACAAAACCGCATTTCGGACTCCGAATGGGCATTACGAGTTCCAAGTGATGCTTTTTGGTCTCAACAATGCTCCAGGTACCTTCCAAAGTCTTATGAATGATATACATCGGCCTCTATTGTGAAGGTATGTCTTGGTATTTTTGACGACATTTTCGTGTATGGTAGGATTGAATTGGAGCATTGGCGGCATTTGGCAAATGTGTTGAATTTGTTGAAGCAAAACCAATTGAAGATCAAGAAGTCCAAGTGCCTATGGGGAGTACCACAAGTGGAGTATTTAGGCCACATCATTTCAGCGGAATGTGTAGCGGCGAATCCTCAAAAGGTAGCATGTATGACCGCTTGGCCGATTCCTACTACTACCACAGGATTGTGAGGATTTTTGGGGCTGACTGGATATTATCGTCGCTTCATCGCCAGGTATGGCAAGATCGCTGCTCCTCTCACTTCTTTGTTGAAGAATGACTCTTTTAAATGAACGGATGAAACCACTACAGCCTTTGAAAAATTAAAAACAGCAATGATAACGGCGCCCGATTTAGCGATACCGGACTTTACCAAAGAGTTCATTGTGGAATAGGAGCTGTACTAATGCATGGAGGATGTCCCATTGCCTTTCTTAGCAAGGCTTTATCATAAAAATCTCAGCAATTATTAACTTATGAGAGAGCGATGTTGGCAATTCTGCATGTGGTGACAAAGTGGATGCCTTATTTGATCAATAGATGATTCATTATATGAACTGATCAAAGGAGCCTTCCATACTTTATGGGACAATGTATACACACTCTAGCACAGCAGAGATGGGTCACAGAATTGCTGGGGTATGATTATGAAATCCGATACAAAAAGGGAATGGAAAATCGAGCAGTGGATGCACTATTGCACCAACCTAATACCGCCGAGCTCGCAGCCTATTATTCTCCTTTCTTTCCTTTCCTTTACGAGCTGAGGTATGCATATACATCTGACCTAAATGTTTTGAGATTGTTGCAGGAGGTGTTGGATGATCCAGAGCGCTATCTAGAGTTGGAGAACCAAGGCAGTTTGCTATTGGACCACGGATGCATTCGGGTGTCCGCAAATGATGTATTGCAGCAGAAACTATTGGAGCACTTCCACCAACCTCCAGAGGCTGGTCATGAGGGTGTCTTCAGGACTTATAGGAGGATATCTCAAAGTTACACATGGCCAGGATTGAGGCGGGATGTGAATAGCTTTGTCCGAGCTTGCGAAGTCTGTCTAAGTGCTAAGGTAACCACATTGAAACCAGCCGGACTACAGTCTTTACCTATACCAGATCGTGTTTGGGAAGACATTTCTATAGATTTCATAGAGGGTCTTCCACTGGTACGTGGTTATTCTGTTATTTTTGTCGTGGTAGACAGATTGACTGCATTGTGTCTAGGTTTTCTAACCGCATGGCATTCAAATGTCTGATTGGTTATGGCCACCATCCTCGCGTCCATCGAAACATTTTATTTTTAAATTTTTTTATATTATGTTGTTTTCTTAAATAAACCATAAACTACATTCCAGAAATTTGAAACTAAAAATAATCAATAAATCAATTGAAGGCAAGAAGAAGATAAATCCAAAAAATAATAATTTGTTCTTAAACATTAGAACTCTGCCCTAAACTGTATTTCAATCAAAGATTTAAAAACTTGCATAAGTCTAATCAAGTTAAGTCTAAATAAAAGTTACTCCTTAAGCTCAAGATTTAAACACTTGTTTGTCGTGAGAGGTAGCCCTTTTCTTGTTAAAAACAAGAATGACAGAGGCTAATTCTCCCGTGAATAATTAAATTTTAATGAGAATGTCAGACTGGACAATTGTTAGACAAGAAGACTTTCACACTTGTCACTAGGTAGCCTATTCTACTGAACTACACTATCAAACTGGACAATGTAAATTGTTTGTTAATGTTCACTAAAATAGAGGATTAGGAGAGTACAAAGTAGATGACCGCCCAAGATAACTCATGTCTTTTATGTTTAAATCAAGAACAAATATGAGTAAATCTAAGTATCCAATAAAAAGTACAAATTTCTCAAAGTCAATCATGCATGAAAAAAAAAGAGAAATCTTGCCTGCCATGAATCCGAGAATTGTTCAAGGCCAAAAATTAAAAGACTGCAATCCATAATTAAGAAGATCAGTCAAAAACTAAAACACACCATTTTTTTGCAAAAAAAAATAGAAAACAAAATAAAAGGTGCAAAATATCTAAACCCCTAGAGATTTCCTAAGATATTCAAATCTCTCGACATCTAGATGTTTGGTGAAAATATCACTAAGCTATAACTTTGTTTGAATGTATTCTTAAGTAATAACTTTTTCTTCTACCAATTCAGTAATAAAATGATGCCTAATGTTAATATATTTTGTTCTAGAGTGTTGGATTAGATTCTTAGAGAGGTTAATGGCACTCATGTTGTCACGTCATGGTTCCTTGTTCAATCCAATAATCTTTGACTATCTATTTCATCCGTATAGCAACTATTTGTGGTTATGTACTATATCTCTACTCTGGATAGTGAAATAGTATTCTATTTTTTTATTCATGCCAAAGAACTAGATTATTTCCGACATTAAAACACCCACTAGAAGTGGCTTTATGTTATTAGAAGAATAAACTATGATAGAAGAACTAGTATCTGAATTATACCAAATTTCAAAATCTATGGTTCCATTCACATATTTGATAATATGTTTTCCCGCTATCAAGTAAGATTTTTTAGGACAAGCGTGATACCTAAAACAAATTCCAACACTAAAAGATATATCTAGCGTACTAGATATCTTTGTAACATTATTTTGTTGGTAATTAAATGAACAAAATCTTATATAGATTGTGTTGATAGATTGTGTAAAGAGCATGATATAAAAGATCAATTTAAACAAAGCTTTTGTTCCAACATTTCGAAGAACAGAAGCCAACATTAGGCATTCAAACACATGCTAGAGAGCAATATCACATGCTAACCATTCGAACGCATATCTCTAGCATTCGAATGCATGGACCTGAGAATAGTCAGCCTTCTTAGGCGTTTGAATGCTTCTACTTGAGAGCATAAACAACCTTTAGGCAATCAAACAGCCTAGCCTGTTGAGAACAACTTATTAAGGGCATCCGAATGGCCCTTTGGGCATTCAAACAAACCTACGGAAATGGGTTATCTTGGA
The DNA here is from genome assembly GCF_019914945.1 of Typha latifolia. Classification (NCBI taxonomy): domain Eukaryota; kingdom Viridiplantae; phylum Streptophyta; class Magnoliopsida; order Poales; family Typhaceae; genus Typha; species Typha latifolia. The sequence continues at coordinate 10,709,310 of NC_133086.1, read as the reverse complement.
CTGATTTAAATTAGGTTTCTCGTCTATTCTACACACCTATATAAGTCCTTGAACCCTAGAAGAAGCTGACTTGATTGAGGAACAAGAATTGAAGCCCTAGTAAAGATTTTATTGAGAGTTCTTCATCAATCAGTAAAGATAAAAGATTTGAGCATTTAAGGATTCTTCTTAATCGTATCATCATCATTTGTTGATACAGCTCATTATCTCGAGGGTTACTGAGACTAGTTCATACAATTTCAAGGATCAAATAGATCGATAAAATCAACCATGTGAAGCAATTCATTATGGTATCTAGCGAACAAGATATCTTTAGATATAAATGTGGAATTCAACAATTAATCTATAAGCGCTCTTGTATTTACTTTTTATTAGTAGTTGATTTGATCCTAGTGAAAATGATTCATGGTTTTTACCCTACTTTGAGATTTTCCATGGAAAGCTCATTGTTTGCTATGCTTACCGTTTATCATTCATTAATTACTTGTTAAGTCTTCACATAAGGGGTTTGTATAATCGAAATTAGGGTTTGCCCTAAATTTTTTTAATTAGGACTAGAGCAGGTCTTTCTTACTTTAGAAAGAGATCTTTTGGAATATGAATTTTCCTAGGAAAGGGAAATCTACTATTAGACCACCTTTCCTTAATAGATCTAATTATTCATACTAAAAAGCTAAAATGCGAGCTTTCTTAAAGTCTATAGATAAACAAATCTAGATTTCAGTTGTTTTTGGTTGGACGTCACCAACTATTGTAGTTGACCAAAAAGAGGTTGTCAAACCTTTGGACAAGTGGGATAAATTGGATTATGAACTATGTGGTTGGAATAGTGAAGGAATTAATGCAAAATTTAGTTGTGTTTCTCCTAATGAATTTTGTAGAATTTGCACTTGAAAAGTTGCTAAGGAAGCTTGGGATATTCTTGAGACTATAAATGAGGGTACTCCTACTATTAAATTATTCAAGCTTCAGAGGCTTACGATTAGGTTTGAAACTTTCCATATGGATTAATATGAGTCATTCAATGATTTTTACCTAAAACTAGTGACATTGTCAAATCTAGCTTTAATGTAACACCCCAAAATATATATAAAAGAAAATTCCCTGCGCACCCCGTCCTCCTTTCTCCTTCTTCTTCCCTTTCTCTTGCCGTGCACGCCACCTTCCCCATCTCCCTTATCTCTTCCCCCTCACCGCAGCCTTCCCGCAACCCCCTTCATTCTCTTCTCCACCTCACTACCCCTCTTCCTCTTCTTTCTCTCGGGTTGCCGATGCCGGTGCCGACGGAGCCCGGATTGAGAGCCTTCAAGCTTGCCCCCCCCTCTTGTAAGCCCTCCTCCCCTCCTTCCTTTCTCCCCCTTTTCTTCCCCTCCTCGGCCTCGCACTGCACCGCCGGCCTCGTGGCCGTGTCGTCGGCCTCGCGCTGCGCCGCCGGCCTCGTGCCGCGCCGCCGCAGCCCCGCAACCTCGTGGACCTCTCTCTCCGCCTCGACCTCCTTCCATCGGGAGGAGATGGGGTGGAGTGGTGGGGGTTAAAACCCCCACCCATTTCCTCCTTAGTGGGCTGCAGACCACTGCAGCCTACTAATCTAGTATTGGGGTGGGCTACAGACCGCAGCCCACCAGTTCGGTCTGGGTGGGCTGCAGGCCGCATCCCACCTAGACTCGAGTGGGCTGCAGGCTGCAGCCCGTTAGCCCATTGTTGTGTGGGCTGCAGTCTGCAGCCCACTATCCCAACCTTGGTGGGCTGTGGCTGGGCACCCAGCCCACCAAGGCCCTATTGCATTTTGGGTTGGGTTTGAGCCTATCCATTGCCTCTAGCCTAGCCCATTTGGGGCCATTTGGACCCTATAACCCTGTTTATCTTTTTCACCTGATTTAATTAGCCTGATCCCTCGTAATGATAATTTAGTATCATGTGAATTTTACGATAACATAAGACTCGCCCTAGGAGACCCTTGACTCATGTAATTGCCAACCATAAATACGTTAATAAGATAATTAATTTTATTAGTTCGCTAATCTTACGTGTGGCTTACTTGCGTGAATTAATAGGATTGACACCGCGTGAGGAGGATTTTGGGCTTCCGGAGGAGCCGGCTAACTGACCAGTTTTACCATACTATGGAGACCCCCCAGGCGAGTAGAGTTATACAAATCTAGAATAACATAATTATAGTCATTATACCTGTCATGACATTGTAGGAAATGTCAGTATTAATGCATATGTAGTTATTGATAACCTGCTCCTCATTATATTATGAGAAGGTTAATGTAGCATAAACATTAGTGTGATAATGCTTTACATTTGTCCTGTATGGTATACCATTGCATAGATGTATGATTACTGTGAATATAAAATGTAATGATCATGATGACTATAACATGCTTTATACACTCATAAACACTGCACCACTTTCACCTATCATTAGTAGTCGAATTCTGACTAGGCAGTACCCTTACTCACTCAGCCTAGGGTTAAGGGTAGAGTGTATCTTATATGACTATACTATTAGCGGCCTACACTTGAGGTCGGGAAGCCTGTGTGGCATTCAAGTAGTTATACTGCATAGTTAGGACTAGATTATGATGATAGAAAAACATGATTGCTAGGTGGGGATATAACTCTAGCGGTACCCGACGATGCAGGGTTAGGGCGTATGTTGATGAGCCGAGGGCTCCCGATTCTCCCGCCGAGGGCGGTGATGATTTAGAGAGAGTGAGATATGAGCTTACGACCGGGGTCACATGTAGTGTCGCCATACACGTGTAGGTGACATTACCACTAGATATGTATATATCCCCCCTCGAAGGATGATTATATGATGGATGATTGTTTCTTGAGAGTATTTACCCTATGTGGTGAATAGCTCGGTGAGTGATGATAAGTATGATTAATGCTTTGGTAAGCCTGAGATGACTAAACTGTTATTTTATTGCTATGCGTAATATGTAAAACCTATGATTGAGATGTGTACGAATAAGAGATTGTATCAAGCTATATATCTGTGTGAACTTATCATGATACGTTTAGGAACTAGCGTGTTCCAGGATAGTGACTGGTAATCTTTATCGATTGCATTGATTTAGTAAATTGTGGTAAGTCTTTTCAGTAAGCATGTCGTTATCATTAGCAAATATAGGCATACATTGGATATACACATGTGTTTTTATTATTTTTTTAGATTGTATGGATTCTACTCGCTGGGCTGTAAGCTCACCACCTCGTGGTGGTATTATTTTCAGAGCTAGGGGACGCAGGTACGGGTAGCGAGGAGTAGGTGCTTTTCCTTTCCAGTAGGTTTGTTAGTTGTGTTAAGCCCCTGCGAGGGCGTGATGACGATGTTGTATTTTGGACTTTAGCATTGTATTTTGGATGTATATTTGGAAGGCTTATTGTGGCCTGTGGACTTGTATCCGGACTCTTATAATTGAGTTTATTTATGGTGAAATTGTGCTGTTGTGTGCTTTGTGAAATCCTTGTACTGACAGGTTATGTGATACACCGCGTGGGGGGATTTACCCACGTGGTTTACACGTGTATTTGGAGGTTTGGGTGTTTCATTTAACCTAGGAGAAAAGGTTCCTAAAAATTGGGTTGTTAGAAAAATTCTTAGATCTTTACCTGAGAGATTTCTATCTAAGGTTACTACTATTGAAAAGAGTAATGATGTTGATGATATTAGAGTTCAACAACTAGTCGAGAATCTTTAGATTTTCAAAGCTACTCCTTATCAGCCTAGAAAATCTAAAGGGGGTTGCTTTAAATCCTACCCAAAATGTTAAGGATGATGTTAGGTTTTATTTGTTGGCAATTGTGTACAAAATATTCTAAGTGTATTTTTTCATTGATATGAGCTTTACACAAGTCTAGAATATCTCAGGTTTGAAGAATTGCAAGATTATTGAAGAAAATCCGTTGAGTTCACACCGCGTTCACAAACGCGTTCGAACGCGGAATCTGTGTTCACACAGACAGAGAGTCGCGTTCACAAACGCGTTCGAACGCGGGCATTGAGTTCACACAGACAGAGAGCCACGTTCACAAACGCGTTCGAACGCGGGTACTGCGTTCACACAGACCGAGAGCTGCGTTCACAAACGCGTTTGAATGCAACCTGAAGAATTCAAGCTGTCACGTTTGAACGCACTCGAGCCCGTTCGAATGCACCTGAGATCAAGTCATGCCCGTTCGAACGCACTTGGGCCGCGTTCGAACGCATCAACGAAGTTTGATAAAATTGGACTTTCGTGAGTACGGATAAGACTTGGATTTGGCTCTATCTTGGAGATCATATATAAGGATTGTGATGCCCTATCTCTAGGGTGGTTGAAGAAATATTATTGAAGGAGACTTCTTGAGGCTACATCAGTTCTTCAACTAATAAGGTTCCACTTATCAACAAAAGTTAATCTTTCGTCTTAAGGGCTATCTAGACGAAAGATCAATCTCGAGGGTTACTGAGGTTGGACTTCAATCACGAGAAGCAGTGAATTGTGGGTTCTAGCGAGCAAGACTGAGAGGAACAAATTCGTTTGGATCGACGGGTTATTTTGTGAGTCAGTCTTGTAACTGCTACTATTCTAGTGATTGGTTTTGATCCAAGTTTGGATCCGTGGTTTTTTCCGTTTGGGTTTTTCCACGTTAAAATCTTGGCGTTCATCTCTGCTTTCGGTCTTAATATTTCTATGGACTTTTACTTAAGCGAACGAGTGATATCATTGCCTAGTATGTAGATACATACGTGTGTCTAGGGATTTTTCAATTGGTATGAGAGCAAGTTCTCTCACCCTTTGAGATGGACCATCATCTATTAGACCTCCTATCCTAAATGGATCAAATTATGGATATTGGAAAGCTAGGATGAGAGCTTACTTGAAGTCTATAGATGAACGAGTATGGTTTGCCGTTGTGAACGGTTGGAGTTCACCAATGTACATGGTGAATGATAAACTTGTTGATAAACCGATAGAGTCATGGGATAGGTCAGACTATGAAAAAGTTGGATGGAATAGCAAAGACAATAAATGCAATTTTTAGTTGTGTTTCCTCGGAAGAATTTAGAAAAATTTCTACTTGTGAGATAGCAAAAGAAGCTTGGACGATCTTAGAAATTACTCACGAAGGAACTATGGGTGTAAAACTTTCTAAACTTCAGAGGTTGACTACTAGTTTTGAAACTCTACGTATGGAGGAGAATGAGACATTTGATGAGTTCTATGCAAAGCTGAGTGATATAGTCAACTCCAGTTTCAACCTACGAGAGAAAATTCCTAAAAACAGAATTGTTCGTAAGATCCTTAGGTCTCTTCCAGAGAGGTTTCAAGCGAAAGTTGCAGCTATTGAGGAAAGTAAGGATATTGATTCTATGAAAGTTGAACAATTGGTAGGAAATCTATAAACATTTGAGTCCAGTCTTTCAAAACCGAGAAAGTCCAAAGGGATTGCTCTATCCATAGTTGAAGAAATTATAGAGGAGTCTGATGATGAAGGTGATTTAGATGTTGAGATGTTGGCCATGTTCGTCAAAAAGTTTAATAAATTCTTTTAGAAGCCAAACAAGTTGAATGATGAAAAACTTGAGAAAAGCAAAGCCTTTGTGAAAAAGAAGAATACTACGAGTTCGAATATAGGTGTAAGCAACAACAATGTCAAACAGAAAAATAAGAATTCTAATAATAAAGTTCGATGTTTTGAATGTTCTGGTTTTAGACACGGCACAAGAATGCCCTAATCGCCTTAAGAAGAAGGGTAAAGCTATGAAAGTTACTTGGGATGACTTAGATGAATCTGATGATGATTCTGGAAAAGATGAAGAAAACTTTGTTGCTTTTGCCTCTTCTCTACGTAATATCGATTCTGTTGTTGATACTAATAGTACAAATGATCAGGATATGTTACCAGCTGAGGAAGATGAATCTAAAATTCAAAAGGCATATAATGACTTGTACCTGGAGTCGTTTAAACTCAAGAAAAGCAATCTTAGACTACTTCAACGACTCAAGGTAATCGAACTAGAAAGAATTCAATTTGAGGAGAAGTACAAATTGGAACTTGAACGTGTTAAAGACCTTTCTGAACAACTTGACAATGCAAAAAATAAAATGAAGGCTGACGAAATTGAACTAGAGCGACTGAATAAGGAAGTGACATTTCTAAAAGGGAAGAACAAACTTGACGAGATTCTAAAGGCTCAGATCTCTAGAAAAGACATGTATGGTGTTGGACACACTAGTAATTCAAATAATAATAAAACTGTCTTCGTTTCTACAGGTATACAAAAGAAAGAATATCTGAAGTCATCAACCGCATTTACAAAGCAATCCTGAATGAATACTTCTAAACTGAAGGTTAATCTACAAACTGGTGAATCGTCAATGGCACCATAGGTAAACTTTAGTCACACTCCTCGACAAAAGGTGAGTAGAAAAGGGTTTGTTCTGATATGCTATCATTGCGATATTCTAGGGCATATTCGACCTCATTGTAAATTTTTGCAAAAATCTAGAACTGCTTTCATTTATGGGTTGAAAACAAAGGCTATATGGGTCAAGAAAAGTGATTTGAAATGTTATGTTGTGCATACAGCCTAGAAAGTTTTAAATTCTGATTTGTGATATTTAGACAGTGGCTATTCAAGACATATGTTGGGTGACAAGTCGTTATTTTCTAATCTTAAAAAACATGAAGGGGGAGTTGTGACATTCGGAGATGGTAATTCATCCAAGGTAATAGGTAAAGTAAAGGTAAGTTCTCCGGGGGTTCCTATTCTTAAAAATATTCTTTATGTTAAGGGCTTGAAAGAAAATCTTCTGAGTATCAGTCAATTTTGTGATAAAGATTATGAGGTAAAATTCTCCAAAAATGATTGTACTATTCTAGATCATGGTGGTAATGTTATATGTTATGGATCTAGAATATCTGATAATTGTTATATTGTTGGAACGTCACATAAACTGAAATGTAACAGTGCCTCTTTCGACATTGTAGATCTTTGGCATCAACGTCTTGGACATGTGAATCACAAAGAATTATTTACTCTGTCCAAACAGGAAGTGGTAAGTGGAATACCTAAGATGAAACAAATGTCAAAAAGAGTGTGCGGTTCATGTCAAATTGGAAAACAAATTCGGATCTCACACAAGAAGGTAAATGCAGCTACCACCGACCGTGTGCTTCAATTAGTTCACATGGACTTGATGGGTCCAACAAAAATGGAAAGTCTTAGAGGTAAATGCTATATATTCTTAATGGTCGATGATTACTCCAGATATACCTGGGTTGCCTTACTATGTGAGAAGTCTGAAACCTTTGAAGTTTTTAAATCACTATGCTTAAAATTGCAGAATAAAAAATCTACAACCCTAGTTAGGATTCGTTCTGATCATGGTACAGAATTTGAAACTGAAAATTTTTCTATATTTTGCGATTTCTTAGTATTCAACATGAGTTTTTAGCTCCTATAACCCCACAACAAAACGAGATTGTTGAAATAAAGAACCAAGTTGTGCAGGAAATGGCTAGGGTTATGCTTCACGCTAAAAAGGTTACTCAAAGATTTTGGGCGGAGGCGGTCAATACAGCGGTACATGTGATAAATCGTGTTTATCTAAGACCAAGTACAAAAATGACTGTTTATGAAATCTGGAAAGATATATATGACGAAGAAATAGGAAAGGAGCTTGATTTGGAAATTGAGAATCAGGACGAGGACAAAATTGAAATGAACAAAGATGACTGCAACGTATCGGAACCATCTGCCAGAGTGAAATCAAATCATCCACTATCACAAGTGATCGGAGACATAAATGAACCAATTAAGACAAGATGACAAATCCAAAGTGAGGTATCATTTACTTGTTATACATCTTCTTTTGAACCTAAAAATGTGAAGGAAACATTGCTAGACGATTCTTGGGTTAATGCTATGCATGTGGAATTAGAGCAATTTTCTAGGAATGATGTTTGGTATTTAGTTCTTAGACCTAAGAATTTGAACGTCATTGGAACAAAATGGATTTACAAGAATAAAAGCGATGAACATGGCAATATAGTTCGAAATAAAGCTAGACTTGTAGCACAGGAATATACTCAGGTTGAGGGTATAGATTTTGATGAGACATTTGCTCATGTTGCTAGATTAGAGTCTATTCGTATACTGCTTACAATTGCTTGTCATTTAAAATTTAAATTGTTTCAAATGGATGTTAAAAGTGCTTTCTTGAATGGTACTCTGAATGAAGATGTTTATGTAGAACAACCGAAAGGGTTCGAAAATCAAAAATTTCTTTCTCATGTGTTTAAACTGAAAAAGGCCCTCTACGGGCTAAAACAAGCTCCAAGAGCTTAGTATGAAAAGTTGACCACTTTTTTACTCGAGGGGGAGTGGACAAGACATTGTTCATCAGACAGTCGAACAAGAGTTTAGTTGTGGTACAAATATATGTGGATGACATTGTCTTCGGGGCAACGAGTCAATCAATAGCTAAGGAGTTTGCAGATCTTATCCATAATCATTTTGAGATGAGCATGATGGGTGAGTTAAAGTTCTTTTTTAGACTTCAAATTACTCAATTAGAAAGAGGGATATTTATCGCTCAAACCAAGTATGCTAACGATCTTGTGACTAAATTCGGTTTAAAAAATGCAAAACATGCTAGAACTCCTATGAGTACAAATACCAAACTAGGTAAGGATATTTAAGGAAAAAGTGTTGATCAGACACTGTATAGGAGCATGACTGGTAGTCTTTTGTACTTAACTGCTAGTAGACCAGACATTGCATTTAGTGTCGATGTGTGTGCTAGGTTTCAGTCTGAACCTAAGGAGACACATTTGTTTGTTGTGAAACGTATTATAAAATAGGTCGATGGCACAATTGACTTAGGTGTCTGGTTTACGTATGACTCGGGAGCTATCATATCTGGATACACAGATTCTGATTGGGCAGGTTCATGTGATGATAGAAAAAGTACCTCAAGTGGATGTTTTTATATTGAAAACAATCTGGTTGCTTGCAATAGTAAGAAACAAAACTCGATATCTTTATCTACTATGGAGGCCGAGTACGTTGCAGCGAGAAGTTGTTGTTCTCAGTTATCATGGATAAAACAGATGGTCAAAGATTACGGCATTGAACAAGATACTATGGTGCTTTATTGTGACAACATGAGTGCTATTAATATATCGAAAAATTATGTTCAACACTCGCGTACAAAACATATTGATATCCGACATCATTTTATACGCGAGTTAGTTGAAGACAAAACAATAGCACTAGAATATGTTGAGACGGAGAAACAGTTGGGTGATCTTTTTACAAAACCTTTGGATTTACAGAGATTTGAGTATCTTCGTACTACTTTAGGGATTTGTGCTTTGGATTGATTTTTTTTTGTTTAGTTTGGGTGTTTCTTTTTTATTATTTCTTTTCGTTTCTTTTTATGTTTTCTTTACTCTGAACTTTTCTTTGGTTTTAGTTTCAGATTTGTCAAGAGTTTTTGTCATAAAAAAAAATTTAATGCACTCCTAGATTCAATAATATACTCTTGACATATAAATATGAATTTTCTCTTGATTATGAGTTATGATAGTCAATTTTGTCATCTTGTAGTATATTGTATCATTTCTGATTTGTTCAATCTCTCAACTTCTATGATAATTAAACTAAATTTAATGCACTCATAACGTGTGTATATTCTTGAGTGAGCATGACATCATGAAATCTTTTTAAATAACTCATTATTGACGTTGATTTGCACAGTTTGACCTCATGCTTACTCATCACAAATGTGTTCATAAAAGATCAATGAAAAGGGCTACAATGAGTTTGTGTGAAAGCCATCTTGTTTAGAGTCCAGTTTGACTCAGTACATTGCTTGCAAATTAAATAAAATTCTTTGATGTTTGTAAATATCTTCTTGCACATTATTTGATATATATTATAAGAAAAGGGCTACTTACTCATGTGTGAAAGTCATCATTGCACCTATATGGTTTATGTATAAAAAAATAATACAGGAAAAATTCCTGTTTGGTTATGGAGAATAAGTCAAAAAGTGCAAATTTAAATACTAAGTCGGTTTGACTACTGTGTTGTATCATTGTTTAAATAGGAAAACTTATTTAAGAAGAATGTTTCATGTTATCTATGCTCACCTTGTATATGTATATTGTTATGATCAATCAAGATTAATTTAATTTTGAGTGATGCATTAGAGTTGATTATAATATGCTTTTGATGATTTGATTGATCTATGTATGACTTATTTCATTCGATTGTCATATTCTATGTCTTGAATCTATTTTGAATTTCTAGAGGTACATCTCCAAAAAGATTCCTTGATTTTTTTCTTAGATTTTTTACTTAAAAAAAAAGGGCGTTCGAATGCAAATTTTTGAGTTCGAACGCGATGACTGGCACGTTCGAATGCGCAGACTGGTGTGTTCGAACGCACTCGAGGATTCTTTATATATTGCATCCGAACCCAAGGGTTTTCATCTTCCATCTTCCAAACCCTAGAAACCCTTCATTTTCTCTCTCTCAAATCTTCAAGATCTTGGTATTTTTTTATCAAATTTCTCACTACAAACCTTTTTAAAAGGTCGTTCTCCTCCGGATCTAGCATCTTTCGGCCGAATTTCTTAGTTTTTCTTCACTTTTGCGAGGTATGATCATCCATCAATTTTTCTATTTTTTTATTCAATTAAGTCTCTTGATTTTGATTGATTTTGTGCGTTTTCGAGTTTTGATCACGTTAAAGTTACTATCTTGATGTTTCTTGTGTGATTGAACGTGATATCTTAGCATTTTCAAGTGGATGATGGATTTCATTTAGGGCCTTCATGGTTTCTTGAATTTTTTTTATTTCTTGCAATCTTTTTGTTTGCTCTTGGCATATATTGAATCTTGCATCTTATTTCTTTCTCAAGAATGCCTAGAAAAGCTGCAGTTTCCAAGAAACCTAGGCCACCTTCGTCACCATCTTCGGCTCCAAAGTTTTCTACTTCAACGGCTGCAGGCTGATACAAACATAATTTTGGCACCCGTCCTGTTATGACCCGTGGTCATTTCCGATTTTTCTTCTTTAGGGATAGAACAGATATTTACTAAGCGATGATGGTTATCGGTGTGTCGGATGAGCGGGACTGCTTATGTGGAAGTTGTTCGAGAATTTTTTAGTAATGCCACGGTTTTAGATCACTATATACGTTCTACTATTCGTGGGGTGTCTGTATACTTCGACTCAGATGTTATTCGCGCTGAACTTCGTCTTCTTGATGGTGAGTTCCAGTATCCAACATCTGCTCCACTTCTTGATCAAAGGGGAACGTTGGAAGGGAAACATGATGTCGCATGCGAAGCTGACATCAGTGGCTCACATGCTTCACCTGTTTTGTCTGTACAACGTCACCCACAAGACTCGACATTCCAATATTAATCTGGATCGTGCATTCCTTCTTCATGCAATGTAATCTGGAGTCTCTGTTGATTTGGTTGCGGTGATCTATGATTCGATTCTTACAGCTGCACAGAAAGAAGCACCTCATGAGGGGTTACCGTTTGGCATCTTTATTACAAATTTGTGCACTTAGAGTGGGGTGCGTGTGGATGCTTCAGAACCTTCCCTTACTTCGCACAAATTGTTGGATCAAATTACTCTTAAGCGGAGTCAAGCTCACGACCAGTCGTCTCCACTCAAGCCGTACTCTTCCACCGCTGGTCGTTCATCGCACCTCGACAGTTCTGATGATAGCTCTGACGGTGACACATCTCACACTAAGGGGGAGTTACCACAGTACTTTGACCGTTTCGATCAGCTTCGTACTCAAGTGCAGGATCTCCATTCGGTAGTGAATGATTTACAAGCTGAGCAAGCTCGTTAGGGGGCTGTACTTGACTCTGTGTTGACGATTTTTCATCGTCAATTTCCTCCGAGTTCCTAGTTTTTTGCATTTGTGTCAAAAAGGGGGAGAGTGTCTAGGTGTCTAGGGGGAGTATGGGAATAGGGGGAGTTTATTAGAGTCTTTAGAGTCTTTATAACCTTGCTTATAACTTTGCTTGGAGTAATTGTGAACTTTGTCTGCTTAAGTACTTTTGAACTTATGCTCCATTGATAACTTGTGTTTGGATTGTTTATTCATTTCAAGTTATTTTCACTTGATCTTGGATTGGTATATGTTTATTTGCAGGGATTGATGTGCAAAATATTCTAGACTTGTTAATTGCTCAGTTTGAAGTCTTTGTAATATCTTGTAACCTAGGTGTTTTGTCACAAATTGCCAAAGGGGGAGATTGTTAGATTTTTATTTGTTGGCAATTATGTACAAAATATTCTAAGTGTACTTTTTCATGTATATGAGCTTTACACAAGTCTAGAATATCTCTGGTTTGAAGAATTGCAAGATTATTCGCGAAAAGCCATTGAGTTCACACCGCGTTCACAAACGCGTTCGAAAGCGGAATCTGCGTTCACATAGACAGAGAGCCGTGCTCACAAATGCGTTCGAACGCAAGTATCTAGTTCACACAGATAGAGAGCCACGTTCACAAATGCGTTCGAACGCGGGTACTGCGTTCACACAGACAGAGAGTCGCGTTCACAAACGCGTTCGAACGCGGGTACTGCGTTCACACAGACCGAGAGCTACGTTCACAAACGCGTTCGAACGCAACCTGAAGAATTCAAGCTGTCGCGTTCGAACGCACTTGAGCCTGTTCGAACGCACCTGAGATCAAGTCATGCCGTTCGAACGCACCCGGGCCGCATTCGAACGCATCAACGAAGTTTGATAAAATTAGACTTTCATGAGTACAGATAAGACTTGGATTTGGCTCTATCTTGGAGATCATATATAAGGATTGTGATGCCTTATCTCTAGGATTGTTGAAGAAACATTATTGAAGGAGACTTCTTGAGGCTACATCGGTTCTTCAACTAACAAGGTTCCACTCATCAACAAAAGTTAATCTTTCGTCTTAAGGGCTATCTAGACGAAAGATCAATCTCGAGGGTTACTGAGGTTGGACTTCAATCACGAGAAATAGTGAATCGTGGGTTCTAGCGAGCAAGACTGAGAGGAATAAATTCGTTTGGATCGACGGGTTGTTTTGTGAGTCGGTCTTGTAACTGCTACTATTCTAGTGATTGGTTTTGATCTGAGTTTGGATCTGTGGTTTTTTCTGTTTAGGTTTTTCCACGTTAAAATCTTGGTGTTCATCTCTGCTTTCGGTCTTAATATTTCTACGGACTTTTACTTAAGCGAACGAGTGATATCATTACCTAGTATTTAGATACATACTTGTGTCTAGGGGTTTTTCAGATGATAGTGATCTTGATCTAGATATGATGACTCTCTTTGTTAAAGAAAATTTTATAAAAATTCAAAGAATATTTCAGCTAAGATCAATAAGTCTAAGCCTCGTGACAAGATTAAAGAGCCTAGTGCTCCTACTCAATCTGTGAACTTGAAACAAAAGGTAAAGTTTTTAGTGGTGGTGTCAAATGTTACAAATTTAATAGTTTTGGACATATTGCAGAATAATGTCCAAACCGATTGAAAAGAAAAGGCAAAGCAATGAAAGTCACTTGGGATGATTTAGATGAGTCGGGTGGTAGTGATTTTGAATGTGCCCAATCTTGCAGGTTGTGTTTGGCTTTGAGCTAGCTCAAGTAGATTAGGTGCACCCTAATTATTTTAATTTATGTTAGTCATCTTATCCATTTATCCTTGTCAATTTGAACCTTATTTAATTATTTTTAGAGAATAGCTTACTAGTTATAATCATTGTTGTAAATTAATTTTGTAGCAATTACTATTTCAATTTTTTCATCTAACAAGTCTTGTGAGAATGTGAGCACAGATGAGAAGGAAGACGGCGATAAAGACATGAAAATTCAAAAGATGTATGATGAACTATACTAGAAGTTTTATAAATTGAAGAAAAATTGCATAAGACTTCTAGCAAATTAAAGGTCCTAGAATTTGAAAAAGAAAAATTATAGGTTCAACTAAATAAAACCTTAAAAAAATTGAAAAAATTAGAAGAAGATAAGAAGGAGCTTAATGATCTTTTTGAGAAGTCTAAACTAGAAACAGAAAGACTTACTAAAATAGTTACATTCTTGAAAGGAAAAACTAAGCTGGACTAGATCTTAAATGCACAAATTACTGAAAAAGAGAAGTATGGTATTAGATATACTAAAAATTTGAGTAAAGCTAATATAGTTTTTGTTTCTATAGACACTCAAGATCTTGTGAGAAAAAAAATATGTACCTACGACTCGTAGTATTCCATCAAATCTAATTGTTATAAAAGAAAACAAGAAAAAATGTACCTTCAAATTTTAGAAATAACACTCAGGTTAGGAAACCTAAATCCATACATATTTGTTATTATTATGGTGTTTTAGGCCATATAAGACCAAACTGTTATGCTTCGAAAAATATAATGTTTACTAAAGTTGGTATTAAAACTAGACAAGTATGGATTAGAAAATTGATCTTAAGTACTATGTTATGCGTACTGCTCTTAAAACATTGAATTCTGATATGTGATACTTAGATAGTGGAGGTTCTAAACATATGTGGTGATAAACTCTTATTTTAGTCTCTTGAAAATATTGAGGGTGGTAGTGTGACTTGTGATGGTAGCTCTACTAAAGTTAAGGAAGAGGCTGATGTTGTGATCACTCTTAGCATACTAAGATTAGAAAATGTTTTTTATGTTGAGGGTTTAAAAGCAAATTTCTTAAGTATTAGTTAAATGTGTGACGATCATCATAAAATACAGTTTTCAAAAAGTTAGCATTTGATTGTAGATTATAAAGGAAATATTGTGATTCTTGATGTTAGAACTATGGATAATTGGTATGGTGTTTTATTAAATGCTCTCGTGAAATGCAATGCTGTATTTTTGGATGATTCTGAATTATGGCATCAAAGATTAGGTTATGTGAACTTTAACGTCTTATCTAAGTTGACAAAATTTGAATCTATTAGAGATATAACAAAATTGAATGTGAAAAAGAAATTAGTATGTTGACAATGTCAAATAGAAAAATAGATTAAGTCCTCTCATAAAAAATAAACTATTTCATTACCAAATGACCTTTGGAATTGATACATATAGATCTTATGGGCCTAATTAAAACTAAAAGTATCAGTAAAAAGAAATATATTTTTCTTTTAGTAGGTACTTTTCTAAATTGACATGGGTCACATTCTTAAGAGAAAATTTTAATACCTTTGATGTCTTTTAAAACTTTGTTCTTGCGACTTCAAAATGAAAGAGATTTTAAGATTGTTACAATTTGTTCAGATCATGGAGAGAAATTTGAGAAAAAATAATACATCAGATTTTTTTTTTTATTCCAATGGCATCAAGCATGAATTTTCTGCTCCAAAAAATCCTCAGTAGAATGGTATAATAGAGAGGAAAAATTATGTTATGCAAGATATGGCTGGAGTTATGATGCATGCAGAAAATGTCCCTCAAAAATTTTGGGCTGAGGCCGTGAATACTACTATATGTGATTATTTGAGTTTATTTTAGACCTAGAACAAAACAAATAACTTATGAAATCTAGAATGAAAAGAAGCCTAGTGTGAAACATTTTAGAGTTTTTGGTAGCAAGTGTTATCATTTATTATTTACTATTATGCAATTCATCGTGGGATCTAGCAAACAAGATATCTTCAAATATAGTTATGGGATTCAATGGTTAATCTATAAGTGATTCTTGTATTTCTTTTTATTAGTAGTTGATTTGATCCTAGTAAAAAGGATCCATGATTTTTACCCTAGTTTAGAGTTTTTCATGTAAATCTCACGTGTTTGCGTAGCTTACTATTTATTGTTCGTTATTTATTGTTATGTCTTCACGTAAGAGATCATATGGTACATATTAGGGTTTGCTTTAGATTTTTCAGAGAGTTTTAATTTGGCTTGTTAGGATAAGTTGATTAAATCCCAGAAGAGGTCTTTAATTTGATAGAGTAGGCTAAGGTGGGATATGGTTTAAAAAAGGCTTGGTTAGTATGTGTTTAGGTAAAAAAAAAAACTCAAGAGTATTTTAGTAATTTAATCAATAGAGTTATATAAACTATAGGCCTGCATTAATAGTAGTTGGTCAAAATATATTGAAAAAAGGAAGTGTTAAATTATAAAATCCGGACGTATCTAATAAATTACTAATGAAAATGTTGGGTGTTATTAGAAATTTCCTTTATATTTATCAACTCTTATAAAACATACGACAACAAATGAATTATCATGAGGAACATATATGAATGTCATAACAAATAACCTAATCTATCCTAGTTCACTCTGGTGCAAACCCGTCGGATCTCTCCATCGCTGCCAGTCTTCACCCCAACTCGCCCAAGCTTAGTGATAGCAGCCACGAACGCCTCCTCGAATGCAGTCTGGTTTGTGGCAAAAGAGTCGACGGTATCACGCGACCGTCGGTCAGCGAAAAGAATCTGGTCTGAGGCTAACAACCCCATCCCTTGCTGAAGATTGAGATAGTAAGCATTGTCGAACTTGAATGGAGTGACCGAGTCTAACATGGCCACGGTCGAGGGACTATAGTTGAGTGGGCAAACTTGACGCATCTGGCGCAGTAATGACTGGTTCATGGGCGGGTTAAATTGTAGTGGCTGCTTGAAATGATAGATCCGACGGACAAACTTGTCACAATGGGAGACTCCAATTGTGTGAGCCCCTGGGAAATACCTCAAAAAGATTATTGGATGCAAGCATATAAACCAAGAGTCTCTAGTAATCAAGTCAAATAATTATGAAACAAACAGTATGTACTATGTTGACGACTTTTCCTTTGGAACATGTTTACCAATTTTAAGTAGGGTAAAGAATACTCTAGCTCGAGATTTAGTCCATATTAGTTATCGAGAAAAAATTTGTAAGAAATGAACTGATCCATCAACAGACTATTTCTGCACTCACTTCAGTTAATGGATGAGTGTTTGGGCTTTTCCTGAAAAAAAAAAATATAGTAATACAAAATAATATAAACTCCAATATATATTCCTCTCGTTGCCGGGATATTTATCTTTATGTTATTCTTTTAAATAATTGAATAAAAAAATAGTTTTGATGGCCCCTTTTACAGTTCGAATAAAGGATCTTTGAGCCTATTTGAGTAAATTAGCGAAATTCGCCATTGGAATCTTAATATATAAGAATTAAAGTATCACTAAAGGATCTATATGAATTTTTTTTTAATAGGATTGACTCAATGTATTCGAATATTCTAGGAAATAGAGAAGTGGAGAGATGGAAAAGGTAGGAGCTGGTGGTGGGTCCAAATAATTTTTTCCCTTAGGAATTTGCTTATTTCCTTTGAAAAGTTTTACTTTTAAAGTATTTTTCAAACAATTAGGAAAATATTGCTACGAGCCTAAAATTTTCTAAGGAAATCAACTTTCCTATAAATTCTTATGAAAATTGTGTATCCAAACTGCCCTTATTTAGAACAACTCTTCGAAAACCGTGTATAATGTAGCTTTATCTCCTTTCCCTAGATAGCCTAAACCTTGTTATGTGAAGATTGGTATACAAGAAATTTCTCAGTTATTGCTTCTTTGTTCAACTGTGCATTGAAAACCCATATATCCAAATGGTGAAAAGCACTTGTCAATAATATATGACCCACCTGAGAGAGCAATCATGTCGATCTGAGCGAGTCCATTGATAGCAAACACTGCATTGAGCTCATCCAAATTAAAGCCAGGGCCAGGAAGCCTGTGTTTGACTATGGCTTTCGTCGAAGTCTTGCCGTCCAATCTTCCAAGCTCGACCGGATAGAATGGTCCTCCAGTCTACAAAACCCAAGATTATAATTTACTTGTTAACTATCTGTTAGAATTAATATAAAATGTATAGTTCTATCAGCTCAAGTTTTTTGTGAAGATGGGGTATAAATCCTACAAAATCTTTAGGAGAAAGGTAAGTTCACACTAGCTTTAATTATGAGTTTAAATGAATGACAAAATATGATTCCACATTAACCCTTCTTATATTGCTAGGAGATTCCATGCATGCACCTCAAACCACATGATACGTCTCCCATTTACTTAGAGATTTGGTATTTATTGTACCATTTTCACAAGATGAGTACCATCATTCTCACAAGAGTGAAGAAAAGTCTCATGCAGCAAGGAAGTCATTACTTGGTTAGAGCACATCCTACGTTAGAAATAGAAAGCTAAAAATTATTATATGCAACAGCTTAAATTTCTAATTTTGAATCTCAGAATAAGTGGTAATATATGAAAAGATAGAAACTGCTGTTTTCTATAATTTTTTAACTTTTTTAGAGTAGGCAATGAGTTATATAATATGTTATGTTAAACAAGAAGAAGAAATTAAGATGCAAACAAACAATAATACCAGGGATACCACATCTCTAGCTGCCATGGCAAGTATATCAGCACAAGAAACTTTGTTGGCACACTGGGGATCGCTGTCCACAGCCACCTTCGCCTTGTTTATCGTATCCAAAGCGTCCGATGAGAGCGTCGAGTCAGCACCGCTGTGACTCTCATCGTCGCCGTTCGCTGCCACGAGCAACACTGAAGCATCGCAACCCTGCCAACATATATACAACAATCTCTAGCAACTAAATTTCTTGTATCATAAGAGAGAAAATAATTTCACAGTATATTAGTCTCGGATCATGATGACCCTACTCGAACGAAGCAATCATGGAAGAAGAGCCTAAGAGTTCCCGGTGCGGCTGCGAAGCTCTGTTGCACCTTTTGGGCAACGACTGCGCGAACGATGGACTCGACGTTCGGGCAGATGTTAGCATAATAATTCTGACTTAGTTGAGCAGTTGATTTAGATGAGAAGAATAAGAGAGACAGAAGGAGAGATGGGAGAAGGATATGCGAGTTATCCATAGGTTTATTCTGATATCTTAAACTGATACAAGAGAGAGATATATAGGTGGGGTATTTCCTGCACTTATCCGTGAAGCTTATATATATATATATATATATATATATATATCAACACTTCAAGGAAAGATCATTTGGAAGGAATTGGATTCTTCTTGTTAATTAGTATATCTAACTAAAATCGTGCCATGATATATGCCCGAGATGGTCCTACATATATATATCCAAAGTCCTGAAATAGTTGAGAACTTGCTTTGCATTATGGCGTACGATATGAGTGACAGAGGTAAGTGGGTTTTGCTTTACCATTTGTTTGCATTTTGTGAGTGATGTTCACTTGCCGGCGTTAAACTTATAACCAATAATCTCAAGGGATAGTGCACTCAAGACCCTACTCGTATAGTAATAGTTCTTCTCAAAGAGAATTGCTCGAATTGGATGGACATATATACACGTCAAATTTAAAAATTTTCTTTACAAAGCGGCATCTCCTTTTCTTAAATTAATTTGCAAAAAGGGCATCTTTAACTGGTTCACTAATTGGAAAGGATATTCTCTGTATAATATTGAAGAAAACGCCCTTCAGGCTAATTGCTTTTTTGCAATGTAGGATAGAGAATAGGGATTCGGGAACAAGTCACCTTTGGCTTTGGTTCATTAAAAAGAAGTAATCATAGTATTCCTTCTAGCTAAATTTAATTAACTGGTAGGTGGTTCTTGAAAGTATCATCGTTTGAAGGAGTCTGCAATATGTCACAGTCAAAAAGAGGTAAGACTGCAATCTTAGTAGTAACTTACAAAAGACTTTTTGAGCTGGACAAATTGGGCCAGCTAGCTACCACTATATTGCTATGTAGATTCACTGCATTAATGTTGTATAAACAATAGGCTTGCTAGTCTTATATATACTGGACTGTTCCAACTAACAGTCGATAATTTTGAAATTAAATGAATTGAATTTATGAAATTTTTCGTGAAAAAAAAAGCTAGAAAACTTTTGAAGGGTAGGCATCCTTGGTAAGCATCATCTATTATATAGGTCAAGAACATGAGAAGTAAAATGATTAATCTTCATTGTTGCAGCATGGATTTTGTCATTGTCAAGCCACAACTAGATAATCAACTATACACATAATCTTACTGAAACAAAGATTTTATGTTACAAACTTTCTACATTATGTCACACAGTAATTAAAATACAATACTTCAAAAGCCTTTTGCGACTTCGCTAGCCTTTTTTTTTTTTTTTGTGGTCATTATGAGTAATCTTCACTTTGAGGGCACTCTAACAACTACCAGTTAGTTGAGTTTGCAGTAAGACTGCTAGTTATGGCCAGCTGTTTACAATTTCATGAGCAAGAGATTGCACATAGCATTATCTTGTCTTCCACATGGATACACAATGACCACCCGACAACTCATTTGGCTGATAGCATTCAATCAATCCATCCCATATACAAATTGCTTGTCCTCACTTAGCAAAACCAGTGATCATGTGGATCCAAATCACGATGCTCTAAAGCACCAAAACAAGCTCCAAGAAACAAGCCCTGAGCTGCTGAGCCTACGGCTGAGGGCCTAAGGGGAAAACTTATCGGATACGTATCAAATAATCATAAATCATACCGGTATTTATATTCTTTTTCTTTGACTATTGATATAAATACAGATAGTGTATTTAATACTATATCAGCTGAGTGCAATTATGGCCATACATCAAATATCAGATATATTTGTAAAACCCGAAAACTTAAAAAAAAAGGGGGGGACCCTGATGCACGCGCTCGGCGCATGCGTCGTCACAGAGCCTGCCCCCTATCCTTCCTCTCCTTTCTTCTTCTTCCTCTTCCCTTGCCATGCACGCCGCCTTCCTCACCTCCATTAATCCCCATCTCTCCCTCCCCCCACCGCACCATTTCTTCTCCATCTCGCCAATTCACTCTCCCTCTTCTCTCTCTCGGGTTGCCGACGCCGGAGCCAACGAAGCCCCAGACCCAGAGCCGTCGAGCCTGCTAACCAACCCCCCTCAGTAAGCCCTCCTACCCCCCGCCATTAATTTTAGTAGTTTAACCTCCCCCTCCCTCGCCGTCGTCAAAGTCCGCAGCGGCCAACGACTCCACGTGTAGCCACCGATCTGAGGGCTCCTATGGAAGGAGAGAAACCCTCTTTGGGCTTCGTGCCCTTATTGAAAGGAGGAGGGACCTCCATGGCCGCCGACCATGGAGCGTGCCCCACCGCCGTCAAGCCCTCCTCCCATCTTTTTATTCCCTTTCACTTACCCGTCAGCCTCGTGTTGCGCCGCCAGCATCGCATGCCCTTAGGCCTTCCCTCTCCCCTCTATCTCCTCCCTCGAAAAGGGATGGTGGGGGAGGGTGGGGGGTGTTTAATCCCCACACTACTTGGTGGGCTGCGATCAGACCACAGCCCACGGGCCCTCCTTGGGTGGGCTGCGGTCCACTAGGCTTAGGTTGGGTGGGCTGCAGACTGCAGCCCACCAACCAAGCCTTTGGTGGGATGTGGTTGGACCCCAGTCCACTTCTGCCAACCTTATGGGTTGTAGTTGGACTGCAGCCTACCAAGGCCCCCTTTGCCTATTGGGTTAGGTTTGAGCCTAACCCTATTTGGGGTCATTTGGACCTTATAACCCTATATATCTACTTCCACTTGATTAATCAGCCTAACCACCCTAGTAATGACAATTTATTATTATGTGAATATTTGGATAACATAGAATTTACCCTAGGAGACCCTTGACTCATGTTTATGCCTAAACATAAATTTTCTAATAAGAAAATTTATTTTATTAATTCGCTAATCTTACGTATTGACATTGCGTGAGGAGGATTTTATGATTTCGAAGGAGCCGGCTGAGGAGATTTAGTGTACTATGGAGACCCCAGGCGAGTAGAGTTGATACAAGTCTAGAATAATGTAGTTATAGTTATTATACCTATCATGACACTGTAGGAAATGTTAGTATTAATACATACATCTAGTGTACCATGATATATCTTGACATGTGTAGTTATTAATAATTTATTATGAGAATGTTAATGTTAGCATAGACATTAGTGTAACGATGCTCTACATGTATCCTGTATGATATTCCCTTGCATAACTATCTATATTGAATATAGAATGTAACGATTATGATAACTATGGCATGCCTTATACACTTATAGACACTGCACCACTTCCACCTATCATTAGTAGTCGGGTTCTAACTAGGTAGTGCCCTTACTCACTCAGCCTAGGGTTAAGGGTAGAGTGTATCTTATATGACTATACTATTAGCGGCCTATACCTGAGGTCAGGAGTCTGTGTGGCATTCAGATAATTATACTGCATAGTCAGGACTAGATTATGATGATAAAAGAACATGATTGTGAGGCGGTGATATATCTCTAGCGGTACCCGATGACGCAGGGTTAGGGAGTTTGTTGATGAGCTGAGGGCTCCCGATTCTCCCACTGAGGGCGGTGATGATTTAGAGAGAGTGAGATATGAGCTTACGACCGGGGACCTTAGTCTGATGACCATAAATAACTAGTCATATGTAGTGTCACCATGCATGTGTAGGTAGCATTACCGCTAGATGTGTATATACCCCCTTTAATGTATAAGATGATGGATGGTTATGTGATGGATGATTTTCTTGAGAGTATTTACCATGTGTGGTGAATAGCTCGGTGAGCTATGATAAATATGATTAATGTCTCAGTAGATATGAGATGACTAAACTACTCTTTTATTGCTGTGCATAACATATAAACAATATGATTGAGATTTGTATGAATAAAAGATTATAGTAAGCTCTATAACTGTGTGGACTTATCCTAATACGTTTAGGAATTTGTATGTTTCAGGATAGTGACGTGTAGTCCTTATTAATTGCATTGATTTAGTAACTCATGGTAAGTCATTTAAACAAACATGTTGTTATTGCTAGCAACTATAGGCATACATTGGATATGCACCTGTGATTTTATTATTATAGATTATATGGATCCTACTCACTGAGCAGTGAGCTCACCACCTCTTGGTGGTATTAGTTTAAACCTATGAGACATAGGTGCGGGTAGCGAGTAGCTGCCTTTCTATTTTAGTTATGTCTATTAGTTGTATTGAGCCCCTACGAGGACATTATGATTGACGATATATTTTGGGACTTTAGTGTTATATTTTGGATGTGTATCTTGAAGACTTATTGTGGCCTGTGGAACTTATATCCGGACTCTTATAGTTGAGTTTATTTATGGTATGAACTTGTGCTGTTGTGTGCCTTGTGAAATCGTATCACTGATAGGTCATGTGATGCACCGCGTGGGGAGATTTACCTACGCGGTTTACACATATATTTGGAAATATGGGTGTTTTAATATTAGTATTTATTTTCTAAGTATATACGAATATATGCAATGTTCTATTCGTTGGACATTTTGTACATCTTCAAAATATCTGATTTTTTAAGATATGGTAAATGTAACTATGTTAGTTGGTAAACAGTATTAAATATAAATAAGTTGATTAGTAAGTGATATTAATTGATCGCTGACAAAATCTCTTTTATAGATAGATATCTATTAATACCAGCAGATAGTTTCATTAAATGAGGAAGATGAATGAATGAATGGAAAGGAGGAAGATGAAGATGAAGAATGTGTCAACGAAGAAGAAGAAAAGAGAAGAGCTATATTAAGAATTGGTTAGATTAATCAGTCATATTTGTAAGTATTATATTAATATAAAATATTTTTTAGCTCTTTAAGGCTAATAATTTTACTATATATTTTTTATATCTCAGAAAATTACCCAGCCAAGAAATACAAAGAACATGCAGCCTTTTTGTTAATTTCTGCAAAGAAGCACCTTGGTCCTCCTATTGGTTCTAGAGTTCTAAGATGACTTACCTCCCACTAGAACAAGCAGCCTATCGGTTGTTCGTTTGCAAAGATCGTTATGATTAGTTGGCTCTTTCTCAGCTCCTGAAAGATGTCTTGAGAGAACATTTCTTGTTTTGCATGTTTTATGATTTGCAATACTTTCAAGTTGTATAGATTGAGATGATATGTATTACTAAACACATCAATCAAAAAATATTCATTCAACAACACATCATGTATAAAACAAATTTATTCTTAAAAACATTATAGTTTGAGCATTTCTTCTTCCGTACTGTTTTGATCTTACTCTCCAACAATCTCCTCACAAAAACAAAAACAAATTAAGTGCATTTTTCATGCAAATCACCCATAATTGTAAGATATTTTTTTATATAATTAATTGTAAATATCTGTAAGGTTGCATCCCCTCGCCAACGTACATCTAAATTGAGAGTTAACTTGAAAGATTGTTAAACTTCATGTATTGGAAATGAGGTAAGATAAGATTTTGCATCACGATGTAACATACATAATTCGTCATTATTAACCTGCGTAATTCATCATGGTGTAGCATAATTCCTCAATCACCAACGTACATCTAAAACGAGATATCGAAACTCAGAAATTTGCGACGCTTCAGGTATTGGAAATGAGGTATCGAAACTCAAAAATTTGCGTCGCTTCAAGTATTTGGAAATGAGTTATCAAAAGATAACTTCCTAATCAAATTGATAAAAGTATCAAACAATTACGCATGTATAAATCTTCTAGCATGTGCATAATTCATGCATATGAACTTGATCATAATTTCATCTCATTGTGTGATCTATTGTCTACCGTGAAGCATGTTAATCTCCCTAATCGATCAGATCATACTTCCATCTACCTACGTCGTTCCCCTAGTCTCTAGAAGAGTTATACTCAGTATCTTCGCACTGGCACAATACTTGCCGAGCCACATATTTCTCCTAATGCCATTACAAAATCTTTGGCCTATTGGTGTAACTCTAGAGTACCTACTATCTAGGAATGGTTTGCAGAGCAAATTGAACTTGGTAATTACTTGGTTAAATTTCTGTCAAGACAGTGTCTTTGGGATGCTGCGATCAAAGGTATTATCCTCTATATGGTGGTTCTTTCAACATTAAACATTGGTCGCTTAGTTCTGAAGTTTCCTGTAAATCTGCTCTTCTTCTGCATTTGGATTTCTCTACTGAATCTACCTATTTTATGCTAGAGCAATGATATCGTTAAGGATATCATTAGGACTTTCAATGTCATAAAGATTCTATATCTCAATGCTATATTGAAGTCTAATCTCGCTCGTTGTCAGGATTTATCTCTTGCATTGACTTATCTGCCATCCTAAAGAATGTATTTGTTTTTGTTGCTAGTCATTGTCGAGATTCGCAGTTGGGTCCGGTGTCATTCATCCTTCTCTTCATTCTCCAAATGACTCGTAGAAGGAGTGGTGGCATTGGAAGATAACGTTCTTTTTTATTTTTAGAAAAGTTCTATTGAATATCGGGTGGCTTATTCTATAGTGGTCAATTCCTAGGAAGCGAGTCTCTGACTCTTCTATTATTAATTGATACAAATGTCTTCCTAACCCCATGATCGACTCGAGTCCAAATCTACAAAAAGAACTAGATTCCAAGGCATGAGCTTGAAGTTAACTATGGATCGTCAAGATTAAGGTGCAACTTGAGATCTAATGGCTAGATGAACGTGTGGTTTTTGGATTGTGATAGACCTTGGATTGTGGACAAATCTATCGGAGTGGATCATGGAAAAGGGTGGCCAGTGGTGATTGGCCAAAGGTGGATATCAGTTTAGTCAATAAGGAAAGGGATAGAGAAGAAGTAGGGTTGTTCCTTAGGGTCAAGGGGATGCAGTCACATAAGGCAGTAGATAGTGGTGTTCAGCCTAGGCGGTGGCTAAGGTGACCACAGCTTGGAGCTAGTTGAAGAGAAGGAAGAGGTCAATCTTTCAAAAATTATTCAATAATCCAAGATAACTTTGATCAAGGGCAACCACATAATTTATAGTGGCTCCCTAATCGACTTGATCGACCAGGCCAATCTTAGCTTGGGTCAACCCAACCCAACCCAAACTAGATCCTAATGCAATAAATCAAAGTGTTAGGTGCGCACCACAATGGATTCCTAACTCGAGTCATGATGTGAATCGGGTCAAATCGGGTCACATCATGAGGACATTGGATTCGATGGATCGAGTCTAGTTATCTTAATTATTTTGCATATGTAGTTTAGTTAGAATCTAAGTCAGTTAGAGTATATTTCAAGAAAATATTCTTCAGATATATATCAATTAACCGAATATTAGGAGACCACTTGGAGAAAATTGAAGACGTTCTGATGTACAACTTTCATTTCAATGTTTCTCTATATTAGGACTCGATCGTAGCATAATAAAAAAAATATTCCGAGAAGGATAAGGAAAGCTAATTTAGCTAAGTCATGTCTATCTCTAGGTTATGTTTATCTTTAATGTAACCCCTTAAGGCAAGACTAGTTAAGTCATGTAAGTTACTAAGGCAAATTTAATTAAGTCATATAAGCCTCTAAAGTAAGTTTAATTAAGTCATGTAAGCCTCTAAGGCAAGTCCTAGTTCGAGTTTAAGGTAAGTCCTAGTTCGAGTCGTATAAGCCTTTAGGGCTAAGTCCGAGTATGACTCATTGTACCCGACCTTTATATATAAAGGGGCTGGGCTTTATTCATCCAAGCATCCAAGCTATGAGAATTAATTAAGTTTAGTTAATTTTTTATTCTCGCATTTACCATTTTTATCGTAGTTGTTAGATCATCTTAATTTTCCTAGGAATAGATCTAATTTTAGAAACTCAAATTCTACCTCCAACCCATAGCCACCATCACCTCCAGCAGCCACCCTACTATACGATCATCTACCACCACCCTTGGCAGTCCGCCACCCTCCAACGACCACCGTAACGTCGAATATTTACGATTTTTCTCAGTTCTGACTTTGCTCCACTAATTTAATTATATTTTTTTATCTAAACATTCGATTGACATGAAACTATAGCCATTAGAACCCTATCTTGTGAGGATACTACCATCTAAATTTTCATAATTTTCTTATACCAGGATCAGTCCAGATCTGGTCCGTAGTAATTTAGCTTATCGACTCAAACAAGCTCGATTTCAACTCTTACAAATAATCTAATCCTAACTTGAATCGACTAGCTTAGCCTTAAGAGTTTAGATCTAACTCCTTACGTAATTTCTAAAAACTACAGCCAATCACAAGAAGGTATAACATTCAATTAAATAATCAGCTGGGTTGGATGTGAATCTTCTTAGCTTCACCCTCACGATGGGTACCCGTGGTGATGCGACTAACCTCTCAGCCAGCTTGTAACAGACTACCACGCTTCCATCACCTTATCCCCAAGATGTGTAATTGATGGTTTTACCTTTATCGTTCTTGGCTCTCCAAAAGATGGTGGACTAGATAGTGATGTATAGTCGGCCCCAAAAGCGAATGGCTACCTTCTCTTTTTTATTAGTCGCCCATCATCAAAGCTCATCAGCTCTATGCTGCTTTGATTAATGGTTGTCTCTAGGTTAGTCATCTCCTTGAGCTTCGATAATCGAATATTATTCCTAAGTTGAGCTACCAACCCATTGGATAGCTTACTTGGTAACTCAAACTAGGAAAAACACCCGGTCACAAGAACAGTAAGTACCCCATGTCTTTCTCCATCTCCAGCTATTGCTGTCTAGCAATTCTTCAAGCTAGCAGTCGAGCATTTTTCATACTCCGACCCACCAACTTTTAAGGGACAAAAGTTGTCAACTCGAGTTGGGAAAAATACTCCATTTCCTATGTCATTGCACTCTCTTGGCTGCTCGTTGGTTGGAGTCAATACCTTCTTATAACTCGGCAGCGTGAATGGAAGTTGGTTTCCCCAAATTGCCAATGCTCTCTGCTTCCTTGATACCCTTGCTTCCCTCAGATCCCTTCTAATGGGCCTCTTTGAATTCGGGTGATACTTGATCACCATGGGTTTATACCCAAGCCATTTCATCCCAATTTGACTAGATCACTTGGTTTTAGGGTCCAATCTTGATCTTAGTCAACGTACGCCAATCTCTACCCTAGTACCCTAAGCTAGGCATAGCCAACGTATCTTGATCCACTCACGCTCGAGTGATGGGTGCTCAATTTTAGTCGAGATGTTCACTTCCATATGGTCGGAGCTCACCTTCTCTAATCCAAGCTTAATCACATTTGGATCCCTTGTGTAGCCTCTCCTCAAGCCTGAGCAACCAAGTAAAATGTGGCACAATTGTTCTATCCAATTGATTAGGTCAGCTTGGTGCAGCTAGATGGACTTAATCCCTTTGTATTGGAGTTCAAGGCAACTGATGATACAAACAGACGTGGGGTCGATCCAAAATGCGGATAGTTCTACACAGTCTAGGGAGAATATTCACCGAATATTTTTTAAATGTCAAAAATATACAAAACTAGTTGGAATAGTTTTGTAACTTCTAGATCTAGGTTTTTAATATAACAACCCTATGTAAATTAGGATGATATCAAGGTCTAATCTGGATAACAAGACGATGACAGTGTTGGTAGTGGGAGTGATTCAACCTGTAGAGGGTGAAGGAGATGGAGTATATAGTTTATGATGGTGGTGATGTGGTAGACTAATACTATAGAGGAGAAGATGGGGGAGAATTAGGCCTGCCGTATGGGACTAGGAGGATCGGTAAACAAAGGGGGTTAGAAGCTAGACGAGACCGTTTTGATAGGAGAGGTGGCGTTGGTTGGTAAAAAGGGAAGAGGGAGATTAAGGCCGGCAACCAAGTTGAGAGGGGAGATACTAGGGATACAAGGGCAAAAGCTAATTAATCTTTTATTTCAAGCATAGCTAAGATACAAGCCATAAGGCTCTATTTATAAAGATTAAATCAAAACAATCATAAATAAACTTAACTAAACTAGTCCACCATGCTTCCAACCTCAAGGTGTCCATAGTGATTTTCAAACCTTCACTCTCGAACTTCATGCCCTCAATCTCCGCATTTGTCATGTCTACTACGTGGAGGCATGGTGGGTTCTGCTCCAGGGCCTATTGATTTGAGCCATAATCCTCCTTACCCACGGGTGGCAAACCGTAGCAACAGATGGCTTTGTCAAAGCCCTACACATCGGATGAGGTGGGGTTCTCACTAATGGTTTGTCATCTTGTTGTCTGGCTAGGCCTCCGGGTGTGCACCCAAGGGGTGGTCTGCCCCAAACTCGAGGATGTTTCCATCTACAACCGATTTGGTGTACTCTAGTTTGACTATTGTGGTGTGTGTGGGTTCTACTTGGCTAGCTCATTGATGGGTACCAATAGGTCTTCATGGTGTAGGGGTTGTACCTAGATGAGTGGAATAGTAGTGGTTAGAGGAGTCGTCAGTGGAGGTGTACCTGAGATGGCTAGTCGGGTTGTGATGAATTCTAAAGCATCCTCATTCCTTTGTGCAATGAATAGCAACTATTGCATCATGCTTTCCATCGTTGTAGAAGGAGTTTCGATGTGGCTAGGGCTAGCCGTGGTCATGGTAATCTAAGGAAAGGTTGTTCTGATACCAATTGTTACGAATCGATTTGACCTGATTTGTAGATCAATGGTCATTGATCTAACCATAAAAAAGACTAGAAATTATGATGAATTGTGCTTCTAGAAGTTTGGGGTGTAACGCAACTAGAATCAAGTCGATCAGATGAGTAGATATAGAGATATGACAGAAATATTGACCAAAGGTCAGGGTGTGGCGAAATGGAGATGGAAGGTGCATAATGGAGTTATGGCTAAGATTAGGGCTATGAAAGGTGGCAGCAGTAATAGGATAAAGCATAAAGTTAGATGAAGTGGAAGAAATGGACCGTACTCTAAGAAATGAGAAGAGATGATCTTATGCAAGGGAAGGGCAATGGCAGTGTTAACCTCGGTGATGAAGAACGAGGTCGCAATATAGGGAGGAGTCGAGAAAGAAGAGTCTTGTGGCAACGCCAATTCCTTGTTTTGCCAAACTGTGCCTTATTCGACTCTGGAGTGGGCTAATATAGGCCAGATCCTTAGCTAATAATTCCTTGTTTATGATTTGTAATAGTTATTTGCTAATTTGCTAAAAAATAAGGCCTTCTTGGATGGGGCATTTGAACGCCAGTATGGCCGTTCGAACATGGCACTCGAACGTCTGCATAGCATTCACAAATACTTAGAGCCTATTCTAGACGTTCGAACAGTTTCCTAAGGGTGTTCTAAAGCGCGACAGAAGAAGACTCGCCTAAAATATTTATTTTCTAATCTTTTGTTAAGTTATTTGCTTATGAGTCATTAGTTAGTGGAGTCGGACCACACGATGTGGGTTATGCCGATTGAGTTGCACAAAGCCACCTATAAATAGTTGTGGTGTGCACCTGATTAGACATCTTTGGAAATTGAATCAATTCTTCTCCTTGTTCATCTATCTTCTCCCTCAACCTCCCTTAGTCTAGCCGACCACAACTATTGGCCGAGCTCATCCCCTTTTCGTCTGGTCGCACCTCTCGACCTTGAGAAATGACCCACTTCTCCCTCCTTTTCTCTACCTTGTGCAACACCCCGATCAACCTTACATCTCCATTAATCCACTTACACCAACCCAAACCGAGTTCCACCCCGACAATCCCTTGGCCACCACCTCGCCAATCTATTCCAATAGATTCGATCCTCTATCTCGAATCTATCAATATCTATAACATTATTTCAATTCATCCGTTGAATTTCAAGGACCTTCTTAACCTTAAAGATTCATGGTAGACCTAATGTCCAAATTGGACGCTGGATCGCAAATCGGAGGACATATTTGGACTCATATCACTCAGGGAGTAGGAAGACACCTACGAATCATAGTTTGGATATGAACCGTATCATTGGTATCAAAGCTAGATTGACCTCGGACCTCCATTAATGGTGGATACGAGATCAATAGCGGTAAAGAGACAATGCGGGGTACACTATCACCAGTAGAAGGCTCAACCTCCAACACCCCAAATCGTGAGATTGAGCGCACTAGGTTGCTCATGGCAGTCCTAACCAACTAAAACATATTGGAGGGGACACCATGGGCGTAACAGACGAGATCAGAGACACGTTCCAAGTATTGATGTAGCGATTGGATAATTTTCAAAGCGATCATGCCGCGTTGAAGGAGTATGTCATGAATCGATCAACCACATCTACTCCTTGGCCAAGGCCAGAACCACAAGTGTAACAACCTATCCTTAAAAAAAAAATATATATATATATATATATATATATAAACTATTATGGGCACGACGTGGCTGGCCATAGTGTGGCCGGCCTAGTGCCCATGCAAATGGGTGCGGCATGGGGGTGCCACGCACCGCCTAGTGCCGCCATAGCCAACCGACTGCGGCCAACTGGTCGCGACGAGCCCCAGTGCCGCCGCCAACCCCCCACCGCCACTCTCTCCCTCTAAATCTCTCTTCCTCTCTCTCTCTTTTGGTCTCTCTCTTTCTCTCTCTCCCCCTACTAACGTCGGCTTGCAGTCCACCGCCTTCACTAACGCAATGAGCGTTCTCCCTCCTCTCTCTCTCTCTCTCTCTCTCTTTCTCTCTCTCTCGGGCTCGTTGGAGCCGAGCTGCCGGTGAGAGGCTGGTGCCCTCCCCGCTAGCGCCAAGTCCTCCTCCTCCCTTCTTCTTCTTCTCTTCTCTTCTCTTCTTCTTCTTCTGCTTTAATTTCTTTCTTCTTCTTCTGCTTTTATTTCTTTCTTCTTCTTCTTTTTCCTTCTTCTTGCTCACCTCTTCCCACTTTTGCATCACTACTAGGCTGAGCCCAACACTTTGTGAGCAGCAACAGTCTTTGAAATTTTGAGTCCACCATTGTAGCAAAAGGGTTGGTCCTTTCTAAATTGTTTTTACATTAACTATATGTTTTATTTTCTAAAATTTAGCTAAATTAGTTTATTTAGATGGTAGATTATTTTAATAATTTACACTCACTAGTATAAGTATTAGCAAAGTATTTCGGTATAATAATTTATTAATTATAATTATAAATATTTGCATATGAATTTATTTATAGTTTAGCCATTGCTTATTAGATTAATACATGCAATCATATTGATAATAATCTTATATTTTATATATTTAGTTTTATTAAAAATAATTCAATTATATAAGTTTCTTTTAATGTTTATGTATACTTATGCATGCATATATTTAATATATATAAATATGTAATGTATTTCTAGCACCTTATTATTATATATTATTTTCTATACAATAAAATGTTGAGATCCGATAATTATTTTTATATTAATGGATAATAATTATTATATGTATAACTAGTAACTAGTTAAGTAAAAGTATTAGTTGCTAAATAATTAAATTATACTTAGTTATTTTATGTATATGTATTTTAATTATATTATTGTATATCTGATTCTTTTATGGTTTTATATCAAAAGAGATTAATTATTGTATGCCTAATATATAATTAGAATAAGGTTGTCATAAGTATATATATAATATTAACCCAGTTATTTAACCAAAATCTAATAAGTTATTATATTTTACACTAATGAATTCTAAATGGGATAAACGACTAACTTCATACTACCTAAACATTTTCAAATCCTGAACCCCCTTATTTGAGACCCTGTGGACCTTAATGGCGACCAGTGGCGGTTGATCGATAAACATAAGGGATACGTGTGTAGTATATTCTAATCAGATGTGAGTAGTCTTATCCCCTAGGCGCCTTTCTTAAATTAGGTTATATTATATATTATGTATATGCATGTTTTGACCTCCAGCATGATTATATGACTTTATCAAGAGATGATTATAGTCGAGCATATTTTATCATGCATATAATTAGGCTGATCTTGGATATAAGTATGATGATGATATATAGAGATGATTAGAGATGACTATTCTATTATAATTTTATGTCTAGTTGATTTGTAGCGTGAGTATGCATGTTGTAATAGATTAGCATGGGTATGTATTTGTTGACTACATGGTTGGAGACTAGATTGCATTATTTTTCTTTTGATTTCTATTCCACCTAAATTCATGTTATGCATTTACTTGTTATTATACTGGATATATACATATGATCTATTATTTCGAAGGAAAGCATACAATGTGATTGATAGGATAGTTGATAAAAAGCTTGAGGATACCGAGTGGGCACGAAGGTTGGGATGCGCTTAGTGGATGATTGATAGCTCAACATAGTCGCAATCCTATAACCTTATGTCCAATGTCATTAGTACGTGTGCTTGGTAGACATTCGGACACATATCGTTCACTAGAGCATATATGGCGAGTTATCCTCACGAGGTTTTACGTCGGATAAAAGGGTGTCGATGCGGATGGATGTTGATACCCTTAGCGGATCACGGTACGATTATATTTAAGATACTCCTTGCGGATGGCACCCAAGCGCGTTCGAGCACCAACGAAGTTTGATAAAATTGGACTTTCGTGAGTACGGATAAGACTTGGATTTGGCTTTATCTTGGAGATCATATATAAGGATTGTGATGCCCTATCTCTAGGGTGGTTGAAGAAGCATTATTGAAGGAGACTTCTTGAGGCTACATCGGTTCTTCGACTATCAAAGTTCCACTCATCTACAAAACTTAATCTTTCGTCTTAAGGGCTATCTAGGCGAAAGATCAATCTTGAGTTGCGAGATTGGACTTCAATCACGAAGCGGTGAATCGTGGGTTCTAGCGAGCAAAACTAAGAGGAACAAAGTTGTTTGGATCGACGGGTTGTTTTGTGAATCGGTCTTGTAAGCTTGCTACTATTCAAGTGATTGGTTTTGATCGAGTTTGGATCCGTGGTTTTTCCGCTTGGGTTTTCCACGTTAAAATCTTGGTGTTCATCTCTGCTTTCGTTTTTAATATTTCTTCCGACTTTTACTTAGCGAACGAGCAAAATTATTGCCTAGTGTTTAGATACATACGTGTGTCTAAGGGTTTTTCAATTGGTATCGGAGCGGGTTCTCTCACCCTTTGAGAGAGATTAGATAGGCATGGATTTTCATAAAGATGGATCCTCATCTATTAGACCTCCTATTCTAGATGGATCAAATTATGGATATTGGAAAGCTAAGATGAGAGCTCATTTGAAGTCTATAGATGGCGAGTATAGATGGCCATTGTGAACGGTTGAAGTCCACCAATGTACATGGTGAATGATAAGTTTGTTGAGAAACCGATTGAGTCATGGGATAAGGCAGATTATGAAAAAGTTGGCTGGAATAGCAAAGCAATAAATGCAATTTTTAGTTGTGTTTCCTCCGAAGAATTTAGAAGAATTTCTACTTGTGAAATAGCAAAAGAAGCTTAGACGATCTTAGAAGCAACTCATGAGGGAACTATGGCTGTAAAACTTTTGAAACTTTAGAGGTTGACTACTAGTTTTGAAACCCTATGTATGGAGGAGAATGAGACATTTGATGAGTTCTATACAAAGCGAGTGATATAGTCAACTCCGGTTTCAACCTAGGAGAAAATTCTGAAAACAAAATTGTCCGTAAGATCCTTAGGTCTCTTCTAGAAAGGTTTCAGGCAAAAGTTACAGCTATTGAGGAAAATAAGGACATCGATTCTATGAAAGTTGAACAATTGGTAGGACATCTACAAACATTTGAGTCCAGTCTTTCAAAACCAAGGAAGTCCAAAGGGATGGCCCTATCCACAGTTGAACAAAATTTAGAGGAGTCTGATGATGAAGGTGATTTAGATGTTGAGATGTTGACTATGTTTGTCAAAAAGTTCAATAAATTATTTCGGAAGCCAATCAAGTTGAATGCTGAAAAATTTGAAAAAAGCAAAGCCTTTGTGAAAAAGAAGAATACTGTGAGTTCGAATACAGGTGGTAGCAACAACAATGTCAAAAAGAAAAATAAGAATTCTGAGAATAAAGTTCAATGTTTTGAATGTTCTGGTTTTGGACACATCGCACAAGAATGCCCTAATCGTCTTAAGAGAAAGGGTAAAGCTATGAAAGTTACTTGAGATGACTCAGATGAATCTGATGATGATTCTGAAAAAGTTGAAGAAAACTTTGTAGCCTTTGCCTCTTCTATGCTTAATACTAACTCTGTTGTTGATACTGATAGTACAGATGATCTTGATATGCTACCAGCTAAGGAAGATGAATCTAAAATTCAAAAGGCATATAATGACTTGTACCTGGAGTCGTTTAAACTCAAGAAAAGCAATCTTAGACTACTTCAACGACTCAAGGTAATTGAACCAGAAAGAATTCAATTTGAGGAGAAGTGCAAATTGGAGCTTGAACGTGTCAAAGACCTTTCTGAACAACTTGACAATGCGAAAAATAAAATGAAGGCTGATGAAATTGAACTAGAGTGATTGCATAAGGAAGTGACATTTCTAAAAGGGAAGAACAAACTTGACGAGATTCTAAAACCTCAGATCTCCGGAAAAGACAGGTATGGTGTTGGATACATTGGAAATTCAAAAAATAACAAAACTATCTTTATTTCTGCAGGTATACAAAAGGAATAATACCTGAAGTCATCAACCGTATTTACAATGCAATCCTGGATGAATGCTTCTAAACTGAAGTTGAATCTACAAACAGATGAATCTTCAACGGCACCAAAGGTAAACTTTAGTCACACTCCTCGACAAAATGTGAGTAGAAAAGGTTTTCCTCCAACATGCTTTCATTGCGGTATTCTACGGATATTCGACCCCATTGCAAATTTTTGCAAAAATCTAGAAGTGCTTTCATTTATGGGATGAAAACAAAGGTCATATGGGTCAAGAAAAGTGACTTGAAATGTTATGTTGTACATCTTTTGCCTTGAAAGTTTTAAATTCGACTTATGATATTTAGATAGTGGTACATTCAAGACATATGTCGGGCGACAAATCATTATTTTCTAATCTCGAAAAACATGAAGGGAGTTGTGACATTTGAAGATGGTAACTCATCCAAGGTAATCGGTAAAGGAAAGGTAAGTACTCCAGGTGTTCCTATTCTTGAAAATGTTTTTTTATGTTAAGGGCTTGAAAGCAAATCTACTAAGCATCAGTCAATTTTGTGATGAAGATTATGAGGTAAAATTCTCCAAAAATGATTGTACTATTCTAGATCATAATTGTAATGTTATATGTTTTGGATCTAGAACATCTAATAATTGCTATGTTGTTAGAACTTCACATAATCTGAAATGTAATAATGCAAACCATGCTAGAACTCCTATGAGTACAACTACCAAACTAGGAAAAGACACTTCAGAAAAAAGTGTTGATCAAACACTATATAGGAGCATGATTGATAGTCTTTTGTACTTAACTGCTAGTAGACATAACATTGCATTTAGTGTCGGTGTGTGTTCTAGGTTTCGGTATGAACCTAAGGAGTCACATTTGTTTCTTTGTGAAACGTATCATAAAATATGTTAGTGGCACAGTTGATTTAGGTATCTGGTTTACTTATGACTCGGGTGCTATCATATCGGGATACACGGATTCGATTGGGCGGAGTTCATGTGATGATAGAAAAAGCACCTCGGGTGGATGTTTTTATGTTGGAAACAATCTGGTTGCTTGGCACTGATACGAAACAAAACTTAATATCTTTATCTCTTGTGGAGGCGAGTATATTGCGGCGGGGAGTTGTTGTTCTTAGTTACTATGAATGAAACAGATGGTCAAAGATTATGGCATTGAACAAGATACTATGGTGCTTTATTGTGACAACATGAGTGCTATTAATATATCAAAAAATCCTCTTCAACACTCGTGTACAAAACATATAGACATCCGGCATCATTTTATACGCGAGTTAGTTGAAGACAAAACAATAGCACTATAACATGTTGAGACGGAGAAACAGTTGGGTGATTTGTTTACAAAACCTTTGGATTTACAGAGATTTGAGTATCTTCGTACTTATTTAGGAATTTGTGCTTTGGACTGATTTTATTGGGATTTTTTTTAGTTTGCGATTTTCTTTTTATTTGTTTCATTTTTTTTTGGTTTTCTTTTACTTTGAAATTTTCATTAGTTTTAGTTTCAGATTTGTCGAGAGTTTTTGTCATAAAAAAATTGATGCACTCCTAGATTCAATAATATACTCTTGACATAAAAATATGATTTTTCTCTTGATTATGAGTTATTATAGTCAATTTTGTCATCTTGTAGTATATTGTATCAATTTTGATTTTGTCACTCCCTCGACTTCTATTATAATGAAACCAAATTTAATGCACTCATAACGTATGTGTATTCTTGAGTGAGCATGATATCATAGCTCACTATTAACCTTGATTTGCATAGTTTGACCTCATGCTTAGTCATCAAAAATTTGTTCATAAAAGATCAATGAAAAGGGCTAAAATGAGTTTGTGTGAAAGCTATCTTGTTTAGAGTCCAGTTTGACTCAGTACATTATTTGCAAATTTAAAAAAAATGACATATGTGAATTTCTCTTGCACATTGTTTGATTTGTACTACAAGAAAAGGGCTACCTACTCATGTGTGAAAGCCATCATTGCACATATATGTTTCAATAAAAAAATACAGAAAAATTTTCTGTTATGTTATGGAGAATAAGTTGAAAAGTGCAAAATTTCAATACTAAGTTGGTTTGACTACTGTGTTGCATCATTGTTTATATAGGAAAGTTTGTTTAAGAAGATTGGTTTATGTTATCTATGCTCATCTTGCATATGTGTATCGTTATGATCAATCAAGATTAATTTAATCTTGAGTGATGCATTAGAATTGATTATAATATCTTTGTTAATGATTTGATTGATACGTGTATGACTTATTTCATTTAATTGTCATATTCTATGTCTTGAATCTATTTTGAATTTTTTAGAAGTGCATCTCCAAAAAGATTTTTTTGTGTTTTTAGTGATTTAAATAAAAAGGGAGTCATTTCGATGACAATTCATGATCGATCGTCTCCTCTCAAGCCGTCCTCTTCCGCCATTTGGACGTTCATCACACCTCGACATTTCGGATGACGGTTCGAACGATGACTCATCTCACGCGAGGGAGTTACCACGGTTCTCTAATCGTTTCGATCGGCTTAGCACTCAGGTGCAGGACCTCCATTCGGTCGTGAATGATTTACGAGCTGAGAAAGCTCGTCAATGGACCGTACTCGACTCCGTGTTGTCGATTCTTCATCGTCAGTTTCCTCCGAGTTCCTAGTCTTTGGCATTTTCGTCAAAAAGGAGGAGAGTGAGTGTGAGTCTAGACGTGTGTTTAGAGTTAGGAGTTTACTGGCGTAGGGGGAGTACTGGCATAGGGGGAGTTTACTAGTTTATGTTTCTTGCATAATAACTTTGCGTGAATACTTGTGAAATGCACCTTGATAACTTGTGTTTGGATTGTTATTCATTTCAAGTTATTTTCACTTGATCTTAGTTGGTATATTTTTATTATTTGCGGGGATTGAAGTACGAAATCTTCTAGACTTGTTGAATGCTCATTTTGAATAGTGTGTAATATCTTGTAATCTAGTTGTTTTGTCACAAATTGCCAAAGCGGGGGAGATTGTTAGGTTTTTAATTATTGGCAATTGTGTACAAAATATTTTAAGTGTATTTTTTACATGTATATGAGTTTTACACAAGTCTAGAAAATCTCTGGTTTGAAGAATTGCAAAATTATTGGAGCAAAGTTGATGAGATCAAGTCATGCCGTTCGAATGCATCCGGGCCGCATTCGAATGCACCAAGCAGTTTGAAAATCTTGGACTTTCGTGAATACGGATAAGATTTGGATTTGGCTCTATCTTGTACTTTCGTGAGTACGAATAAGATTTGAATTTGGCTCTATCTTGTACTTTCGTGAGTATGGATAAGATTTGGATTTGGCTCTATCTTGAGATCATATATAAGGATTGTGATGCCCTATCTCTAGGGTTGTTGAAGAAGCATTATTGAAGGAGACTTCTTGAGGTTACATCGGTTCTTTAACTATCAAGGTTCCACTCATCTACAAAACTTAATCTTTCGTCTTAAGGGCTATCTAGACGAATGATTAATCTTGAGGGTTTGCGAGATTGGACTTCAATCACGAAGCGGTGAATCGTGGGTTCTAGCGAGCAAGACTAAGAGGAACAAAGTCGTTTGGATCGACGGGTTGTTTTGTGAGTCGATCTTGTCTTTGCTACTATTCTAGTGATTGGTTTTGATCCGAGTTTGGATCCGTGTTTTTTTCCCGCTTGGGTTTTTCCACATTAAAATCTTGGTGTTCATCTCTGCTTTCATTTTTAATATTTCTTCCGACTTTTACTTAGCGAACGGCGAGATCATTACCTAGTGTTTAGATACATACGTGTGTCTATAGGTTTTTCGGTATACATCATATATGGTTGCATTTGATATCATAGCATGGTCATGGTTGGCATGCATCATGTGTCATATTTGAGAGAGTTATGATGATAGTATGACATGGAGATTTGTTTATTCATTTGCTGAGGATTATATATTTTTATCAATTATGACATATTATCTACTTTTTATTTATGTATTATTGAGGAACATTCACATACTCATTCATGACCTGATGCTCTTTCTGATTCATATTATCTAGTACATAATTTACTCTCTATTTGACATCACTTTGGTTCGGGATAAGGTCTATTCACTTAGCGTTTTGCTCATAAATCTCTTTATTTCTTTTCTAACCCCTCAGATATGTGGTACATGATAACGACTTGAGATATCCTGAGAAGATATTTTAGATTGATGAAGTGAGCTATATGTGTGAGATGGTATAGATGATAATTTGTATAGAAATTGAGTTGTACCATTGTTTGTTATATTTGTACTATATTATATCATACGATGATTTGTATAATACATGTCAGATTATAGTGTACTCGTGTATCAATTATTTTAATTGTATCTTGATAGTTTGTCGCGGTCTATGTGGGTCTTGCTATATTATGTAGTGGTCTAGTGTATATTATTGTGGATTTAGATATTCATATATTAATAG
This sequence comes from Typha latifolia, assembly GCF_019914945.1. Lineage (NCBI taxonomy): Eukaryota > Viridiplantae > Streptophyta > Magnoliopsida > Poales > Typhaceae > Typha > Typha latifolia. The sequence continues at coordinate 10,669,435 of NC_133086.1, read as the reverse complement.
GTTTATTTGGTTGATAGTATGATTTATTTGGTGTTCGATTATGTGAGCATAAATATGTTAGCTGATTTTATTTGATGATGTCATGAATATATGTGCATAAGAGTGTATCTATGCGCGACAGGCCCCACCAGGCACTGTCGTGGGCCTTTGCGCATCTTTGTGTGGGCGCGTGGGCGGTGATACACTTAGTTAGAATAATTTCTCATTGCATTAGTTGTTTACTTTTATTGAAATAAAATTCCTGTAAGTCGCGTTCGAACGCAGGTGGGGTCGCATTCGAACGATGGTGGGGTCGCGTTCGAATGCCCTTGCGAACGTCTGCATCAAGTTCGCAAATACAGATAACGCATATTGACGTATTCGAACGTGATCGGGCGGTTCGAACACCCGCGTTTGAACGCCTGCATCGCGTTCGCACATACATAGAACGCCTTTTGATGCGTTCGAATGTGATCGATGGGAATCCTCTAGAATTAGGGTTTCATATTGTTTTAGGACTTGTTGGCTAGCCTCTATAAATATGTGGATGCCAGCTAACTTCATTATGCTATTGGATTATTAAATTTTTGCCTCTTATCTTCTCTCTAGACTTCTCCCTCTTCCCTCTTCACTATACTTCCACCTCTATCGTTGGCAATGTTTCTCCTAACTTCTAATCTCTCTCGATTGTCGAGCCACCCCTTTTCTTTGGGATCTCGACCACTTCGTTTCTTCCCCTATATTCCTAAATCACATCCACAGTCCACCTTCATCTCCATATTCATCTAGAACCTTAACATCCACTCCACCCGTCACCACCACCCTCACCCACGTTATTCCGTATTTTCGTCCCTTCTATAGTTCAAATCTGCAAAGGGCGTAAATACAAAAGTTATAGATTAGGACGTTATGGATCTAACTCAATTGGTTCGTAATTTTCTAACTATCAAAGAATATTTGACAAATATTTTTCCATGGTTGCATGGGTGATTCCTATAATACAATCATATCTTGAAGGAATAGTTGCGTAGCCTATCTTTCGCGAACCCGACAATGCTATTTGGGGAGAACCGCACGATTGGACTTTCCAAAATTCCAAGGCGGTGATCCAACGGATTGGGTGTTTCAAGTTGAACAATATTTTGATTGTCAAGGTACAATGGAAGATGCAAAAGTACATATGGCAAGCTTTCACCTCCAAGAAACGGCATTGTATTAGTATAGATCGGTTATTCGTGGTGGTGGATTTACCGGATAGGCTAATTTTATAGGAGGATTACACGCAGATTTGGGACAGCGGCATATGAAGATTTTGCTGCCACGTTAAGTAAGATAGTTCAAAGAATAACTGTATTGGAGTACCAAGCTGAGTTTGAAAGAGTTAGTAGTCGTTGTGAGCCACCTTGACCCGAACGAACATTGATGACAATATTTATTTTAGGGCTGCGGGATGAGATACAAGCGGATGTTCATGCTCTATGTCCTACTACTCTTGAGGAGGCCTTAAGAAAGCCGTAAGGATGGAACAAAAGCAGATGGCTCTAAGGATGGCAGCGAAAATAAATTAGGGCAACCGAGACGGGCGATTTACATCTAGAACGCCGGTTGGAAATTCTTCGATGTCAAAAATAGCGGCTGCGAGTACTAGACCACGACCACCTTTGAGACCTTCTTCCGATGTTAGAGGAGGCAAAAGACCCCCCGTTCGAACTCTCACACCTGCCCAAGTGGAGGAGCGAAGAGCGAAGGGCCTTTGCTTTCGATGTGATGAGTGTTTCACCCCGTCATCGGTGTTCTAAACCGATCGAGAGTGTGATGCTTATAGATGGTCTTGAGAAGGATGATGAGGTTGTTGATGATGTAGACTGTCGGAGGAGGTCCATGAGGAGGCCATTGAGGAGGGCGTGAAGGAAGATATCCAAGCTGAAATATTTTCGGGTACTTACTGCGCCGAGGGCGTTACGAGTAGATGGACTCATTAGAAAGCATTGTGTACATATCCTCATCGATTCGGGAGTACACACAACTTTCTAGACGAGAGGTTAGTGAGGAGATTGGGTTTGGATGTCGACCGACCACGGGATTTGATGTTGCTATTAGAGATGGCACGAAGCTTAAGGCGGAGAGCTTGTGTCGGCATTTGGGTCGATATACGGATGCAAGGACACGACATCATTGTGGACTTGTATCCGTTGGTCTTGCAAGAGCAGACATTGTCCTTTGTACTTAGTGGTTATAGAGTTTGGGACACGTCACACTTGATTTCCAGAGCATGTCGATGAAATTTAAACAGGAAAATAAAGATGTGTGGCTAGATGGTGTTTGGTCTCTACCGATTCCTATGATGCAGCCTATGATAGGGCTGCCTTGTGCGTATGATTTGGCCTATCTTCTTTAGTTAGGACCAGTAGGAGATGAGCCTCAAACGACTTCGGTACTACCATTGAATTGTCTAATTTATTAGATAACTTTTCTAGACTGTTCAAGGAGCCGCAGGAGTTACTGTCGAGGAGAGCAGCAGACCATCGCATATAAATTATACCTGGTATTTTTTAGTAAGCTTGTTGGACGAGCTTGCAAGGGTGACTATATTTAGTAAGCTTGACTTGAGGACCAGGTATCATCAAATTAGAGTTCACCGCGAGATGTGCACAAAATTGTATTTCGAGACTCCAGGCAGAGCATTACGAGTTCCGGGTGATGCCTTTTAGTCTCACCAATGCTCCAGCTACCTTTCAAGGCCTCATGAATTATATATTTCGGCCTCTTTTGCGAAGATATATCTTGGTATTTTTTGACGATATTTTGGTGTATAACAGTACTGAATTGGAGCGTTGGTGACATTTGGAGAATATGCTAAATTTGTTGAAGCAAAACCAATTAAAGATCAAGAAGTCCAAGTGCCTATGGGGAGTACCACAGGTGGAGTATTTAGGCCACATTATTTCAGCAAATGGTGTAGCGGCGGATCCTGAAAAGGTTGCATATATGACCCTTGGCCTATTCCTACTACTACCACTGGATTGAGAGGATTTTTAGGGTTGACCTGATATTATCGACGCTTCATCGCTAGATATGGCAAGATCGCCGCTCCTTTCACTTCTTTATTGAAGAAGGACTCTTTTAGATGGATAGATGAAGCCACTTCAGGTTTTGAAAAATTGAAAACAGTAATGACGACGGCACCAGTTTTAGCGCTATCGGACTTCACCAAAGAGTGTTGGCATAGGAGCTGTACTAATGCAAGGAGGACATCCCATAGCCTTTCTTAGTAAGGCTTTGTCATAAAAATCTCAGCAATTATCGACTTATGAGAGAGAGATGTTGGCAATTCTGCATGCGGTGACAAAGTTGACGCCTTATTTGATAGGTAGACGATTCATTATCCGAACTGATCAAAGGAAACTTGCATACTTTATGGGACAGCGCATACACACTTCGACATAGCAATGATGGGTCACAAAATTGCTGGGATATGATTATGAAATCCAATATAAGAAGGGAACGAAAAATAAAGCGGTGAATTCATTATCGCGCCAACCGGATACCACAGAGATTGCGGCCTATTCATCTCCTACCTTTCCCTTCCTTGACGAGTTGAGGTATGCATGTACATCTAACCCAGATATTTTGAGATTATTGCAGGAGGTGATAGATGATTCAGAGCGCCATCTAGAGTGCCCGCAAATGATGGACTACGGCAGAAATTATTGGAGCACTTCCACCATACTATAGAGGTTGGTCATGAGGGTGTCTTGAGGACTTATAGGAGGATATCTAAGAGTTGCACATGGCTAGGATTGAGGCGAGATGTGAGGAGTTTGTCAGGTGCTTGCGAAGTCTATCAAAGAGCTAAGGCAACCACATTGAAATCGACCGGATTACTACAGCCTTTACCTATCTTGAACCGTGTTTGGGAAGACGAGTTCTATAGATTTCATAGAGGGTCTTTCGTTGGTACGTAGTTATTTCGTTATCTTTGTGGTGGTTGTGATTGAGCAAGTATGCACACTTTTCGGCATTATCACATTCGTTTTCAGCCACGTCAATGGCTGAAATTTTTATTAGAGATGTTGCTCAGTTATAAGGCATGCCACGCACGATTGTCTCAGATCGTTATCGTATATTTATGAGTGACTTTTGGACTGAGTTTTTTATATTGCAGGGGACTTGATTGAACTTCAGTTCGGCCTACCATCTATATACGGATGGTCAAACTGAAGTGGTCAATCGAGGCATTGAGCAGTACTTGAGGTGCTTTGTTGGAGAGATGATGAGACGATGGTTAGAGTTCTTACCATGGGCGGAGTGGTCCTACAAAACTGCCTACCATAGCAGCATTGGCATGACTCCATTTGAGGTGGTGTATGGGCCGCACGGCTCTAATATTACGCGCTTATGATCCGGTGGCATTTGCGGATTGGACGGAGGTGGACTTAGCTTTGATGGATAGAGACGCCACATTGAGGAGGTTGCATGCTCATCTAAAACTTTATCAAAACTACATGAAGCAAGTTTATGATCGTAGCCATAGGGAGTAGAAGTTTGACATTGACAATTGGGTGTTTGTGAGGGTGCAACCGTATCGACGAGATGACCTTACATCTAATGCGAAACCAAAAGTTAGCACATCACTACCTTGGTCCATTTCGGGTATCGGAGCGTATTGGTCCAGTTACATATCGATTGGAGCTCCGGAGAGGTCGAAGTGCATCCAGTCTTTCATGTTTCATTGTTGAGCGCATTAGAGATCATGAGATTGTTGGATCGGTTCTACCAGAGCCATCAGAGGAGATAGAGATCGTAGAGCCAGTTCGAGTACTTGCTAAACGCTAACGATGACATGGTACCAGATTAGAGATGGAGATTCTAGTTGAGTGGCTTGGCAAGCTATTTGATGAGGCCACATGAGAGTTGGGGATTGATATCTTGGAGCGTTTTCCCGACTTTTCCCCTTGAGGGTAAGGTGGGGGAAGCGTGGTGGATTGATACACTTAATTAGGATATTTTTTTATTATATTAGTTGTTTATTTTCATTAAAATCAAATTCATGTAGGTCGCATTTGAATGCAGGTGGGATCGCGTTCGAACGCCCTTATGAAGGCCTGCATCACGTTCGCAAATACAGAGAACGCATATTGTGCGTTCGAACGCGGTCAGGCAAGTTTGAATATCCACGTTCGAACTCTTGCATCGCGTTAGCACATATAGAGAAGGCCTTGTGGTGCATTCAAACGTGATCGAGCGTGTTCGAACGCAATTGATGTGAATCCTCTAGATTTAGAGTTTCATATTATTTTAGGACTTGTTAGCTAGCCTCTATAAATATATGGATGCCAGCCAACTTCATTATGCTATTGGATTATTGAATTCTTGCCTCCTATCTTCCTTGTAGACTTCTCCCTCCTCCTCTTCACCCATCCTTCCACCTCTATCGTTGGCAAGATTTCTCCTAACTTCTAATCTCCCTCGTTTGTCGAGCCACCCCTCTTCTTTGGGATCTCGACCACTTCGTTCCTTCGTCTATATCCCTAAATCACATCCACAATCTACCTTCATCTTAATTTCCATTCATAACCCTAACATCCACTCTTTTTTGTCACCACCACCCTCACCCACATTATTCCATATTTTTGTCCCTACTACGGTTAGAATCTGCAAAGGGCATAAATATAAAAGTTGTAGATCAGGAAGTTAAAGATTTAACCCAATTTGTTTTATAATTTTTGACTACCATAGAATAGTTTAAGCATATTTTTCCATGATTGCGTGGGTGATTCCTATAATACATTCAGATCTTGACGGAATAGTTGCGTAGCCTATCTTGGGTTCTAGATCTTAATAATTTGGTATCGAGCTTATCATTGGTATCAAAGCTTATCACGTGCACGTGCTCATGCCGCGGGGGCGCTACAATTCAGGTGGTATCGAGCTTAGGTTTAAGGATGATTTGGCAAACCATTAAGTATAGTAGTTGTCGGTTTATTTTAGGATTCCACTAGTAATCGATCTTTACGAGTGGGATATTAATTGGTTGAGATAGAGATCTAGATTGTGATGTTGAGATTATTAAGTTTTGATTTTTGACGATTGATAGAGTTCTACCGTACCAAATTAATAGGTTCTAATATCAATGATAGGTCACGAAACAATTCCTTTAAGATTTTAATTTTTTGTAAAAAAGCGAGTCCATGCAGCGAGGAAAATATTCACCAACTATTCTCCCGTAGTCAAAAATTTCTGAGAACCAAGTGGAATCGATCCATAATTCTCGATATACATTTTTTATCTTTATGCCCTTCACCAGATTCGAACTACAAGCTGGGCGAAAACATGATATATTGCGAATGATGGTGGTGGTGACGAGTGGAATGGAAGCTAGGGTTATGGATGATAATGCGAGATGAGGGTGGATGGGTGATGTTGTTTAAGGGATAAAGACAAAGGGGAAGAAGTGGTCGAGATCCCAAAGAAGTGGGAGGACTCGATAGACGAGGAAGATTAGAAGTTAGAAGAGACCTTGCCAATGGTAGAGGTGGTAGGTTGGTGAAGGGGGAGGAGGGAGATTAGGGTAGAGAGAAGATAGAAAGGCAAGAAACCAATATTCCAATATTATAATGATTTTGGCTGTCATCCACACCTTTATAGACGCTAGCCAACAAGTCTTAATAACAATAATTAACCCTAATCCTAGTAGAATCTATTAGGTTTTTATTTGTTGGCAATTGTGTACAAAATATTCTAAGTGTATTTTTTCATGTATATGAGCTTTACACAAGTCTAGAATATCTCTGGTTTGAAGAATTACAAGATTATTAGAGAAAAGACGTCGAGTTCACACCGCGTTCACAAACGCGTTCAAACGTGGAATCTGCGTTCACACAAACGAGCGCGTTCACAAACGCATTTGAATGTAGCCGCTGCGTTCACACGAGATAGAGCCGCGTTCACAAACGCGTTGAGCGCAATGCTGCGTTCACACGGAGACGAAGAACGCGTTCACAAACGTGTTCGAACGCGGGTGCTGCGTTCACACAAACCGAGCTGCGTTCGAAACGCGTTCGAACATAACCTGAAGAATTCAAATTGTCGCGTTCGAACGCACCCGGGCCGCATTCGAACGCACCAACGAAGTTTGATAAAATTGGACTTTCGTGAGTGCGGATAAGACTTGGATTTGACTTTATCTTGGAAATCATATATAAGGATTGTGATGCCCTATCTTGAGGGTGGTTGATGAAGCATTATTGAAGGAGACTTCTTGAGGCTACATCGGTTCTTCAACTAACAAGATTCCACTCATCTACAAAACCTAATCTTTCGTCTTAAGGGCTATCTAGACGAAAGATCAATCTCGAGGTTGCGAGGTTGGACTTCAATCACGAAGTAGTGAATCGTGGGTTCTAGCGAGCAAGGCGAGAGGAACAAAGTCATTTGGACCGACGGGTTGTTTTGTGAGTCGAGTCTTTATCTTTGCTACTATTCTAGTGATCGGTTTTGATCCGAGTTTGGATCCGTGGTTTTTTTCCCGTTTGGGTTTTCCACTTTAAAATCTTGGCGTTCATCTCTACTTTCATTCTTAATATTTCTACGGACTTTTACTTAAGCGAACGAGTGATATCATTGCCCAGTATTTAGATACATACTTGTGTCTAGGGTTTTTTCAATTAGTATCAAAGCAGGTTCTGTCACCTTTGAGAGAGATCAGATAGCCATGAATTTTCATAGAGATGGACCATCATCTATTAGACCTCCTATCCTAGATGGATCAAATTATTGAAATTGGAAAGCTAGGATGAGAGCTTACTTCAAGTCTATAGATGAGCAGTATGGTTTCTTCGTTGTGAACGGTTGGAGTCTACCGGTGTACATGGTGGATGATAAACTTGCTGATAAACCGATAGAGTCATGGGATAGGTCAGACTATGAAAAAGTTGGATGGAATAGCAAGGCAATAAATGCAATTTTTAGTTGTGTTTCCTCGGAAGAATTTAGAAGAATCTCTACTTGTGAGATAGCAAAAGAAACTACTCACGAAGGAACTATGGCTGTAAAACTTTCTAAACTTCAGAGGTTGACTACTAGTTTTGAAACTCTACGTATGAAGGAGAATGAGACATTTGATGAGTTTTATGCAAAGCTGAGTGATATAGTCAACTCCAGTTTCAACCTAGGAGAGAAACTTGCTGAAAATAGAATTGTCCGTAAGATCCTTAGGTCTCTTCTAGAGAGGTTTCAGGCGAAAGTTACAGCTATTGAGGAAAATAAGGACATCGATTCTATTAAAGTTGAACAATTGGTAGGAAATCTACAAACATTTGAGTCTAGCCTTTCAAAACCGAGGAAGTCCAAAGAGATTGCCCTATCCACAGTTAAACAAAGTATAGAGGAGTCTGATGATGAAGGTGATTTAGATGTTGAAATGTTGGCCTTGTTCGTCAAAAAGTTTAATAAATTCTTTCTGAAGCCAAACATGTTGAATGCTAAAAAATTTGAGAAAAGCAAAGCATTTGTGCAAAAGAAGAATATTGCGACTTCGAACACAAGTGTGAGCAACAACGGTGTCAAACAGAAAAATAAGAATTCTAAGAATAAAGTTCGATGTTTTAAATGTTCTAGTTTTGGACACATAGCATTTAAGAATTCTCAGATCTCTGAAAAAGACAGGTATCGTGTTGGATACACTAGTAATTCAAATAATAATAAAACTGTCCTTATTTATGCAGGTATACAAAAGGAACAATATCTGAAGTCATCAACCGCATTTACAAAGCAATTATAGATGAATGCTTCTAAGGCGAAGGTGAATCTACAAGGCGCTGGTGAATCGTCAACGGCACCAAAGGTAAACTTTAGTCACACTCCTTGACAAAAGGTGAGTGGAAAATGGTTTGTTCTAACATGTTATCATTGCGGCATTCTAGGGCATATTCGACGTCATTGCAAATTTTTGCAAAAACCTAGAACTGCTTTTATTTATAGGATAAAAACAAAGGTCATATGGGTCAAGAAAAGTGATTTGAAATGTTATCTTTGTGCATATAGCTTTGAAAGCTTTAAATTTTGATTTGTAGTATTTAGACAGTGGTTGTTCAAGACATATGTCGGGTGACAAGTTGTTATTTTCTAATCTTGAAAAACATGAAGGGAGAGTTGTGACATTTGGATATGGTAATTCATCCAAGGTAATAGGTAAAGGTAATTCATCCAAGTTGTTATTTTCTAATCTTGAAATGAACAAAGATGAGCGCAGCGTCTTTGGAACCATACGCGAGTGAAATCGGATCATCCTTTGTCACAAGTGATCGAAGACGTAAATGAACCAATTAAGACAAGACGACAAATCCAAAGTGAGGTATCATTTACTTGTTATACATCTTCTTTTGAACCTAAAAATGTGAAGGAAGCATTGTTAGATGATTCTTGGGTTAATGCTATGCATGAGGAATTAGAGCAATTTTCTAGGAATGATGTTTGGTATTTAGTTCCTAGACCTAAGAATGTGAATGTCATTGGAACAAAATATATTTACAAGAATAAAAGTGATGAACATGGCAATATAGTTCGAAATAAAGCGAGACTCGTAGCACATGGATATACTTAGGTTGAGGTATAGATTTTGATGAGACATTTGCTCCTATTGCTAGATTAGAATCTATTCGTATCTTGCTTGCTATTGCTTGTCACTTAAAATTTAAATTGTTTCAAATGGATGTGAAAAGTGCTTTGTTGAATGGTACTACGAATGAAGATGTTTATGTAGAACAACCGAAAGGGTTCAAAGATAAAAAATTTCCTTCTCATGTGTTTAAACTGAAAAAGGCCCTCTACGGGCTAAAACAAGCTCAAGAGCTTAGTATGAGAAGTTGCCCACTTTTTCTTGGATGCGGGGTTCACTCGAGGGGAGTGGACAAGACATTGTTCATTAGACGGTCAAACAAGAGTTTAGTTGTGGCACAAATACATGTGGATGACATTGTCTTCGGGGCAACGAGTCGATCATTAGCTAAGGAGTTTGCAGATCTTATGCATAGTCATTTTGAGATGAGCATGATGGGTGAGTTGAAGTTTTTTTTGGGACTTCAAATTACTCAGTTGGAAAGAGGAATATTTATCGCTCAAACCAAGTATGCTAAGGATCTTGTGACTAAATTCGGTTTAGAAAATACAAAACATGCTAAAACTCCTATGAGTACAACTACCAAACTAGGTAAGGATATTTCAGGAAAAAGTGTCCATCAGACACTGTATAGGAGCATGATTGGTAGTCTTTTGTACTTAACTGCTAGTAGATCAGACATTGCATTTAGTGTTGGTGTGTGTGCTAGGTTTCAGTCTGAACCTAAGGAGACACATTTGTTTGCTGTGAAATGTATGATAAAATATGTCGGTGGCACGGTTGACTTAGGTATCTGGTTTTACGTATGACTCGGGAGCTATCATATCTAGATACACGGACTACGATTGGGCGGGTTCATGTGATGATAGAAAAAGTACCTCGGGTTGATGTTTTTATATTGGAAACAATCAGGTTTAGCAGCACGATAAGAAACAAAACTTGATATCTTTATCACTGCGGAGGCCGAGTACATTGCAGCGGGAAGTTGTTGTTCTCAATTACTATGGATGAAACAGATGGTCAAAGATTACGACATTGAACAAGATACTATGGTGCTTTATTGTGACAACATGAGTGCTATTAATATATCGAAAAATCCTGTTCAACACTCGCGTACAAAACATATTGATATCCGACATCATTTTATACGCGAGTTAGTTGAAGACAAAACAATAGCACTAGAACATGTTGAGACAGAGAAACAGTTGGGAGATTTATTTACAAAACCGTTGGATTTACGAGAGATTTGAGTATCTTCGTACTTCTTTAGAGATTTGTGCTTTCGATTGATTTTTGTTTTGGTTTGCATGTTTTGGTTTGCATGTTTTATTTTTATTATTTCTTTTCATTTCTTTTTAGGTTTTCCTTTCTCTGAAATTTTTTTTGGTTTTAGTTTGATTTGTCAAGAGTTTTTGTCATATAAAAAAATTTGATGCACTCCTAGATTCAATAATATACTCTTGACATATAAATATGATTTTTCTCTTGATTATGAGTTATTATAGTCAATTTTGTCATCTTGTAGTATATTGTATCATTTTGATTTATTCACTCTCTCGACTTCTATGATAATTTATTTGAAATTAATGCACTCATAACGTGTGTATATTCTTGAGTGAGCATGACATCATGAATTTTTTTAAATACCTCACTATTGACGTTGATTTGCGCAGTTTGACCTCATACTTAGTCATCACAAATGTGTTCATAAAAGATCAATGAAAAGGGCTACAATGAGTTTGTGTGAAAGCCATCTTGTTTAGAGTCCAGTTTGACTCAGTACATTGCTTGCAAATTAAATAAAATTCTTTGATGTTTATGAATATCTTCTTGCACATTGGTTGATATGTACTACAAGAAAATGGCTACCTACTCATGTGTGAAAGCCATCATTGTACCTATATGGTTAATATATAAAAATAAATAATACGGGAAAAATTCTGTTCGGTTATGGAGAATAAGTCGAAAAGTGCAAATTTAAATACTAAGTCGGTTTGACTCTTTGTGTTGTATCATTGTTTAAATAGGAAAGTTTATTTAAGAAGAATGTTTCATGTTATCTATGCTCACCTTGCATATGTATATTGTTATGATCAATCAAGATTAATTTAATTTTGGTGATGCATTAGAATTGATTATAATATGCTTTTGATGATCGATTGATGTGTATGACTTATTTCATTCGATTGTCATATTCTATGTCTTGAATCTATTTTGAAATTTTAGAGGTGCATCTCCAAAAAGTTTTTTGATTTTTCTTAGATTTTTACTTAAAAAAAAAAAAAAAGGGGGCATTGACGCAAATTTTGAATTCGAACGCGATGGGTGGTGCGTTCGAACGCGTAGGCGGGTGCGTTCGAACGCACTCGAGGATTCTTTATATATTGTGTCCGAACCCAAGGGTTTTCATCTTCCATCTTCCAAACCCTAGAAACTCTTTATTTTCTCCCTCTCAAATCTTTAAGATCTTGGTATTTTCCATCAAATTTCTCACTACAAACCCTTTTAGAGGGTAGTTCTCCTCTGGATCTAGCGTCTTTCGGCCGAATTTCTGAGTTTTTCTTCACTTTTTCAAGGTATGATCATCCATCAATTTTCCTATTTTTTATTCAATTAAGTCTTTTGATCTTGATTGATTTCGTGTGTTTTCGAGTTTTGATCACGTTAAACTTACTATCTTGATGTTTCTTGTGTGATTGAGCGTGATATTTTAGAGTTTTCAAATGAAAGATGGATTTCATTTAGGGCCTTCATGGTTTCTTGAATTTTTTTGGATTTCTTGCTATTTTTTGGTTGCTTTGAGCATGTATTGAACTTGCATCTTGTTTCTTTCTCAAGAATGCCTAGAAAAGCTGCGAGTTTTCAAGAAACCTAGGCCGCCTTCCTCACCTACTTCGGCTCCAAAGTTTTCTACTTCAATGGCTGCGGGGTGATACAAACATAATTTTGGCACCCATCACATTATACGTGAACGACCGTGGTCATTTCCGATTTTTCTACTTTGGGGATAGAACAGATATTTACTAAGTGAGGATGGTTATCGGTGTGTCGGATGAGCGGAAGCTGCTTATATGGAAGTTGTTCAAGAATTTTTTGTAATGCCACGAGTTTTAGAACGTTGTATTCATTCTCTTGTTCGTGGGGTGTTTGTATACTTGGACTCGAGATGTTATTCGCGCTGAACTTCGTCTTCCTGATGGTGAGTTCCAGTACCCCACGTCTGCTCCACTTCCTGATGTCGACGAATATGTTGGCACTATACTGATCAAAGGGAACGTTGGAAGGGAAACATGATGCCGCATGCGAAGGCACACGGTGGCTCGCATGCTTCACCTATTTTGTCTGTACAACGTCACCCCCAAGACTCGACATTCCAGTATTAGTCTGGATCGTGCATTAATTCTTCATGCAATGTTAACTGGAGTTTCTGTTGATTTGGCTGCGGTGATCTATGATTCGATTCTCACAGCTGCCTAGAAAGAAGCACCTCGTGAGGGGTTACCATTTGGCATCTTTATTACAAATTTGTGCACTCAGAGTGGGGTGCGTGTGGATGCTTTGGAACCTTTTTTTACTTCGCACAAGGTGTTGGATCTGATTACTCTTAAGCGGAGTTAAGCTCATGACCAGTCGTCTCCTCTCAAGCCGTCCTCTTCCGCCGCTGGTCGCTCCTCGCACCTCGACAATTCTGATGATAGCTCTGACAGTGACACATCTCACTCTGAGGGGGAGTTACCACAGTACTCTGAATGTTTTGATCAGCTTAGTACTCAAGTGCATGATCTCCATTCGGCCGTGAATGATTTACGAGCTGAGCAAGCTCGTCAGGGGACTGTCCTTGACTCTGTGTTGATGATTCTTCAGCGTTAGTTTCCTCCGAGTTCCTAGTCTTTGACATTTGTGGCAAAAAGGGGGAGAATGTCTAGGTGTCTAGGTGTGTAGGGGCATGGTAATAGGGGGAGTTTATTAGAGTCTTAATCTTGCTTATAACTTTGCTTGGAGAAATTGTGATCTTTGTCTTTTTAAGTACTTTTGAACTTATGCTCCATTAATAACTTGTGTTTGAATTGGATTGTTTATTCATTTCAAGTTATTTTCACTTGATCTTAGATTGGTATATGTGTATTTGCAGGGATTGATGTGCAAAATATTCTAGTCTTGTTGATTGCTCAATTTGAAGTCCTTGTAATATCTTGTAACCTAGGTGTTTCGTCACAAATTGCCAAAGGGCGAGATTGTTAGGTTTTTTATTTGTTGGCAATTGTGTACAAAATATTCTAAGTGTATTTTTTTTTATGTATATGAGCTTTACACAAGTCTAGAATATCTCTTGTTTGATGAATTGCAAGATTATTAGAGAAAAGCCGTCGAGTTCACACCGCGTTCACAAACGAGTTCGAACGCAGACACTGCGTTCACACAAATAGAGCGCGTTCACAAACGCGTTCGAGCGCACTCGAGCCGTTCGAACGCACCTGAGTTCAAGTCATGCTGTTCGAACGCACCGGGCCGCGTTCGACGCACCATGAAAGTTTTATAAAATTGGACTTTCGTGAGTACGGATAAGACTTTGATTTGGCTTTATCTTGGAAATCATATATAAGGATTGTGATGTCTTATCTTGAGGGTGGTTGATGAAGCATTATTGAAGGAGACTTCTTGAGACTACATCGGTTCTTCAACTAACAAGGTTCCACTCATCTACAAAACCTAATCTTTCGTCTTAAGGGCTATCTAGACGAAAGATCAATCTCGAGGGTTACTGAGGTTGGACTTCAATCACGAGAAATAGTGAATCGTGGGTTCTAGCGAGCAAGACTGAGAGGAACAAAGTCGTTTGGATCGACGGGTTGTTTTGTGAGTCAGTCTTGTAATTGCTACTATTCTAGTGATCGGTTTTGATCCGAGTTTGGATCCGTGGTTTTTTCCCGTTTGGATTTTGACACGTTAAAATCTTGGCGTTCATCTCTGCTTTCGTTCTTAATATTTCTACGGACTTTTACTTAAGTGAGCAGAGTGATATTATTGCCTAGTATTTAGATACATACTTGTGTCTAGGGTTTTGAGAATCCCGTCGATCGTGTTCGAATGCGCCGATCGCGTTTGAGCGCACAAAAGCGTTCTTTGTCGTGCAAGCGCGATGCAGGCGTTCGAACGCGCATTTCACGTTCTTTATTTTTGTAAACCTGATGTAGGCATTCATAAGGGTGTTCGAACGCGACCTATAGAAATTTTATTTAAATGAAAATAAATAATGAATAAAATAATAAAAGACTCTAACAAGGTGTATCAATGATATTGATAGAAATAATTTGTGATATTGATGTATTGAGAATTTATCGGCGATTAATAAATAGGAAGAGATATTACTAAATCATGCATTGATGTTATTTATGTCGATGTGTTATAGTTTGTGGAGCATAATATTGGAGATGTCGACATGTTCATATGATGTGATAAAGTGTAAAATTTCCTAAACATGTGGAGATATTTATTTATGCGAAGGATTATTATAAGTAGATTTGAGGTTATTACGAATAGATATAGCATATTTTTAGATTTTTGATCTTTTTATAGATACACTTGAGATTAGGAGATTGATATAAAAAGATAAATGTGCAAAAAGACTATTCTAATTTTTATGAGGGTTATAATTATTGATTGTGGATGGATGAGTAAGACATATGATTTTGTTTGGTGGAAAAGATATTAGGTGATGAGATATAGATGATTGTAAATTGTATATATAAAAGAATTTTTAGGATATTTGGTATGATAAATTATGTTTGTAAGATGAATGATTTAATAGGGATATTTGTCTAATAATATTGTTAGAAGATTAATGTCTCTTTTAAAATTTTAAGTTGATGATTACCAAATAGGGTAATGAGCATAGGAAATATGGCATGGATATAGTTATTAGATTATAAATAATTTCAGAAGTTGAGGCGTATTGTATATAGTTCTTAATGACATGATAGTAGGTTTGGTTTAGAAGTTGCTAATTATGTGAAAATAATTAGATGGAAAGAATGATAGTGAAATGAATTATATAGGGCAATGATAATTGCTAAGTTGATAACCCCATGACATATCTTGTATTGCAATGAAAATATATTTTGATTATTAATTTAGTTTTGGACATTGATTTAAAGGATAAGAATATTATAGCATGAAGATCGTGTATTTTGGGTGATGAATTTTAATTATAAATATATAAACTTATGTTATTATGATTATTAGGTAATATTAATAATGTTATAGAAAAAATTTTGATAACGCTATAAGATTAAATTGTTCAGCATATGTGGTGGACTTTGTATAGAGGTGTTAGGCTCTGATACCACTTTGATAAGCTCTGAAACCAATTGATAGGCTCTGATACCAAATAATAGGCTCTGATACTAAATTGATAGGATCTGGAACTAAAAGATCGGCTATGGAATAATTCCTTAAGATCTGAATTTATTATAGGAAGTAGTCTGCACAACAACTTTGGGAAAATATTCATCAGATATTCTTCGGTAGTCAGAAAATTACGAAAGAAATTGGGTTGGATCTATAACTTCCTAATCTACAACTTTAGTATTTATACCCTTCACAGATTAGAAATGTAGCAGGAACGAAAACACGGAATAACATGGGTGATGGTGGTAGTGACGGGTGGAGTGGATGTTAGGGTTATGGATGGGTATGGAGATGAGGGTGGATTGTGAAAGTGATTAAAGGAAGAAGACAGAAGGGAACGAAGTGGTCAAGATCCCAAAGAAGAGGGGGCTCGATAGTCGAGGAGATTAGAAGTTAGGAGAAACCTTGCAAACGGTAAAGGTGGAAGGATAGTGAAAGAGAGAAGGGAGAAGTCTAGAGAGAAGACAAGAGGCAAGAAGTTAATAATCCAATTGCATAATGAAGTTGGCTGCCATTCACATATTTATAGAGGCAAGCCAACAAGTCCTAAAACAATATGAAACCCTAACAAACCAACTAAACCAGTATTCCTTATCTTCTCCGATTACCTCTCGGATTAAGTTTTCGTTTTGTCACCGATAGAGATTCGAATCTTGAAAAGTCATGAATATCAAAGTTGTAGATCTAGAGATTGGCGAACTTATGGTTTGTTATTATTTGGATATATGTAGAATATTCTACGAATATTTTTCCAAAACTGCGCAGAGCTGGATTTAGCTAATTAAATAAAATCATAATCTACCAAGACGCTAACTAAACCAAATAATCAAATAAGATAATTAGACTCAATCCATTGAGCCTAATCTCCTTTTGATGTGATTCAATTTGATCCGATTTGTATCAATCCACCATGCTTCCCCACTTTGCCCTCAAGGTGAAAAGTTGGGAAACACTCCAAAATGTCGAGTCTCGAACTCCCATGTCATCTTATCGGATGGCTTGCCAAGCCACTCAACTAGAATCTCCACCTTCGATCTGGTACCATGTCGTAGTCGGCGTCTAGCAAGTACTCGAACTGGCTCTGCGATCTCTATCTCCTCCAATGGATCCGGTAGAATTGATCCAACAATCTCATGATCTCCAATGCGCTCCCTCAACAATGAAACATGAAAGACATGGTGCACTCTCGACCCCTCCGGTAGCTCCAAACGATATGCAACCAAACCAATATGCTCCAACACCCGAAACGGACTAAAGTAGCGATGTGCTAACTTTTGGTTTCGCATCGGACATAAGGTTACCTATCGATATGGTTGCACCCTCACAAACACCCAACTACCAATGTTGAACTCCTCCTCCCTATGGCTACGATCATAAACTTGCTTCATGTGGTTTTGAGCAAGTTTAAGATGAGCATGCAACCTCCTCAATGTGACGTCTCTATCCATCAATGCTAAGTCCACCTCCTACAATAATCTCAAAATATCTGGGTCAGATATACATGCATACCTCAGCTCGTCAAGGAAGGGAAAGGTAGGAGAAGAATAGGCTGCAAGCTCGGCAGTATCGGGTTGGCGCGATAGTGCATCTACCGCTCTATTTTCCATTCCCTTCTTGTATTGGATTTCATAATTATATCCCAGCAATTTTGTGACCCATCTTTGCTGTGCCGGAGTGTATATACGCTGTCCCATAACGTATGGAAGGCTCCTTTGATCGGTTCGGATAATGAATCGCCTACCGATCAAATAAGTTCTTCACTTTGTCACCGCATGCAGAATTGCCAACTCTCTCTCATAAATCGATAATTGCTGAGAATTTTGAGATAAAGCCTTACTAAGATAGGCAATGGGACGTCCTTCTTGAATTAGTACAGCTCCTATGCCAACACCCGACGCATCACATTCCACAATGAACTCTTTGGTGAAGTTTGGTAGCGCTAAAACGGGTGTCTTCGTCATTGCTGTTTTCAATTTTTCAAAGGCTGAAGTGGCTTCATCCGTCCATCTAAAAGAGTCATTTTTCAACAAAGAAGTGAAAGGAGCAGCGATCTTGCCATATCCGGCGATGAAGCGTCGATAATATCCGGTCAGCCCTAAAAATCCTCTTAATCCGGTGGAAGTAGTAGGAATAAGCCAAGCAGTCATATTTGCAACCTTTTAAGGATCCGCCGCTACACCATCCGCTGAAATGATGTGGCATAAATACTCAACTTGTGGTACTCCCCATAGGCACTTGGACTTTTTGATCTTCAATTGGTTTTGTTTCAACAAATTCAGCACAACCTCCAAATGTCGCCAATGCTCCAATTCAGTCCTGCTATACACCAAAATATCGTCAAAATATACCAAGACATACCTTCACAATAGAGGCCGAAATATATCATCCATGAGGCCTTAAAAGGTAGCTGGAGCATTGATGAGACCAAAAGGCATCACCGGAACTCGTAATGCCCGTTCAGAGTAAAAAATTTAGTTTTGTATACATCCGTCGGGTGAACACTAATTTGATGATACCCGGCCCTCAAGTAAAGTTTACTAAATATAGTCATCCCTGCAAGCTCGTCCAGCAACTCCTTGATAACCGAAATGGGATACCGGTCCTTGACGATAATAGCGTTTAGTGCCTGATAGTTGACACAAAAAAATGTCATGTCCCGTCCTTTTTTTGCACCAAATAACGGGGATGAGTATGAGCTTTGACTTGGATGAATGAGACATTTCTCCAACATCTTGGCTACCATCTTTTAGATAACTTCTTTTTGCACATGTGGATACCTATATGGCCTCTCGTTCCTTGGTGCGGCCCGGGTACAAGTTTTATGCGATGGTCGCAACTCTCCTCGATGGCAACTCCTATGGTTTCTCAAATAGTCTAGAAAAATTATCTAATAAATTGGACAATTCAATAGTAGAACCTAAGCTCGTTTGCGGGTCATCTCCTTCTGATCCTAACTGAAGAAGATAGGCCAAATCATACTCACAAGGCAGCCCCACCAAAGGCTGCATCGTAGGAATCACTTAGAAGGATGAACACCATCAAGCCGCACATCTTTGTTTTCTTGTTTATATTTTATCTAGATGCTCACGGAAATCAAATGTTACGGGTCCCAAACTCTGTAACCACTGAACACCAAGGACAATTTCCGCTCCTTGTAGCACCAACGGATACAAATCCACAATGATGTCATGTCCTTGTCCTCGTATACCGACCCGGCGACACAAGCTCTCCGCCGTAAGCCGTCTTTGTCTCTAATAGCAACGTCAAATCCCGTGGTCAGTTCGGCATCCAAACCCAATCTCCTTACTAACCTCTCATCTAGAAAGTTGTGTGTACTCCCCGAATCGATGAGGATATGCACATAATGCTTTCTAACGAGTCGATCTACTCATAACCTCCTTGGCGCGGAAGTACCCGAATATGCATTCATCGATATTTCAGCTTGGATATCTTCCTCAATGCCCTCCTCAATGATCTCCTCATTGATACGATCCTTCCTCGGCTATAGGCTCACGATACCGGCTTGATACGAACCCTCTTTTGGTGCTATGGCCACGATACCAGATTATTACGATCTTGCACGGAACTTTGAGATCAGATCCCGAAATATCCTACCGTTGGATCGCTGTGAAATTTTGATATGATGTAGGCCCGGAAAAGAGCTTTCCAACGGATCTAGTTTGAGGCGAATCGGAGTTGGGGATCTCGAGATATCGTTCGTTTAGTGGACGAACGTCAGGATACTCTGTTTTTGGATTCCGTGGATGAAGGCACGAAATCCTGGGTAATGGTGGATTGTGGAGGGCCGGTGTTGATGGGGTGGCACCGGTGTAAAAGTGATGGTGGAAGGGTTATGGATGATGGAAGGGTTAGAGATAGCGATGGATAAATTGGAAGAAGGGGGAGAAGAGGGCCACTCTAAGGGACTAGGGTGATTGGCTGTCGAGGGGAGATTAGAAGCGGCGTCGCCGGGAGATTGAGGAACGAGAGCGAAGAAGACGAAGGAGGCAAGGCAAACTCAATTCTCAATAATCAATCCCTAATTTTGGTTGCCCTACACATACTTTTATAGGCTAACCAACAACTCAATCTTATCCTAAAACACAATCTTATCCTAAAACTCAATCTTATCCTATGGTAAATCCAAGCTCGAGACGACGTCGGTGAAGTCGAATCGTATCAATCCACCACGCTTCCACAACCTTGTCCTCAAGGTTTGAAATTTGGGAAGCGATCCATGATGTCTGTCTCTAGCTCCCATGTAGACTCGTCAGTAGGTTTGCCCAGCCACTCAATCAGCACTTCAGTCTCTAATCTGGATCCTTGGCGTCTTCTCCTACGACTTAGGACTCGAACCGGCTCATTGGAGCCATCTTCCTCCATTGGTTCGGGTAAGGTCGAACCCACTACATGGTTAGGCCCGATCTGGGCCTTCAATGCCGAGACATGGAAGACGGGATGTATCTGGTTCCTTGGTAGGTCCAATCGGTAAGCTCTTGGACCGATTCGTTGTAGCACTCGGTACGGACCATAGTACTTGTATCCCAACTTTTGGTTCAAAATTGGCCTCAATGTGGTGTCGATACGGTTGAGCTCGAACGAACACCAATTGATCCACCTCAAATTCTCGCTCACGTCTGCCTTTGTCATGCGTTTGCTTCATGCGGTTTTGTCTTTGTGGCTAGGTGAGTCTTGAGCCGTCTCAATGTTTCATCTCGATCGGCAAGCTCCAAGTCAAGCTCAGTCCTATCCGTCGCGCGAGTCTATCGTAGGCACGCAAGGGGGAGTGCGCCCATAAACCGCCTCAAATGGGGTCATGCCAATGCTTGAGTGATGAGCGGTATTGTATGACCACTCAGCCCGGGGAAGAAATTTGACCCAATCCTTTGGTCGATCCGCCACAAAGCATCGCAAGTATTGCTCTAGTCCACGATTCACCACCTCGATTTGGCCATCCGTCTCGGGGTTGCTTGAGGGGTTCGCTCTCAACTCCTCCATGAGTCGGACCAGATCACTATCCTCTGCACTGGCTCTTCGTAGATCTGAAAAGAAAGGAAAAGTGGGTGCGAGAAAAAGCGAGCTCCCTTTCTTTTGGAAGTTCAAGCAGCGGTTTACTTCCATCTAACAACACTCTCTGATCATTTCTCCAAAAAGTCAATGTGAGGCTTGTAAAATCAAAGGTCACGGGCCCCAAGCTCCGAAGCCATTGGGTCCCCAAAACAATATCGGCACCTTGCAAGGCCAACGGATAAAGATCCAATGTGAAAGTTTGGCCTTGCACCTTCGATTCTGCACCTCCACAAATAGAATCTGCTCGCAAAGTGGTGCCATCTCCAATAGTCACATCGAACCCTTCCGTGGGTTCCGACTCGAGCCCAATCTTCCTAGGGAGCCTTGCCAATGAAGTTGTGGGTAGACCCGGTGTCAATCAAGATTCTCTTTGTGGTCTTCTTGACTACTCCGTTCACCCCGCAATGTCTTTGGCGCCGCCGTCCCCGAATAGGCGTGGAGGGAGATTTCAGCTATCACGTCCTCCACGTTTTGCTCCTCAACTTCTTCTCCTCGATGTCCAGCCACATCTGCGCTTTCAGCTGCAAGCTCATCCTCCGCTTCCTCCAATCCATCGATGAGCATCACCGATCCCATCGGTTTAGCACAACGATGCCCTGGTACAAACTTCTCATCACAACGGAAGCATAAGCCCTTGGCTCTTCTTTCTTCTACTTGGGCAGGTGTGAGTACTCGCCAGGACCTCTAGGTGCGTACTTCACATCTTGGGATGGCTTCAAGGGTGCTCGAGGAGGTATCAATGCGGTAGAGCTCTTGGTACTCCGCTAGTGTTTCTGCCGCTATGTTTGGTAGAGCTTGATTGCGGCTTCCTTGGCTTGTCCAACTCTGCTTCCAGTGTATCTTCATGGCTCTATGCTTGTCTTCCATAAGCACCGCATCTTGGAAGGCCTCCTTTAGGTTCTAGGCCTTAAAGCCCTCACATCGGCTTGTATGTCACCCGCGGCCGGAGATGAAGGTCTTTGCGAAGTTCTTGATCCGTCCATGGTGGATGACATCGGCTACTAATCCTCTCAAATTCTTCTTGGTATGACCCAACCGTGGTCTTCTGAACCGTCTTTGAGAGGAGAGCATCAAAGTCTTCATAGCCGATACTCCAAATCGCCGTGTGATATCGGCGCAAAATTCAGCCCAAGTTTCGATGGCCTCAATGGCATTGGCTGATCGAAACCAATGAAGCGCCGCATCCTCAAGGTGGAAGCTTGCAAGCGTCACCTTGTATTCTTCCGCCGTACCTTGGTATGCAAAGAATTGCTCCGCCCTATACAACCAATCAATTGGATCGCCACCTTTGAACTTGGGGAATTCGAGACGCACGACTTGTCCACGAATGCCGTTGTCTCGTTCCGGATCATGCCCAACTCCTTGTCTAACCGGCGGAGGATGCACCATGAAGGGTTGATGATCCCTCCTTCGGTTTAGATCAACTCGCCGTGGTTCCGGATCGTATCGGCCCGCCCATGGATCTTGATCTCCAATGTGGTCTCCATGGTGATTCGCTCGTCGGATGGGTTCACCTGCAACTGGTCCTGGTGTAACCATCCTTGCTTGCCTCTGCCCATAGGGTGGTGGTAGCAGCGGCTCTTGTGGTTGCAAAGGCTGAACCGGTGAGGATTGATTCAAGGGGGTGGACTCGCGTCGTGGGGTCGATGGTGCCTTCCCGTTAGACATTGCTTCCCTTGGCGCCCGTAGTTCCCGCATCATCTCCATCATCATCTGGTGGTTGATGGCCATCTGCTCTGAAATAGACCCCAACATGGATAGAACGCTAGGCTCTTCCGTATTCCGATTAGATCGGATGGTTCCGCGGGTGGAAGTCCCTTGTCGTCTCTTCCTCCTCTATTGGGAGAATCTCTTCTTCATCATCACGCCGTGCAGCCATGGATCTGGTGGTCGTCATTGGAAGCGCTTGTCCGAGGAACGGTGGCTCTGATACCAGATTGATACGATCCTTCCTCGGCTATAGGCTCTGATACCAGCTTGATACGAACCCTCTTTTGGTGCTATGGCCATGATACCAGATTATTACGATCTTGCACGGAACTTTGAGATCAGATCCCGAAATATCCTACCGTTGGATCGCTGTGAAATTTTGATATGATGTAGGCCCGGAAAAGAGCTTTCCAACGGATCTAGTTTGAGGCGAATCGGAGTTGGGGATCTCGAGATATCGTTCGTTTAGTGGACGAACGTCAGGATACTCTGTTTTTGGATTCCGTGGATGAAGGCACGAAATCCTGGGTAATGGTGGATTGTGGAGGGCCGGTGTTGATGGGGTGGCACCGGTGTAAAAGTGATGGTGGAAGGGTTATGGATGATGGAAGGGTTAGAGATAGCGATGGATAAATTGGAAGAAGGGGGAGAAGAGGGCCACTCCTAAGGGACTAGGGTGATTGGCTGTCGAGGGAGATTAGAAGCGGCGTCGCCGGGGAGATTGAGGAACGAGAGCGAAGAAGACGAAGGAGGCAAGGCAAACTCAATTCTCAATAATCAATCCCTAATTTTGGTTGCCCTACACATACTTTTATAGGCTAACCAACAACTCAATCTTATCCTAAAACACAATCTTATCCTAAAACTCAATCTTATCCTATGGTAAATCCAAGCTCGAGACGACGTCGGTGAAGTCGAATCGTATCAATCCACCACGCTTCCGCAACCTTGTCCTCAAGGTTTGAAATTTGGGAAGCGATCCATGATGTCTGTCTCTAGCTCCCATGTAGACTCGTCGGTAGGTTTGCCCGGCCACTCAATCAGCACTTCGAGTCTCTAATCTGGATCCTTGGCGTCTTCTCCTACGACTTAGGACTCGAGCCGGCTCATTGGAGCCATCTTCCTCCATTGGTTCGGGTAAGGTCGAACCCACTACATGGTTAGGCCCGATCTGGGCCTTCAATGCCGAGACATGGAAGACGGGATGTATCTGGTTCCTTGAGGTAGGTCCAATCGGTAAGCTCTTTTGGACCGATTCGTTGTAGCACTCGGTACGGACCATAGTACTTGTATCCCAACTTTTGGTTCAAAATTGGCCTCAATGTGGTATCGATACGGTTGAGCTCGAACGAACACCAATTGATCCACCTCAAATTCTCGCTCACGTCTGCCTTTGTCATGCGTTTGCTTCATGCGGTTTTGTCTTTGTGGCTAGGTGAGTCTTGAGCCGTCTCAATGTTTCATCTCGATCGGCAAGCTCCAAGTCAAGCTCGGTCCTATCCGTCGCCGCGAGTCTATCGTAGGCACGCAAGGCCGAGGGGAGTGCGCCCATAAACCGCCTCAAATGGGGTCATGCCAATGCTTGAGTGATGAGCGGTATTGTATGACCACTCAGCCCGGGGAAGAAATTTGACCCAATCCTTTGGTCGATCCGCCACAAAGCATCGCAAGTATTGCTCTAGTCCACGATTCACCACCTCGATTTGGCCATCCGTCTCGGGGTTGCTTGAGGGGTCGCGCTCTCAACTCCTCCATGAGTCGGACCAGATCACTATCCTGCACGCGGCTCTTCGTAGATCTGAAAAGAAAGGAAAAGTGGGTGCCGAGAAAGAAGCGAGCTCCCTTTCTTTTGGAAGTTCAAGCAGCGGTTTACTTCCATCTAACAACACTCTCTGATCATTTCTCCAAAAAGTCAATGTGAGGCTTGTAAAATCAAAGGTCACGGGCCCCAAGCTCCGAAGCCATTGGGTCCCCAAAATAATATCGGCACCTTGCAAGGCCAACGGATAAAGATCCAATGTGAAAGTTTGGCCTTGCACCTTCGATTCTGCACCTCCACAAATAGAATCTGCTCGCAAAGTGGTGCCATCTCCAATAGTCACATCGAACCCTTCCGTGGGTTCCGACTCGAGCCCAATCTTCCTAGGGAGCCTCTTGCCAATGAAGTTGTGGGTAGACCCGGTGTCAATCAAGATTCTCACTTTGTGGTCTTCTTGACTACTCCGTTCACCGCAATGTCTTTGGCGCCGCCGTCCCGAATAGGCGTGGAGGGAGATTTCAGCTATCACGTCCTCCACGTTTTGCTCCTCAACTTCTTCTCCTCGATGTCCAGCCACATCTGCGCTTTCAGCTGCAAGCTCATCCTCCGCTTCCTCCAATCCATCGATGAGCATCACCGATCCCATCGGTTTAGCACAACGATGCCCTGGTACAAACTTCTCATCACAACGGAAGCATAAGCCCTTGGCTCTTCTTTCTTCTACTTGGGCAGGTGTGAGTACTCGCCCCGGACCTCTAGGTGCGTACTTCACATCTTGGGATGGCTTCAAGGGTGCTCGAGGAGGTATCAATGCAGTAGCAGCTCTTGGTACTCCGCTAGTGTTTCCTGCCGCTATGTTTGGTAGAGCTTGATTGCGGCTTCCTTGGCTTGTCCAACTCTGCTTCCAGTGTATCTTCATGGCTCTATGCTTGTCTTCCATAAGCACCGCATCTTGGAAGGCCTCCTTTAAGGTTCTAGGCCTTAAAGCCCTCACATCGGCTTGTATGTCACCCCGCGGCCGGAGATGAAGGTCTTTGCGAGAGTTCTTTGATCCGTCCATGGTGGATGACATCGGCTACTAATCCTCTCAAATTCTTCTTGGTATGACCCAACCGTGGTCTTCTGAACCGTCTTTGAGAGGGAGAGCATCAAAGTCTTCATAGCCCGATACTCCAAATCGCCGTGTGATATCGGCGCAAAATTCAGCCCAAGTTTCGATGGCCTCAATGGCATTGGCTGATCGAAACCAATGAAGCGCCGCATCCTCAAGGTGGAAGCTTGCAAGCGTCACCTTGTATTCTTCCGCCGTACCTTGGTATGCAAAGAATTGCTCCGCCCTATACAACCAATCAATTGGATCGCCACCTTTGAACTTGGGGAAGTCGAGACGCACGACTTGTCCACGAATGCCGTTGTCTCGTTCCGGATCATGCCCAACTCCTTGTCTAACCGGCGGAGGATGCACCATGAAGGGTTGATGATCCCTCCTTCGGTTTAGATCAACTCGCCGTGGTTCCGGATCGTATCGGCCCGCCCATGGATCTTGATCTCAATGTGGTCTCCATGGTGATTCGCTCGTCGGATGGGTTCACCTGCAACTGGTCCTGGTGTAACCATCCTTGCTTGCCTCTGCCCATAGGGTGGTGGTAGCAGCGGCTCTTGTGGTTGCAAAGGCTGAACCGGTGAGGATTGATTCAAGGGTGGACTCGCGTCGTGGGGTCGATGGTGCCTTCCCGTTAGACATTGCTTCCCTTGGCGCCCGTAGTTCCCGCATCATCTCCATCATCATCTGGTGGTTGATGGCCATCTGCTCTGAAATAGACCCCAACATGGATAGAACGCTAGGCTCTTCCGTATTCCGATTAGATCGGATGGTTCCGCGGGTGGAAGTCCCCGCAATCGTCTCTTCCTCCTCTATTGGGAGAATCTCTTCTTCATCATCACGCCGTGCAGCCATGGATCTGGTGGTCGTCATTGGAAGCGCTTGTCCGAGCGGTGGCTCTGATACCAGATTGATACGATCCTTCCTCGGCTATAGGCTCGATACCGGCTTGATACGAACCCTCTTTTTGGTGCTATGGCCACGATACCAGATTGTTACGATCTTGCACGGAACTTTGAGATCAGATCCCGAAATATCCTACCGTTGGATCGCTGTGAAATTTTGATATGATGTAGGCCCGGAAAAGAGCTTTCCAACGGATCTAGTTTGAGGCGAATCGGAGTTGGGGATCTCGAGATATCGTTCGTTTAGTGGACGAACGTCAGGATACTCTGTTTTTGGATTCCGTGGATGAAGGCACGAAATCCTGGGTAATGGTGGATTGTGGAGGGCCGGTGTTGATGGGGTGGCACCGGTGTAAAAGTGATGGTGGAAGGGTTATGGATGATGGAAGGGTTAGAGATAGCGATGGATAAATTGGAAGAAGGGGAGAAAGGGCCACTCCTAAGGGACTAGGGTGATTGGCTGTCGAGGGAGATTAGAAAGCGGCGTCGCCGGGGAGATTGAGGAACGGAGCGAAGAAGACGAAGGAGGCAAGGCAAACTCAATTCTCAATAATCAATCCCTAATTTTGGTTGCCCTACACATACTTTTATAGGCTAACCAACAACTCAATCTTATCCTAAAACACAATCTTATCCTAAAACTCAATCTTATCCTATGGTAAATCCAAGCTCGAGACGACGTCGGTGAAGTCTGAATCGTATCACTCATGTGTCTCCTCTGGACACTCTCCATCATCAACTACCTCATCATCGTCCTTAGGACCATCGATAAGCATCACACTCCCGATTGGTTTAGAACAC
Source organism: Typha latifolia (assembly GCF_019914945.1). Taxonomy (NCBI): domain Eukaryota; kingdom Viridiplantae; phylum Streptophyta; class Magnoliopsida; order Poales; family Typhaceae; genus Typha; species Typha latifolia. The sequence goes on along the minus strand of NC_133086.1, from coordinate 10,642,082 downwards.
CGATTAGGGGTGAAACGCTTATCATATTGAAAGCAAAGTACCTTTGCTCTTTGCTCCTCCACCTGGGCAGGTGTGAGAGTTCGAACAGGAGGTCTAGTGCCTCCTCTAATGTTGGAAGAAGGTCTCAAAGGTGGTCGCGGTCTAATAGTCGCAGCCGCTATTTTTAAAACCGCAGAATTTCCAACCGGCGTTGTAGGTGCAAACCGCCCATCTCGGTTGCCCCAATTAGTTTTCGCTGCCATCTTTAGAGCCCTATGGTTTTTTTCATCCTCACGGTCTTCTCAAAGGCCTCCTTAAGAGTAGTAGGATATAGAGCACGAACATTCGCTTGTATCTCCTCTCGCAGCCCTAAAATAAATGTACTCATTAATGTACATTCGGGCCACGATGGCTCACAATGACTACTAACTCTTTCAAACTCAACTTGGTACTCCAATATGGTAGTCCTTTGCACCATCTTGCTTAATGTGGCAACAAAATCTTTATATGACATTGTCCCAAATCTGCGTGTAATCCTCGTACAAAAATCAGCCCATTCGATAAATCCACCACCATAAATTATCAATTTATATCAATACAATGTCGTTCCTTGTTGATGAAAGCTTGCCATCTAGACTTTTGCATCTTTCGTTGTACCTTGACAATCAAAATATTATTCAACTTTTGCATCTTTCGCTATATCAGGAGCGTGATGCTTATCGATGGTCCTAAGGACGATGATAAGGTAGTTGATGATGGAGAGTGTCCAGAGAAGACCCATGAGGAGACTGTGGAGGAAGGCGTGGAGGAGGATATCCAAGCTGAAATATCAATGCATGCATATTCGGGTACTTCCGCGCCGAGGACATTACGAGTAGAAGGACTCGTTAGAAAGCATTGTATGCACATCCTCATCGATTCGGAGAGTACACACAACTTTTTAGATGAGAGGCTAGTGAGGAGATTGGGTTTGGATGCTGAACCGACTACGGGGTTTGACGTTGCTATTGGAGTCGGCATGAAGCTTAGGGCGGAAAGCTTGTGTCGCCGAGTCAGTATACAGGTGCAAGGACACGACATCATTGTGAACTTGTATCTGTTGGCGTTGCGAGGTGCGGATATTGTCTTTGGTGCTCGGTGGTTACAGAGTTTGGGACCCATCATATTTGATTTCTGGAGCATGTGGATGAAATATAAACAAAGAAACAAAGATGTGCGGCTTGATAGTGTTCGGTCTTCATGATTCCTATGGTGGGGCTGCCTTGTGCATATGATTTGGCCTATCTTCTTCGGTTAGGACCAGCAAGAGATGAGCCTCAAACGAGTTCAGGTATTACCATTGAATTGTCTAATTTATTAGATAACTTTTCTGGACTGTTTGAGGAGTCGCAGGAGTTGCCACCAAGGAGAGCGGCGGACCATCGTATAGAGATTGTACTCGGGGCTGCATCGACGAATGTGAGGCCATATCGATATCTACAAGTGTAAAAAGAAGTTATCTCAAAGATGGTAGTCGAGATGTTAGAGGAAGGCCTTATACAACCAAGTCATAGCTCATACTCATCCCCCGTGCTTTTGGTGTGAGAAAAAGATGGGACATGGCGTTTTTATGTCGACTATCGAGCACTAAACGCTATTACCGTCAAGGACCGATATCCTATTCCGGTTATCGAGGAGTTGCTGGATGAGCTTGCAGGGGCAACTATATTTAGTAAGTTTGACTTGAGGCCTGAATATCATCAAATTAGAGTTCACCGGCGGATGTGCACAAAGCGTATTTCGGACTTCGGACGGGCATTATGAGTTCCGAGTGATGCCTTTTGGTCTCACTAATGCTCCAGCTATCTTTCAAGACCTCATGAATGATATATTTCGGCCTCTCTTACGAAAGTATGTCTTGGTATTTTTTGACGATATTTTGGTGTATTGCAGGACTGAATTGGAGTATTGGCGGTATTTGGAGAATGTGCTGAATTTGTTAGAACAAAACCAATTGAAGATCAAGAAGTCCAAGTGCCTTTGGGGAGTACCGAAGGTGGAGTATTTAGGCCACATCATTTCAGCGGATGGTGTAGCGGCAGATCCTCAAAAGGTTGCATGTATGTCTGCTTGGCCTATTTCTACTACTACCACCGAATTGAGAGTATTTTTTGGGCTGACTAGTTATTATCGTCGATTCATCATCGGATATGGCAAGATCGCTACTCCTCTCACTTCTTTGTTGAAGGACTTTTTTAGATGGACGGATGAAGCCACTTTAGCCTTTGAAAAATTGAAAACAGCAATAACGACGGCATCTGTTCTAGTGCTACTGGACTTCACCAAAGAATTCATTGTTGAGTGTGATGCATCGGGTGTTGGCATAGGAGCAGTACTAATGCAAGAAGGACGTCCTATTGCCTATCTTAGCAAGGCTTTATCACAAAAATATCAGCAATTATTGACTTATCAGAGAGAGATGTTAGCAATTGTGCATGCGGTGACAAAGTGGACGCCTTATTTGATAGGTAGACGATCCATTATCCGAACCGATCAAAGGAGCCTTGCATACTTTATGGGACAGTGCATACACACTCCGACACAGCAACGATGGATCACAAAATTGTTGGGATATATGATTATGAAATCCAATACAAGAAGGGAACGGAAAATAAAGCGGTAGATGCATTATCGCGCCAATCCGATACCACCAGAGCTTGCGGCCTATTAATCTCCTACCTTTCCCTTCCTTGACTTGCTGAGGTATGCATGTACATCTAACCCAGATATTTTGAGATTATTGCGGGGAGGTGATGGATGATCTGGAGCGCCATCTGAGTTGGAGAATTGAGGGCGATTTCTTCTTTGGACCGCGGATGCATTCGGGTGTTGGAGCATATTGGTCCGGTTGCATATCGTTTGGAGCTGCCGGAGGGGTTGAGAGTGCACCTTTTGTCTTTCATGTTTCATTATTGAGATAGCGCATTAGAGATCATGAGGACTGTTGGATTGGTTACTGCTTAGAAGTCATTGGACGAGATAGAGATCATAGAGCCGGTTCGAGTACTTGCTAGGCGCCGACGATGACATGGTACCAAATTGGAGATGGAGATTATAGTTGAGTGGCTTGGCAAACCATCTAATGAGGTGACGTGGGAGTTGGAGACTGATATCATGGAGCGTTTCACGACTTTTCACCTTGAGGGCAAGGTGGGGGAAGCGTGGTGGTGATACACTTAGTTAGAATCTTTTCTTATTGCATTAGGAATTTAGTTTAATTAAAATAAAATTTTTGTAGGTCGTGTTCGAACACGAGATAGAGTCGCGTTCAAACGCGTGTGAACCTTTGTGAACACCTTATGAATGCCTTGTGAATGCGTTTGTGAACGCCCGCATTTGAACGACTTGTGAACGCCTATGTCGCGTTCGTAAATCCCGAAGAAGGGGCTTTTTGAGTACGTTCGAACGCGATCGGGTGCATTCGAACGCGATCGACAGGAATCCTCTAGAATTAGGGTTTCATATTGTTTTAGTACTTGTTGGCTAGCCTCTATAAATATGTGGATGGCAACCAAGCGTATAATGGATTTGGATTCTTAATTTCTTGTCTCCTATCTTCTCTCTAAACTCCTCCCTCCTCCTCTTCATCATCCTACCACATTTAGTTAGCAAGGTTTTGTCATCGCTTCTAATCTCTCTCGTTTGTCAAATCACCCCTCTTCTTTAGGATTTTGACCACTTCATTCCCTTTGTCTACTTCCCTTAATCACTTCCACAATCCACCCTCATCTCCATACCCATCCATAACCCTAACATCCACTCCACCCGTCACCACCACCATCACCCACGTTATTCCGTATTTTCGTCCTTACTACAGTTTGAATCTGTGAAGGGCATAAATATGAAAGTTGTAGTTAGGAAGTTACAGATCCAACCCAATTAGTTTCGTAATTTTCTGACTACCGGAGAATATCTGACGAATAGTTTTCCTTAATTGTGCGGACTGATTTTTATAATAAATTTAGATCTTGAAGGAATCTTAGCGTAGCTTATCTTTAGTTCCAGATCTTATCAAATTGGTATCAAAGCCTAATAATTGGTATCAGAGCCTATCAATTGGTATCAGACCCTATCAAATGGTATTACAGCCTATCAGGGTGCCACACACCCCCTAGCACTGTCATAGCCAATCGGCTGTGACCAGCTGACCATGACGGGCCCTAGCGCCGCCGCCAACCCCCCACCGCCTCTCTCTCCTTCTAAATCTCTCTTCCTCTCTCTCTTTTTCGATCTCTCTCTCTCTCTCCCTATCTCCCCCCAGACGTCATCCTATCGGCTGAGTCGCTCGCGCGTTCACTAACGCAGTGAGCCTCCTCCCTCCTCTCTCTCTCTCTCTCTCTCTCTCTCTCTCTCTCTCTCTCTCTCTCTCTCTCTCTCTCTCTCTCTCTCGCTCGCTTGCACTCTTAGGCTCGGGCTCGCCGGAGCCGAGCCGCCGGTGAGAGGCCGGTCACTAGCTGGCCACTAGCGGCTAGTGCCCAGCCCGCCAACGCCAAGTCCTCCTCCTCCTTCTCCTTCTTCTCTTCTCTTGTGCTTTTCTTCTTCGTCTTTTCTTTTTTTCTTCTTCTTCTCTCTCCTTCTTCCTCATCTCTTCCCCCTTACGCATCGGTCTTTGGGTTCTTGAGCCCGGCACTATAGCGGCTGATGCTAGGCCGAGTCCGGCAACGTAGCAAAAGGGTTGCTCCCTTCTAAATTTTTTTACATTAATTATATGTTTTATTTTCTAAAATTTAGGTAAATTAGTTTATTTAGATGGTAGATTATTTTAATACTTTACACTCACTATTATAAGTATTAGCTAAGTATTTTAGTATAATAATTTATTAATTATAATTATAAACACTTGCATATGAATTTATTTCTTGTTTAGCCATTGCTTATTAGATTAATACATGTAATCATATTGATAATAATCTTATATTTTATATATTTAGTTTTATTAAAAATAATTAAATTATATAAGTTTCTATTAATGTTTATGTATACTTATACATACATATATTTAATATATATAAATATGTAATGTATTTCTAGCACCTTATTATTATATATTATTTTCCATACAATAAAATGCTGAGCTCGGATAATTATTTTATTAATGGATAATAATTATTATATGTATAATTAGTAACTAGTTAAGTAAAAGTAGTAGTTACTAAATAATTGAATTATACTTAGTTATTTTATGTACATGTATTTTAATTATATTATTGTATATCTGATTCTTTTATAGTTTTATATCAAAAAAGATTAATTATTATATGCCTATTATATAATTAGAATATGGTTGTCATAAGTATATATATAATATAAACCCAGTTATTTAGCCAAAATCAAATAAGTTATTATATTTTACACTAATGAATTCTAAATGGGATAAACGACTAACTTCATACTACTTAAACATTTTTAGATCCCGAACCCCCTTATTTGAGACCTTGTGGACCTTAAAAGCGACTAGTGACGGTTAATTGATGAACGTAAGGGAAATGTTTTTAGTATCTTCTAATCAGATGTGAGTAGTCTTATCCCATAGACGTCTTTCTCAAATTAGATTATATTATATATTATGTATATACATGTTTTGGTCTCCAGCATAATTATATGACTTTATTTAGAGATGATTACAGTCAAGCATGTTTTATCATGCATGTAATTAAGCTGATCTTGGATAAGAGTATGATGATGAAATATAGAGATGATTAAAGATGACTATACTATTATAATTTTATGTCGAGTTGATCTCTAGCATGAGTATGCATGTTATGATAGATTAGCATAGGTATGCATGCGTTGACTATATAATTAGAGACTATATTGCATCATTTTTCTCTTGATTCTTGTTCCACCTAAATTCCTGTTATGCATTGATTTGTTATCCTACTGGATATATGCATATGATCTATCATTTAGAAGAAAGCATGAAATGTGATTAATAGGATAGTCGATAGAAAGCGTGAGGATACCCGAGTGGGCGCGAGGGTTAGGGTGGCGCTTGGTAGATGATTGATCACTCGACATAGTTGCGATCTCGTGGCCTTACGTACGAGTCGTTGGTACGTGTGGGCGGTAGACATTCAGACACATGCCGTTTGCTAGGGCATATGTGGCGAGTTATCCTCATGAGGTTTCTATCAGCTAGTAGAGTGCCCGGTCTGGATGGATGTTAATACACTTAACGGATGGCAGGGTATGGTTATATTGAGATACTCCTTGCGGATGGCAGAGTATGCTTTGAGTCTTCGAGCATGATGTTGAGGTAGAATGCAGAGTGTTGATTGTGCACGGTGGACTAGTATGATGATGACATATATAGAAATGTTGAGAAATACATATGATTTCATTATTATTTGATTACACGATTATCGAGTGGTATACATCATATATGGTTGCATTTGATATCATAGCTTGGTCATGGTCGGCATGCATCATGTGTCATATTTGAGAGAGAGTTATGATGATAATATGGCATGGAGATTTGTTTATTTATTGTCGAGGATTGTGTATTTTTATCAGTTATGACATGTTATGTACTTTCATTTATGTATTATTGAGGAACATTCATATACTCATTCATGACATGATGCCCTTTCTAATTCATCCAGTACATGATTTACTCTCTATTTGGCATCACTAATTTAGGGTAAGATCTCTTCACTATGCCTTTTGCTTATGACTCACTTTATTTCTTTTCTAACCCTCTCAGATATGTGGTACGTATAAGGTGAGCTATAAGTGTGAGACGATATATATGATAATTTATATAGAAATTAAGTTGCATCGTTGTTTGTTATATTTGTACTTTATTATATTAGACGATGATTTATATAATACATGTCAGATTATAGTATACTCATGTATTAGTTATTTTAGTTGTATCTTGATAGTTTGTCGTGGCCTGCGAATGTCTATAGGATTATGTAGTGATTTAGTGTATATTATTGTGGACTTGGATATTCATATGTTAACGAGGTTTATTTAGTTGATAGTATGATTTATTTGGTGTTGGATTATGCGAGCATTAATATGTTAGCAGGTTTTATTTGATGATATCATGATTATATGTGCACAAGAGTGTATCTATGCATGACGGGCCCCATCCGATCTGTCACGGGCGCCGCGCGTGCGGGTGTGGGCGCGTGGGCGTGCACGTGCTCATGCTGGGCGAGGGCATTACAACAAGGGAGACTAATGGGATTTCGCCACCAACTAACACGCAACTAGCCTAGGTACATGTGACGGTTCATTGGAATCCCTAGTTATCTTAATTTTTAGCTTTTGCTTAATTATGCATTGTATTTCATTTTTAGAGCTTGAAGTCTTGTTAATTGCTTACTAGATAGTTAGGAAATATGATAGTTTCTGCCAAATGTGTAACAACCCAAACGCAAAAAAAAAAAATTTGGGCACGACGTGGTCGGCCACACTATGGCCGGCCTAGTGCCCATGCAAGCTGCTCATGCGGCTTGGGTGGTGGGGTGCCACACGCGCCGCCGCCGCTGCCCGGCCAACGGGCTACGGCCGGCGGGGCGGCACCTCATAACCCCCCCCCCGCCGCCTCTTCTCTCTCTCTCTATCTATCTATCTCTCTCGGTCTCTCTCTCACTCCACTCTCTCTCCACTCTCTTTCGCACTCCTCGTTAGAGCGTCGGCCGCGCCGCCACCTTCCCGGCCGTCTCCGTCGGTGAGCTCTCTCTCTCTCTCTCTCTCTCTCTCTCTCTCTCTCTCTTTCTCTCTCTCTTTCTCTTGCAGAGCTCGGGCTCGTCGGGCCGAGCGTAGGCCGGGCGGCCTGGGGGCGCTAGCGGCGGCCAGGTGCCCTCCCCGTGGCTCGGAGTGCAACGTCCTCCCTCACCTTCTCTCTTTCTTCTCTTCCTTTTCTCCTCGTCCTTTTCTTCTTCTTCTTTCTTTCTTTCTTTCTTTCTTTTTCTCCTCCTTCCTCAGCTCCTTCTCCTTCTTTCTGCCAGTGCTGGGCTTGGCCCAGCACTGATGGCAGAATTTATTTGATTAATTAATTTATTTATTTATGTTATTTATTTAAGTATTTTTCTTCTTAATTAGTGCAAGTAGATTATTTAGACATTAACTATTTTAATAATATTATATATCCTTCAATATAATTTTATTAATGATAATTTTTATAATTAATGATTAATTAGGTCTGAATATAGGTAATACTTATATTTATTTATTTATTTATATATATATATTAGATTAATAGATATATTTGTAAATTATATTTATTAGATTTATATTCTAATACCTCATCATATATATTTTAAGTATTTCTATTAATTTTATGATTATTTACGCAACAAATAAAATACTAAGCTTATTTAGTTATTTATTTATTATTTTATCGAGTAAAAACTACATTGTCCCTAATTAATCAAGATAGTGTATGAATTATAAAATTAATTATAATTAGACATTGTCTATACTTATAGTCATTTAGCCTTTTATTTTATTTTATTTTATTTTATAATTATATATTTAGAAATACTCTCATATAATAGGAAATAGGCCTCTTCTCCTTATGTTATAGCTAACATTTCATAATAATAATAGAATTATAGTATTTGAATCGTATCTATATTATAGCCCTAGTTATGTAATCAAAAATAAAGAAAAGTGATTCTAAACCTAATAAATCTTTATATTTTAATTAAATTAATTCTAATTAGATAAACAGTTAACATTATGCTACCTAAATATTTCAGATCTCGAACCCTTATTTGAGACCCCATGGACCTTGCTAGCGATGAGTGCCACTCGGTTAACTGACGGACGTGAGAGATGCGTTGTTTGTATCTTTTGATCAAACGGTGAGTAGTCTTATCCCCTAGACGTCTTTCTCAAATTAGGATATATTATATCTTATGTACACACATGTTTTGGCCTCCAGCATGATTATATAACTTTATTTAGAGATGATTTTAATCAAGCATATTTTATCATGCATTTGATTAGGCTGATCTGAGATATGAGTACATTAGTGATATATAGAGATGATTATACTATTATGGTTTTTATGTCGGGATGATCTCTATCATGAGTATGCATGTGATAGACTAGCAAAAATTTACATATGTTAGATACATGGTTAGAGTCGGCATTGCATCATTTTCTCTTGTCTTGTTTACCACCTAAATTCTGAGTTGTTTGATGTGTTGTAAATCTTGGATATATGCATATGATTTATCATATATAGGAAATCATAAAAGTACATGTGTATATGATGTGATGTGATACGATGTGATGGCTAGAACGGTATCTAGTTCGAACTGGTACTGGACATACTCTTAGCGTATGACAGAGTATGGTGATGGCTGATGGTTGTACTCTTAACATATGACAGGATACAACTATCATTGATATACCCTTAGCGTATGGTAGGGTATGATTACTTTCTTCTAAGATGCCCTTAGCATATGGCAGGGTATGATTTATCTACAGAGATACCCTTAGCGTATGGCAGGGTATGATTTATTTATAGAGATACTCTTAGCGTATGATAGGGTATACTCTGAGCTTGTGACATGATATATATCTAGTTTGGGGTCGGTACCGTAGTTCAGCATGGTGGATGATATTCATAGTTGAAACGGATGATTGTGATAGTGAAAGATATGTGGATTATATCGCTCGACATATACGATTATCTAGTAGTTGGCATGCATCATGCATCATCATTGATATGACTAGTATAATTGGATCATAATTGTTATACATGATATGTTGTTATATTCGGTGATGTTATTTGATAATTTCATCATGTGATATTTTTGGTTGAGGATATAATATGTTCATTCATATATATGTCATTGAGAATACATATATACATGCTCATACATGGCATTATCAATATATGATTTACTCTTTATTTGACATCAGCGATTCGAGGTAAGGTCTAATCACTAAGCCTTTTGCTCATGACTCTCCTTATTTTTTTTTCTAACCACCACAAATAATATGGTACGTGATCCAGGCTCGAGATATTTCGAGGAAATATTTTAGAAAGATGAGGTGAGCTATAGACGTGAGATGGTATAGAAGATAGTTTAATCGGATATTGAGTTGTACAATTATTTTATATTTATACTTCATTGTATAAACGATAGTTAGTATAATACGAGGTCAAATTATAGTGTACTCTTGTATTAGTTGTTTAGTTGTACCTTGATGGTTTGTTCTGGCCTGTGTGAGTTCGCCAGATTAATCAGTGGTCTAGTGTATATTATTGTGAGCTTCGATATTCACATGTTAACAGGTTTATTTGGTTGACAATATGTTTTAATTGGTGTTGGATTATGTGAGCATGGATATGTTAGCAGATAGTATTTAATGATGTCATGATTATTTGTGCATAGGAGAGTATTTGTGCATGACGGGTCCCGCCGATCTATCGCGTGCGCCGTACGTGCCGTGTGGGCGCGTGGGCATGCGCCGTGCGTGCCGTGTGGGCGCATGGACGTGCACGATGCTGTGCGGGCGGGAGCGTTACAAAATGTGTTTGAACACAAATGGTTGGCATTCGAATGTGGGAGTTTGAACGCACGATTCGCATTCGCAAATCTAACGACTTGTTTTGGGGTGTTAGAATGGAATCAATGCAAATAGACGGTGTTTGAACGCCTAATTCACGTTCACAAATCTAAAGATCTATTTTGGGGTATTCGAACGCGATTGGGGTGCATTCAAATGCACGATAGGAAAGTTGAGTCATAATAAGATTTTCTAGGGTTTTTGGATAATTGGCTAGCCTCCAAATATGTGGAAAGGTAGCCTCTTTTTATTATTGATTAATCAAAGGAACTTGGACTATTCTTCTTCTTCATTCTCTTCTTCTTCCTCCAAGTTTGGTTGACCTAGATCTTTCTAGGATCCACCATTGTTGACCATCTCCTCGACCGGTCATGCCCCCTTGACCCTAAGGAGCGGCCCACCTTCATCTCTATCTCTCTCTGTCAACCTAGCCATATTCCCTATGCCTTAATCCATCCATCCACTTCCATCCAAACCCTTGGTCGTTCTTCACCTCATTCACTAGCCTTCCCCACCTTCATCCACACCACTAGATCAACCCTATGTCCCTAGTCTATTCCTTGCAGTGCAACACTCTCGTGTTAATGAACCTAGTTTACCCATTCCATCTCAATTCTAGCCTCCCCTAGTGGTGATTGAAAAGCCGGGTGGTGGGCAGTGGTGCCGGAGCTAATCCGTTATGTCGATGATGATGATTGGCAAAGCATCAATGACCTTGATCTATTTACAGATGACCTAGAGTGTGTTCGAGGATAGAAGGGTGGAATAACAACCACAAGGGTTTAGATCCAAACCTAGAGTCGCTTTGTGACCTTGATAACGCCATTCGAGGTAAAACTACATGCTTGGATTTTCCAAAGTTCCAAGATGAAGATCTTACGGATTGGTTGTTTCAAATAGGGTACTACTTTGACTATCAAGGGATAGCGGAAGAAGCCAAGGTGAAGATGGTGAGCTTCTACCTCCAAGGGACGGCCCTTCATGGGTACCGATTCGTCATTTGTTGTCGAACAATTGATGAGTGGGCAGATTTTTAGGATTATATCTAGGCAATTTGGGATAGCCCACTATGAGGATTTCCATGCCATCCTTAATAAGATGATGCAGTGGGCAATAGTGTCGGAGTACCAAGCAAAGTTTGAAAGGGTGAGTAGCCAATGCGTTCCACAATGGCCAGACCTGACATTATGAAGCACTTTCATATCGGGGCTACAAGAGAAGATTAGGGTAGATGTGCAAGCTCTCAACCCACTTACACTAGAAGAGGCCTTTGAGAAGGCCGTGAGGATGGAGCAAAAGCATAAGGTTCTCAAGCATGCGATGAAAATTAGCTGGACCAGCGAGAGGGCCAATGGGCGTCGTTGGTGACCAATGAACTTGCTATTGTTTCAAGGACAACAACTGCTACTTCTAGGGGTTGAGGCCTCCTTTGAAGCCATCTTCAGATGTTAAAGGAGGCACACTATAACAACCACTTTCCTAACCTTACGATCACTATAAGTACAAATCCAAAGACAAAAGCTGGATTCTATCTCATGTAGAGAAAGTTAAGATTATCATGGATCTCCAAAGTTAAGAGGTAATGCGAGATTAAATGGTTGATGATTGCGTGCTTTTGAGATTGATAAAGATTTGGGATGGACAACAAATCTATTAGGATGGATCATGGAAGGGAAGGGCGAAGAGGCGTGGTGGTGATCAGCCTAGGGTTATGGTATAATGGTGGAGGTGACAACGGTGGAAGTCGAGGAAGTCGGTAGGAAAGGGATAGAGAAGAAGTAGGGTCGTTCCTTACGGTCAAGGGGTATAGCTAGATGAAGAGGAAGGCAGCAAAAAGATCCTAGATGATGGCTAGAGCTCTAAAGCTTGAAGATAGTTGAACAAAGAGGAAGGAGATGATCTTGCAAATTAACCTCAATAATCCAAGATAAAAATCCAAGTGCACACCAAATCTATTTATAGGTGGCTCACGACTCGACTAGACATGACAATAGGATCGTACAGGCTCGAACCTCATTGTCTAACATAAGTAAAAATACTTAATTAAAACACCTAAACTAGAGTTCCTCATCGTCGGGCGTTCGAACGGTCTTGAGGGCTTTCAAATGCCAATTTATTTTTGGCTCTCAAGGAAATACATTTGAATGCTGAAGGGTCGTTCGAACACCTATCTAATCTTCTACTCTTAGGAGATTGTGTTCAAATGCCAAAATGGTCGTTCGAATGCTAATTGATTTTCTTTGCTCTACGAAATTTGCGTTCAAATGCTTGAAGGGATGTTCGAACGCCCACTCTGAAATTGAGTCTTTCAGCTACTAGAACTTTATATCCTTTTAATCAAATCCTATCTAGCCTATACTACCATGCTTCTAATACACCTTGTTGAATTCTTTTCTGATTATATTAGTTGTTTATTTTCAAAAAACATAAGGTTTTCGTAGGTCACGTTCGAATGCAGGAGGGGGCGTGTTTGAAAGCCCTTGTGAATGCTTGCATGCATTCACATTTATAAAGAACGCAAATTAGGCGTTCGAACGCGCTCGGCCGCGTTAGAACGCTCGTGTGCGAACACCTACATATGTTCGCATCGATAGAGAACGTATTTTGTGCATTCAAACGCGGTCGATCTCGTTCGAACACGATCGGCGAGAGTCCACTATTTTTTAGGTTAATAATTATCATTTTGGCTTGTTTGGTTAGCCTCTTAAGGTGTGGATGGCAACCAAAATTATTATGATAAATGAATCTTGATTTCTATCTCCTTCTAGCCCCTCTCTTGTCTCTCTACCTAATCTCCCTCCTCTCTCGTTACCAACCGGCCACCTCTTCCGTTGGCAAGGTCTCATCTATCCTCTAATCTCTCTCGTCTGTCGAGTCCTCCCTCCTCCTTGGGATCTCGGCCACTTCTCCCCTTTCATTCTTATCTCTTAAACTCCACAAACCATCCACCCTCATCTCCACTTGATACGATTCGGACTTCACCGATATCGTCTCGAGTACGGATACACTTTAGGGGTGTCTTTGTTTCTTGTTTTAATGTTTAATTCCTAAGAAAATAAGTTTTTTGTAAGTCGCGTTCGAACGCGGGTGGAGTGTGCTCAAACGCGGTTGTGAACGCGGGCCTACATCATGTCTAGAGAGTGTGAAGTGTGCGTTCGAACGCGGTTGGCGAAAATGTACTATTTAGGGTTAATTTTGAATTGTTTGGTTAGCCTCTAAAGGATGTGGATGGCAACCATAAAGTTATTATTGCAGAATTGAGTTTTGCCTTGCCTCCTTCGTCTTCTTCGCTCTTGTTCTTTCGATCCCCGCGACGCCGTTTCTAACCTCCCTCGGCCAGGCCAATCACCCTAGTCCCTTAGGGGTGGCCCTCTCCTTCCCCTTCTTCCAATCTACCGAACACTTGCCCTAACCCTTCCATCAACCATACCTAGAGCTACTGCGATAATGGTGCCTCTAGGGGAACTCTGAGGCCCTCCCATGATGTGAAGTATACACCTAAAGGTCCAAGTCAAGCACTCCTTTGATACTCATAGTTAGAGTCTTTTCTTATTGCATTAGTTATTTATTTTCATTACAACAAATTTTTTATAAGTCGTGTTCGAACGCGGAAAGGGCGCTATTCGAATGCCGTTGCAAACGCCTACATTAGATTTGCAAAAATAGAGAATGCGAAATATGTGTTTGAACTCGGTTGGGTGCATTCGAACACGCTCGGGTGCATTCGAACGCCACATTCAAACGTCTGCATCAGGTTCGCATCGACAGAGAACGCCTTTTGTGCGTTCGAACGCAATCGAGCATGTTCGAATATGATCGGAGGGATTCCACTAGAATTAGGGTTAATAATTATTATTATGGCTTTGTTGGCTAGCTTCTATAGAGGTGTGGATGGTAGCCAAAATTATTATGCTTATAAAATATTGGTTTCTTACCTCTCTATCCTCTCTCTAGTCTCTCTACCCTAATCTCCCTCCTCCCTCTTCAGCAACCTACCACCTCTAGTTGGCAAGGTCTCTCTAACTTCTAATCTCTCTCGTCAGCCGAGCCCTCTCTCTTCCTTAGGATCTCGACCACTTCTTCCCTTTCGTCTTTATCCCTTAGACAACATCACCCATCCACCCTCATCTCCATTATCATCCATAACCCTAACATCCGCTCCACCCATCACCACCACCATCATCTGCACTTTATCATGTTTTCATCCCAGTTTTAGTTCGAATCTGTGAAGAGAATAAGTACAAAAAATATAGATTAGAAAGTTACAGATCGATCCAACTTAGTTTTGTAATTTTCTAACTATGGGAGAATATTTGATGAATATTTTCCCTCGATTGCGTGGTCTACTTCCTACAATTAATTCAAATCTTGAAGAGATCGTTCCCTAGCCTATCATTGGTATCAGAGCCAGGCAAACCTCAGACCTTCATTAATGGTGAAAACAAGAAAGATGACATCAACAAGGAGATCAATGGAGAACACACCGACAATGGAAGACTCAATCCACGATAACACTAACCGTGAGGCCGATTCTTTTGGGAGCGGCCACGGCAGGACCGAGTCAACCAACATCCATGGGTGTGAACATAGGCTTGGTGGATAAACTTAGGGGTATGTTTCAAACATTGCTGCATAGGGTTGATGCAATGCAGAATGATCATAATATTTTAAAAGAATATGTCATGAATCGGGCTTCATCATCTCCTCGACGAAGATCAATGCCTCAAAGGACCCGGCGGTGGGGCCCACCGTCGATACCCCACGGGTCTAGGTTCGATATGTTAATGTCAATGATTCTCTTTTACTTATTTCTACACATCATCCCCACCTCCGATATACAACTCAAGACCGAACGGTGGTGGAACTTGAGAGGTGTGTGGCTTAGGTGCACTTCATCGATGAAGATGATTGTCACTTAGAGGATGATGTTGATTCCTTTGGATATGGTGATGGGCAAGCTCAAGGATTTAGAGAAGGAGATCAACAAGCACAAAGGTTCAGATCTGAACCAAGAATCTTTCGCGAACCCGACAATGCTATCCAAGGAGAACTATACGCTTGGACTTCCCAAAATTCTAAAGCGATGATCCAACGGATTGGGTGTTTCAAGTGGAACAATTTGGACTAATAAATATTTTGTCTAATAAAGATAAAGGGGCATTTTAATAATTTGGACAAAGCTATGTTAAGTAGGTAAAAATTTAACTGTCTCATTTTAGTACAAAGATTAATTTAGCAATAAATAAATAAATATACAAATGATAAATTAATTTGGGACATAAGTAAAAATATAAAATATATTTAATTCTAAAAGATCATTAAGAAAAGGAGGGGTTTGTTCTCATGAATCATAATGTCGCCATTCTCCCAGAAAGCTATATTTAGCTTTGCCCTTTACGGCCATAAATGCATTCGACTAGTCGAAATCAAAAAATGAACCAAGCATAACCTGGAGAGCGGAAAAAACCCACCTTCGGATTATGTCCACATGAAAAGAGAATTAGAGATAAGCACATGGTCTCTGCACGTGCATTTTGCAACCTCTCACGTGTCTGACGGCTCTCCTCCGTTCAACGTCTACCACATGTCGACGGCGTTTGACTGTGGAAGCCGAACTAATTCGTTCTGGACAACGAAACTATTCTGATGGGGCCCACTATAGAATTATGCAGAAATCCTGACCGTTTATTTCATTATCTTCTTCTGATCCAACCATTCATCCGAGAGTTACACAGCCTTTCCAAAGGTCGCAGGGAAGATGGATTTAATGCCCTGTCAGCTTACCGGAAAAAGGTCCATGATACCGAATTGGATGGCTCGGAAGACTTATGAGGCGGTAAGGTTGACTTTAATATCGTGTAATTATTAACAAAAATTTATTTAGTAAATGCTTTTATATCGTGACAAAGATACTATTTCTCTAGTCTATATCTAGTTGACGGAAATTTTGAATTATAAAAAATAAATTGGATGGCTCAGATTCTCCTCTTTTTCACAAATATCTCATTTACGATGGACCGTGACGCGGATAGAATTTCCGAGTGCCGAGATGCAGAAGCTACGGATTGACGGTTCCGATGCTTCAGGTTGGAGAACATCGACGGGAAATATTTTCCCGCATGAACGTTCTATGCGGTAGTGGTTTACATTCCACGTAACGGCTTTCACTATTGCCTGATCGGATAGCCTGCAACTTTAAATGCAGAGATTTTCTACATTCGATTCTTGGCGAGCTATGAATGGCGAATATATTAACTGCAGAAATACAAGAGCAACTAAAAGCTTTCGATAGTTACTTCCTGCACTTTGAACTTCAAGAAATCCGCTTTCCCACTTCCTAAAAGGTGAATAGATGATGTAATATATTTTAGCTCAGGGTTTAATTCAAAAAAAAAAAAAATTTAGCTCAGGGAGCTTTCCATTTAACTTCAAAAATTTATTGGGTTAATCTTTTCTTTTTCTTCTCCGATCTCCGCTTTCTGTCCCACTGATTCGCGGCATCCCTTAGCGATCGAGCAGAGAGAGATAGAGGGAGGAATACTCGTTTATAAGGTGAGTAATTAAAGGTTAGGGTTCTTGCGGTGGGATGTCGGAAGAGAAGCCTCCGGTGGAGCACTGCAAAGGCGTCAATGGCCTGGAGAAGGTGGTTCTCAGAGAGGTCAGAGGAAGCTCTGCTGAGGTCTGATTTATCTCCCTCTCGATGGTCTATTCTGTTTCGAACGCTATGTCTTCGATTTCAGAACCTTTCTGAACAATTAGATCAGAATCGTCCGGCGTTTGGTCGATAAAAGATAGATCGGATCGGCTTTTTCCGGATCTGATGCCATTTCTTGAAACCTTGATTTGTTTTATGAAGATTCTTTGAGCTTATGAACTGAATCTGTCAGTTACTTCTGGTCGTTTGATTTGTTTTTGGTGCTTTAGTTGGAAATCTTCGGAAATGATGCATTTTGGATCCATTAGATCTGTCTGAGCTACATATCATTCTGTCTGATACGTTGATAAGTTAGGGATTTACGAGCCCCATTATCTGCCAAAGTTGTCAGCTTTGAGAATTGTTGTTCCTGAGCTTAGGCGCTGGAATTAAAATTGTTTATCAATTCTCTGAAGAAACAATTTTGATTTAGTACTTGTCTTGTTCAGAAAACGAATATGATAAAACATTACTCAAAATATCTTTCATCGGTCCCATGCCAGAGAGAATAGATGCCTGTAGGGAATATTTTGCCTTGTACAATCTAAAGCTTTAATCTATGGCACTTTATGTCAGGTAATTTTGGTTCATAATTTGGTTTATTATAGAAACACAAACTTATCTCTGATCCATCGTCATTATCTTTCTTGCACTGGAATATAAGTGCCTGAAACTGACCAACATTGGTCCATTCCATAAAGGTGCAAAATGCAAAGATGCTAATTGAGTTTAGATCCCTGTACTTTTACTATTGGGAACAGTGATGGCTTGTGAGCACCTTAAAACATGTGAGCATAGAGTCATGTTTCCTTGGAATTGTTGAGTTACAAATCAGAGGATTTCTTTTATTTTGCCGTCATTGAAGCATTTCAGTTTCTTTGAAGAACTCTCATTAATGTGTGAAATGCATCAATATACTGTCTCTTCCTTGATGTTGGAAATAGTATTATAATACTATGTTTCAAATGCATTTTGTAGGGTCTTAGACAGCTTGAAAATTCAGACCCTGAGGTTTTAATGCTCTTGTTTACACCAGGAAAATTATGTATGGTTAAGAGCATCTCCACTTTTATCCTTTTAAAAGGAGAAGCTCACATGCATAACATTTGAACAAGCGACTGATTTGTAGGTGATTATAAATGAAGTAATTTGTTAGGGGCATTGCATATAATCATTGTTGTTATTGGGAAGGTTTCTAAAAGATCATATAACATATACTTCTTTTAGATTTAGACTTAGTTACTAAGTGATCTTTCTCTTCATAATGTGTGGTTATCAAACAATTATAACATGTGGATATGGATATAGCTATTTCACAAGAATATATATGTGTCGCAACTGAATAATCAACAGACAATGTTTTTCCTACAAATGGATAGCAATTGTGCCATTTGGTTGTGCTACAAGGAAAATGTGAAATTGTTAAATGTGGAGGATTTTTTTTTTCTTTTGTGTGTCATGTAATAGAGCTGTTTGTTTGGGGAAATGGTATTTGCATAAGCACATCTCCAACTTATCCATAAACAGAGCTAACCATTTGTAAGAAATTGTTAGTCACCAATTTAAGAGCATAAGAAGTAAATTTGAATCTATAATAAAGAATTGATTTGGAGCAAATCCTAATTTGGTACTTCTCCAAATTGATAACATTTAGACCACGCGACTCGTAGGCCAATCCTCTCCCCACCCCTCAAATTTAATTTAAGTTTAATGAATTAAAACAGAAATACCTAAATTTGGTGCTCGCAACTTTTTTGGTAAATCGGGCCGATCGGCGGCTTTGGGTCACTGCTGCTCGTGCTCAGGAGCTCCACGATTGGCCTTGTGCCATGAATGTCTTTAGTGGGAGCTTTCGTGGCTCAGACCACAGTGGAAGCAACCTCCATCAACTAGAGTTTGAAGTATCTTTGCTTCCTAGGATACTCATCTTGGTGTATTTTAAATACTTTCATATACTATGAGGGTCCAACTGAAAAATTAGTGATATTACAGGTACATAGTTCTCTGCAGGCTCTATGTAATTTCATTATAACTATGACGTCACATATATTATTGCACATATTAGTGCACAGATGACATTTTAGAACAATTATCTGCTATGGAGTTTGATTGGAAGGGTATAATAAGATGGTATGATGATTAACTTAGATAAAATTGAAATGAGTAGTAATGAGTAGAGACAGTAGGCTGTCGATAAGGGCATAACTTATTTTGCTCTAATCATGCATAGTTAAATTCTTGTTAGGAGTTACTGTGCTTTTTCTTGCTGCCTATTAAAGACCTAGTGCATTAATAAGGCCCCATTATCAGGAAAGCATATGAGGTGTTAAGCAGATCCATTTATACTTTGAAAGAGAAACATCATGGCAAATCTTAACCATGTCTTTGAAACTCAAGGTAGATCAACCAAACTCGAAAACATTTTTGGAGTTCCTTGTTGGCAACATAATGTAGCACAATGTTTTAAAAGGCAGTGCACACACCCACATAAGCAATCACATACTCAGAAATGCTGAAATAGTTCCTTGACTGCGCATATGAGCCACATCGACATAGGGCTTAGGCTCAGTCAAGCCAAAAGAAACATACATGAGCACCATAAGCTATTGCCATAAATTTTAGGTATTTATAAACAAGTTAAGCATAAAATATATCTGATTAGCTACTTAAGTATTTGGATGTGAAATTTTAGATGCCGCGCATTATTTATTTTCATTTTAGTAGTTCTAATTCAATAATTATTTTAAAATACACTTCAATAATTTTTGGTATCTTGCATATCTGCTTGCGTACCACGTGTGCTATTTGGTGTCTTGAGTCTTGACCATACTGGGGGAACTTTTTCTTTTTTGTAACAATATGTAGCATAGGAAAAGAGAACTAGAGAAGTTATTTAACTATATGTCCTTCCAGTAGATTCATGTGCTCTTTCAGATTTTTTGTTTGTTTTTCAGGTTTATCTCTATGGAGGACATGTGACATCGTGGAAAAATGATCATGGAGAGGAGTTACTTTTTGTAAGCAATAAGGTACCAAAGTTTTTAAGTTATCGAGTAATGTTGTCCTACAAGATGACATTGCAACAATGATAACAATAAGAATATCAAGTCTTTATTCCCAACTAATTGGTGCGGTCTCTAATATGTGAATTTATTTTATTGATAAAATGAATTTGTTTTATTGATTTCATGTATTAATTGTAACTCTTTCTTTAACAATTATTTGTTTCATTGGTTTATTTTTGCACCACCTTGATTTATGGGCACACGTGTAGGCACCCAACTTAAAGTGGCCTCTTGACCGCCTATCAACCTCATAAAGTCTTTTAAAACCTTGATAAACTACTGGTGAACTAAATTGCTACATTGGATGATATTTTACTTACTTTAATCTGCAGAACATGAAGAGAATATTGTAAGATTGATAAGGAAAACAAACACTTTTCTTGTATCCAGTTATTCTGAACAGTGTTTCTAATTAATATTCTTTACTTTTACTTCTCTTGGGACATACCAATTGGCAATTGCTGAGATGCTTGTGTGGGAGTTAGAGATTAGAGATCATGGCTTAATGACCAACTCCATTATTTCTTTCTTTTCATGTTTTGTGACTGCATTAGCTATGTGAAGAAATAAATAACATGAAATAGCATTCAGAACCATAGTTCCCAGTTTCGGCCGATCCCGAGTGGGATCGCCCAAACGGATCGGGATTAGCTATCTAGGCTGAAACTTACTGGTTTCGGCCCTACTGCAGCAGCTACTACAGGCCAGTTGCAGTAGGCAGCTTTTAGTTGCTGCCTGCTGTTGCTGCTGACAGCAGCCGCCAATAGCTGTAGAGAGAGAGGGAGAGAGAGGGAAAGAGGAAGAGAGGAGACAGGGGGGAGATAAAAAAAAGAGATAATGGGATAGCTCGGACTAACAATTAGAGGGATAGGAAAGAAGAGAGGGAGGAAGAGAGATTTTTACTTTTTAGACTTTATATTTAAGTAATTATTATTTCTTATTTTCTTATAATTTTTTCTAAATTTTTAGAAATTTCTCAACATTTTTAAATAATATTTAGAATTTTATTTAATTAAAATAATCTGATCCAATATAAGCGGCCGATACGGCTGATGCGTATCGTTTTTCTAGATGGCCAATCCCGATCACGATACCGATTTTTTTAACCTTGTTCAGAACATACACTTTGTCATAATTAAACACCATAGAGCATAACTATGAAAGTTGCTTATTATCAATAAAATTATTACTTGTGGCTTTCTAATTTCTTTTTCTCTTTGTGCCTCTAGTTGGAGTACATTGTATAGTGGACCTTACAAACTCTGTTGTTCTTTATAGGGAAACTTTATAAAATTATTAATATGAAAATAATGATTAAATATCACGACAAGAGTTAAAGATTCAGAGATCAAGGCATATTAAATTGGCATCATTTATGTCTAATTCTACATATGCATGTTGTTTCATTTTCTTTCATGTATTCATGTAAATTATTTATACATATGAACTGAGGTGCAAACACAGAGAAATGTCTATGCATTTATCCTCTCACAAACATAGTTGCACTCAGGCATAAATGCAAATTCATATGTGCACAGTCCTATCATAGATTTTGGGGAATTTAGTACACATGTATCATGCATGTATTATTTGAACATTACTTCCAAAGTTGTTTTTGCTTCATTTGTTTTTTCATATTTATAGGATTCAGTGTTGTGATTAACATTCTTTTCATGGTTTTCTTGGTATAATTGAAACTAAGGATGAAGGTCTTTTTTTTCATTTAAAGGATCTATACCACTACCACAAATTGGCCACCTTTCCTCATTTAGCTCTTATTTTATCATGGTGGAGTCACATACAAGAGAAGGGAGGGCATGGCCCCCCTAAATTTTAAATTTTAAGCTAAGACCCTATAGAACTTAAAAAAATTATATTAGATATATTATTTCACACCCCTGCCGTCCCCCTTATAAATTGAAGTCTAGCTCCACCTTTGATTTTTATCTAAACTATGTACTTTCTTTTCCATATTTAGAATAACACTATAGCATTATCAAATTTTATCTATAGAATGTCGAAACGTAGTTAATTACTTAATTAACATGAATGTTGGTAAAGTAATCATGTAGATATGTTAATGTGTCAAGGACACTGCTTATGCTTATCTAAAATTGGGCTCTAGGTGGCTTATCTTTCACATTCCTCTAACTAACTTGGGAGAGATTGACAACTATATTTTTTGTGTCATCTGCCTGTACTATGCTTTTGAAAAGTAAAGTTGAAATTTATCCAATAGTTTGACATGCATATTGATGTTTACTCTTTGTTTAGTCAATAACCTGCTTCATTTTTTTTCTTTGTTCACAATAGGCTATCTTCAAGCCTCCAAAAGCTATACGTGGGGGCATCCCAATATGCTTTCCTCAAGTATGATGTTTTTTTATTGTTAGATTTCTAGTAATTTTCTTTAATTGGCTTTATCATATGGATTGTGGTAATAACTGTTTTATTTCAGTTTTCCAACCTTGGAAATCTTGAACCGCATGGATTTGCAAGGAACAGGATATGGAGTATTGATAATGATCCACCGCCATTTCCAACCACTACCTCTAATAGAGCTTATGTTGATTTAATCCTTAAACCATCCGAAGAAGATTTTAAGATCTGGCCTCATAGGTGTGTGTGTGTGTGTGTTTACATTATTTGCATGTTAACATTGTCCTATACTCCTATTATTAATGGAGTAAGAAATCAAGAATCCGTTGTTCTTCCATTTTCTCTTTGATTGTCATATTTTTGGTTTCCCAAAGTGGTATGCTGATAAGTGAGACCGACTTTTGCATTTTGCAGGTATGAATTTCGTCTAAGGGTTATATTGGGACCAGGAGGAGATCTAATGTTGATATCACGTATAAGAAATACTAATACAGATGGAAAGCCATTTTCCTTTACTTTTGCATACCATACATATTTTTCTGTATCAGATATCAGGTGAGTTTTCAATTCTTCATTTACAAAGTACAAACTATACTTTTGTATTTAATGTAGCCTTGTAAGTTGTGTTTTGAGAGATGACTTTGCAGTAATTTCCATGGTTTGAGATGTCAGTAAATACCTCTACAATATCCGTATCAATCATTACTATTAAAGTTATTTGGTTATATTTTATTTATTTATTTAGATATATGGTGACTTTGTATAAATAGGGTCAAGGCCCCCTTTATCATTTCATGAAATAGATTCACCCAAACCTAGTGCCTACCATATGTTCGACGGAAGTTCACTTGTCCTCAGCTCTTTCATTTAGTAGCACTATTCAAAGTTTTCGCTCACCAGGTGTTCGACAAAAGTTTACTGTGCCAAGTGCAATAGCAACACAATAACAGAATTATTTTTTAGCAAGTGCCCACATCTTTGTTTGAGGAAAAGTCCCACTGCGTTAAGCCCTCAAGTTTTTAGCGAACTGTCCAAATTTAATATTTATTTGGTAGTGTGTTAAGGTTAGCAGTACTGTTCACCAGGTGTTTGACGAAGGCTTGAGTTAGAAAATTTCGAAACACCCTCAAGGTGTCTGATAGGTTCTCTTCTAATAGCATCTTGTGTTTTGGTCAACTGTGAGAGCCTTAGCTTCACTAATGCCTCTATTAGTGCCACTACTTTCTCTGGTATGACAAAATCTTTTGATTGGTGCCTCAACCCTGCCCTCACCGCTCTTTCTTATGTTCATATGGCTGATGGGACTCACTATCTCATCTCTCACATTACTTACATCACCCTGACCACAGATTCTACTAGTCGTCTTACTTTATCTGATGTCTGACTTGTTCTTTGTCTTACAATGAGCTTTATTTCTGTTACTTAGCTTTCTGACTCTGGTTATATTGTGTCTTTCTCTTCTACTTCTTGTGTTGTGTACGATACATCAACAAGCCAGAGGATTTTAGATTGGTAGTTGAATATATGGGCTTTACTATCTAGACCGGCTTCATCTTCCTCCACCTAGTCCCAGTGTTTGTCTTGTTACTCTCTTATCTCCTTTCGATCTGTGGCATCGGTGTCTAGGTCATGTATCGAGTCAACGTCTCAAGATATTATCCAAGCCTAGATCTTTAGACAGTAGTCATTTTTCTTGTTTGTCTCCTTGTACTGACTGTAAGTTGGCAAAACATCGGGCCTTTTCTTTTCTTCTTAGTGAGAGTATCTCTGATTCACCTTTCGATCTTGTGCACTGACATTTGGGGTCCTACTCCCTTTTCTTCTGGTCTTGGCTTTCTCTATTGTGTATATTTTATTGATGATTTCTTTTATTTCATTTGAATTTACCTTATGCATCAGCATTCTAAGGTTTGTTAAATTTATCGTGATTTCTCTTCTATGGTTTATACTCAATTTAGTCGATCTATTAAGATCTTCCTATCTGACGGTGCTCGGGAGTACCTTTCCTCTGAGTTTCATTTTATTCATGCTTCTGTTGGCACCCTACCTCAACATATACCCCTGCTCAAAATGGTGTTGCCGAACGGAAGCATCATCATCTTCTTGAGACTACTACACGTGCTCTTCTCTTTGAGGCTTTTTTTCCTCATTTTTATTGGGTTGAGACTTTTCTTACTACTCTTTATCTAATCAATCGAACTTCATCTTCAGTTTTTGGTGGTGTGACCCCCTACGAGCATCTCTATAGTACTTCACCAAATTATGGTTATCTTCGTCTCTTTGGGTGCATCTGCTTCGTTCTTCTTTCTCTAGGTGAACGCAATAAGTTGTTCCCTCAAGCAGCTAAATGTGTTTTTTTAGGATATAATCCCTAGCGAAAAGGCTATCATTGTTATGACACTTATGCTCGTCATCTGAGGATATCATGTCATGTCACTTTTTTAAAATAGATACCTTTCTTCACCTCCGATACTTTGGCTCTCTCAGATTTATCTTTTCTGGATCTCCCTTGGAATTAAGCTCTAAGATCAAGGTAAATAATAATCCACTTAAGTAAAATTTAAAATTTAACAAATGTATAACATTGTATAGAAAGTATTACTCACATTATATATATATATATATATATATGTATTATAATTATTTTGAGCCTTATCGAACCTTATCGAGCCTATTTGAAGAGCCAGCTCATGATTAAGTTTGGCTCAAAATTATTTTAGAGCCTATTTTGAAGATCAAGCTCAGCTCAACTCATTTGGATTGGAAAGCCGTACTGTTCTCACATTAGTTGACTTGAGAGGAGAAAAATGTGCCCTAATCCTTTCTCTTACATTCTGGAGGCAAAAAATCTTTCTACTCCTCTCTCACGCTTCGATGGTAGAAAGCTTTTCACTTCTCTCTCATGCTCCAACTGTATCTTATGAATATCAAACTACAAATGTGAAGGTCTTGAATTGATACATCTGGTGAAAGCTGCATAATTTCAAATTGAAATCTGAGAGATTCATGATACACCACCCTTAATGTGAGAACTAAGCAGCTGATGTACATCATTTATGCAGAAGTTAGTATAGAAGTAAATCTTCTAAATGATGGGATCTTAAATTCACTTTCTGATATGAAGAATTACCTCAGGGAGGGCAAAAAAATAGTGCATTTTATTGGTACTTATTTTCCATGAATTGTAAATAATGGCACTGCCATCTGCAAATTATATTCCATGTGAAAAACAACACGGAGTCCAGTTGCTATTCAATATTTGGACGTCTGTGGTGACAGGCAAACCAGTGATGTGTTCATGCAAATGTATCTCCATGTTATAAATGAATCTAGATTCCTCTTGTTTGATTCCATATTGAATTTTCATCTTAAGCGATCTGACTTTTTTGATCCTTAATTTCAAGTTGATGTTTCAGTGAAGTAAGAGTAGAGGGATTGGAGACTCTGGATTACCTTGACAACTTACAGGACAGGGCACGTTTTACTGAACAAGGAGATGCAATTGTATTCGAATCAGAAGTAAGTAAACCAGCGAACTTGTTTTATTGTGATTCTTGTTTTCATTCTGAATCTTTTATTTTTGTACAGTTTGACAAAGTATATCTAAGCACACCAGCAAAGATTGCAATCATAGACCATGAAAAGAAAAGAACATTTGTCTTGAGGAAGGAAGGACTCCCCGATGCAGGTTCGTCTCGTACTGAATACTGATATCTTCTACGTTTATATAATATCTAGGAAATTAATTTCTTGAGGAAAATTCTGAAATTATTTATCAGATCTTGAGGAAAATCCTGTGTAACATTAACTGTCAGATGTACAACATCTTCATAGCTGTTGACAACAAATTATTTTCTTTTCCGTCTTCCTGCAGTTGTATGGAATCCCTGGGACAAGAAAGCCAAGGCAATGACAGATTTTGGGGACGATGAGTACAAGTATATGGTTTGTGTAGAGGCTGCAGCTATTGAGAAACCCATCACTTTGAAGCCTGGTGAGGAATGGAAGGGAAGGTTAGAACTATCAGCAGTCCCCTCCAGTTACTTTAGTGGGCAACTGGATCCACAAAGGGTTCTTCAAGGTTGAAGCATATAGTTCTTGGTCAAGTGATTCAAAGGTAAGTATTTATTCCAAATATGACCTAGTTAATGAATTGCAAATAACATAGTTGTATTTGTTGATCCAAGTTGAACAACTTAGTGGCAACATACAACTGATGCAAAAATGGTTCAGCTAGAACCAAGTTAAGGTTTTGATCTTCTGGGCAAAGTCAAAGTTAAAGTCACAAACCAAGTCCATGTCTGTTTAGGAAAATCAAATCCTACTAGGTTTAAAAAATTGATTAAGAATCAAACTTTGAACATTGAAACCAAGTAGATGGAAATCTGAATACTACTATAACTATGAAAACTAAACTCAAGAGCTGAGAGAAAATTCAAGAATAGAATAGAATATGGAAAGCTGGAAGGAAAAGTAGAAGCACGTCAAACACAATAATAATTTTATTTTAACGTGGAAAACCTCTTTAGCATTGAGAGGAGCGAAAGTGCGGACCCGCCTAAAGTCGATCAATCTGATTTCACTAAGCAATAAAAACAAAACTTACTTATAAACCCTTCCAAAAATTTAATGATTGAGTGTTTTAAGGTTTTGAACATGAACAATCTGATTAATTACTCTTGTGAGAAAGATCGTCTTCTTTTAGTAAGCACTCGATCGACAAATCAACCTCAAATGCAAGTGCCAATGTGGTGGTAGATGTCGATAAAGATGATGTCATTTCAACTTCTCTAGTACTGTTGATGATCAGTAACTGTAGCTCCAGTATCCAGCTAGCTTTTAAGTCTCAGACATATGATAATGACTCTCCTCATAATTGATAAGAATTATGCTTCATGGAGAATCCTAGAATTCATAGATAATTTACTTTAATTCTCTTGAGTTTGAGGTAGATCACTTATATAGAGGTGGGACATATCAGTATTTGAATAGGTTCAGAAATTTCTGAAATTTGAATAGGTTTCAGAAATTTCTGTTTCTGAACTGTACAAACAGTTCATATGCTGTTTCAATGGCCATTCGGATACCGCTATCTTGCACACATTGTTCAGATGCCATTTGAGTGTCGTTCAGATGCCATTCTGTTTTGCACCTACAGTCTGGAGTCTTTTGTTGTCTTCTGGACGCCAACCGGAACATTAACTCTGTGGCAGCGTCCACACGTCGTTTGACTGCCATTAGGGTGCTTACACCCAGCACTATCATGTGCATGTCGTTTGGCTTGCAGGTGGACACCACTCACCTGAAATTGTAGTTCATGTTGAATTTCAGATTTTTGCTTCTTTCCACTTGAATATTCAATTTCTTCGCAAGTAACATTCTTCCATAATTTATGTATCTTGATCGTACATAATTCCT
Source organism: Typha latifolia (assembly GCF_019914945.1). NCBI lineage: Eukaryota > Viridiplantae > Streptophyta > Magnoliopsida > Poales > Typhaceae > Typha > Typha latifolia. The sequence goes on along the minus strand of NC_133086.1, from coordinate 10,613,969 downwards.
AGATTATACATATAAATGAATTTGCCATATTACTAACAATATATATAATCTGCGTATATATATATATATATATATATATATATATATATATATATATATATACATATACATGCATTTCAGTCAAATTATTTTTGGGGTAGGAATTTTAAAAATAACGATGGGTAGACAGTATGATAGTTGTAAAATAAAATTACAAAATCTATTTATATGAAAGTTAAGAAAGGAAAATAAGGTTAATTTTATTAACTCTATATTTATCTCTTATTGTTATCTAATACATCAGTATATTTATTCCTTTCTTTTCCAACAAACACTATGGATGCATTAGGTTGCGGAGTAAGGAATAATTGAGATTGGAATAAAAGGAAGAGTTATTTCAAGATAAAAAGAAATTTTTATTCCAATTCCTCATTAGGTGTTTGGTTGGAAAGGAGGGAGAAGTGCCGAGATAAAAATATAGGATTAGATGATGTTTGATTGTTATAGCTGGAATAAAGATCAAATTGATCTTGTTCCCTTTTTTTTAGTTTAATGTTAATAGAATTTTATTTTTTATTTTTATTTTTATTTTTAAGATAGGAAATAGGTTTAAAATTATATACAAATTGTAATTTTATTTCATAACTATTATATTATCATATCATGATTATTTTTAGAATTTCTAGCCAAAAAATAATTTAATCTAATTCACTATTTTTGCAATATATAGATACTACTATCACAACATCAAGAATGGATATCTCATGTCAAAACATTTTCATTACAAACTTATTCTAATATATTATATTATAGTTACATTATAATTCGGTAATTTGGTAACTATATTATAGTTACATTATAATTTGATAATGTATTTTAATATATTATTGAGAGGGAAATGAAACACCCACGTCTTCAAAAATCACGTGAAAAAATTTACGTGACTCACATGATTTTGCCGGTGCAATATTCTCACAAAGTATTTAAGATACATTTAAAATACCATAACAAAGTATCTAAGATAGATCTAAAATACTATAACAACCAAAGCAAATAATCCGGAATTACAAGTATTATAGGTCTCAACAAGCCTCCAAAGATACATATGTCCATATAAAAACTTAAAATATAAAAACGTTCGTAGAGGCTATAGTCCAACTAGGAAGAAAAGAACAACACTAATAAGAAAATAAAACTACTACTCAATATCCGCATCCTCCACATTTAACTCTGATATGTTCTACCAAAAAGGCGGTGAGCACACACCTGATAAGTATAATCCAATAATAGTTTATGAACAATGTATTGCATGATAAATAGAAATGCATGTACATAATTAGCAACATATCGAGGTAAAGGTGTACAATATAATTTATAATAAACTTTCATTAACTCATAATACATAAGTGCATAATATCATCATAACTCAATGTGTCATAATTCACATAGCAACTATGTCAATGATGTCATAATCCACATAGTAAACATAATAACGAGGAGGGCTAGTTATTTAGCGGTAATATCGTTTGTACCAAGATTCCAAAAATCGATATCAGGATCGGGATTGGCCATCCGGAAAAATGATACGTATCGGCCGCTTGTATCAGATCGGACTATTTTAATTAAACAAAATTCTAAATATTATTAAAAATGTTGAGAAATTTCTAAAAATTTAGAAAAAATTATAAAAAAATAAAAAATAATAATTACTCACATATAAAGCCTAAAAAGTAAAAAAAAAAATTCTTCCTCTCTTCTTTCCTATCCCTCTAACTGTTAGTCTAAAGTATCTATTCTCTCCCACACTCTTTTTTTTCTATCTTTCTCTCTTTCTCACCCTCTTTTTTTTAATCTTTCCCTCTTTCTCACTCTCTCTTCCTTTTTCCCTTTCTCTCTTTCTCTCATACCCTCTTTTTTTTTATCTTTCCCTCTCCCTCACTCTCTTTTCCTTTTTCCCTCACTCTTTTTTCCTTTTTCCCTCTCTCTCTCTCCCTTTCTCTCCTTCCTCTCTCTTCCTCTTTCTCTCTCTAGTTGCTTTTGTTGTCGGTGTCGACAGACGAGCATTTGTCTCTTCTTCTTTGTAGGTGGTCATGACCACCTATCTGGCCGAAACCACTGTACGGGTTTCGGCTGAATCGAGATCGACCAAAGTGGAAACTATGGTTTGTACATGCCTAAGCGTATTTGCATATGACTGTTATCTATGACCATCAAACTAAGGACCCTAGTTGTAGGCTCATCATCATCAACATCATCACCGCTCTAGTAAATCATCGCACAAAGCAGAATCATTACTTGTATTCAAATCATCGCATGTAAGGGAAAGAGCTCACAGCTCAATGGACGCCCTAACCCTGCGTCATTGGGTACCGTTAGAGTTATAACCCTACCTCTTAAATATCTTTCTACTATCATCCTAGTCTAGTCTTCAAACAAGGCAGTGTAATCACCTGAATGCTCCACTAGCTAACGACCTCAGGTGTAGACCGCTAATAGAATAATACTATATAATATGCTCTACCTTTAACTCCAGTGAGTGGGTGAGAGGGGTATTGTCTAGTTGGGACTAGACTAATAATGACACGTGCATGTGGTGCCATCACTTCTATTACCTTATTACATCATGATCATCAAGATAATATATGTCATAACTAAGCATGGAGTCTATCATGAAATAAGTGATAAATAATAAATAATGCATGTGAAAGTAGTCGATAATGACATAAAAAAATATCATAACAATAATTACATTATTCGTAGACTAACATAGGATCTAACTCGCCTGAAATATTTTTGGAATCTGACTAACTCTCCTCAATAATCGGGCTCCTTCTGAATCTCGAGATTCTCTTCGTACGAAATCAATCAACCAATATGGTAAAAATAATTGTAACATAAGTAAGAAAAACTAATAGAGGTTTGAGCAATACGTTAGATTATACATTGGTGCTAAGGTTTTCAGATCTTGCTATGGGTTAACCAAAGACTATAAAATGAATCTAACATCCAAGTTTATGCTCTAAAGGGTAAACAGATTTTGATCCAAGGTCAATAGGGCTACTTCAACTCAATGATTTTTGTTAATTAAGAAGTGAAGAACATTGAAAGATTGGTACACTAAATCGAAGCACCAATATAGTCATTAAGAATAATGGAAAGGTCAAAGGAAAATTATGAGGTAATGGGTTGTAAATTCTTCTTTAGTTGGTATACTCATTGCGTTTAAGGTATTATAAGGCTACTGACATAACGAGGTTCAAGAGGTAGGTGACATATTACTTGAGTATCATCCTCAAACTCTTCCAAGAAGATTGACAAGGTAAACATGAGCTCTCCTTATGATCGCTATAGTCTAAGGTCTATTGAAGCATCAAATCCTATACAACAGTATTGCATAAAAGGGACTAAGCTAAAGGAAGTCGTATGAATGGACAGTGAGCAAATCTATTTAATTTCATAAATTATATGAGGCTTAGCATAGATTTTAAGCATTTCTAGCAAAGTATTTCTTGTTGGGCACGAATTGTTAGGAAAAAGCAATGAACCTCATGAGTCTATCTAGCATGTTCAATTATTATATAAAAAAAGGCTATGTTCTAAACTATACTATACATATTTAGTTAAATACTGCTACCTACAAATCGGTAAGTTCATAAGAATGAAAAGTCTGACCAATCTACACCTTCTACTCAAGTCCATAAAGAATAAGAATGACTAGACTGTTTAAACATATCAAAATGGCGTAGAACAAAGGACGGTATGAAGGAGGAGGAATTTTCATGTGCAAAATGATCAGTTATCTTCTATATGGTAAGGACCTAAATAACAACATAAAGAACAAATTATTATAAAAAAAATAAATAATTCTACTAAAGAATAAACAAAACCCCCTACCAGAATTTGTATGACTAGATTCTAAAGTGGAAGCTTGGCATGCAAATAAAATAAGATACTAAGAAGCGTTCTTCTCATTCCCAATTCTTGTTATAAAGTTAAAAGAGCTGTGTAAAGATGCCTCTTCAATCATTTAATTCAACTTTGCTCCTTTTATTGGCAATTTTCTTGTCCATTAGTTAGGGAAGTCTAATAAATGTATTTTGTTCTTATGTGACACTACTTATGCAAGCTAATCTTTCTGTTTGGTGCTCGTCTAGGGAGCTTATGGTAGAGAGGCAAGGGACAGTCAATCATGGGTGTTTGAAATGCTTCTAGTGGGCTAAATAGAGCACTAGAGTTCATCTGCACTATGAGGGAAAAAAATTTGGAGGAGTAATACCTAATTCACAATTTGATCTCTCTTTGACATATGACCAAACATTTAGTAGGCATGATTCTAGGATGATGGTTGGGACTGCTTGCCGTATCTTTTACATTAAAAACTTATTACATCTTGGAATGAGAGAATTAAAGAGAAATTAATAGAAAGGGAAGTGAAGGGGAAAGAGTAAATGTCATTGACATTCACCGTTGACAAAGGTAAAAGAAAATAGAAGTAGTTGTGAATTAATGATGTGCCCCTTGAGATATAGAGCATACCGGTGGATGAAATGATGTGCCCCTTGAGATCTGGGGAAGCCCAAACCATTCACAATCTCCTCTGGACATTCACGAGTGAGAGAGTTGAGAGTGGAGAGGAGAAGATGAATAGGTAGGAGATAATGAAAAGTGAGGGTCAGTTGTAAGATAATAAATTTTATATTTATAGGGGAGGGTGGAGGTTATGTTTTGTTTGGGTTAAGGTGACACGAGAAGTGTGGGAAGAAAAAAAACTGTAGAGCTCATGGCTAGCACGTCCTCTCTCTTTTTTTCTTTTTGGTTTTGGGTGTTCAGGTAAATTGGTCATTTGCATTTTGGAGATATTCTAATTTTATCCCAGCTAAAATCTAGGATAAAGATACCTGGATAAATGTCATTTATACTGTCTTCTTATTCTATTTGCTTATCTCACGTGTGGGATAGGTTTTCTAAAATAAAAGGGGTTTATCTTAGATAACCCCTTTTATTCCACCCTAGCAAATGAACCCGAAAAAAGATTAGGATAACACCATGTATTATCCGATGATAAGTTCATATTTTATCCCTATCCTAATAATTGTACATAATAAAGCAAATAGGATAGATAACTGCACACAATAAAGCAATTCCGTTTTCACTCGATATGGTGTGTGGAGGCCAGGATGAGAGAAGATTTACTGATTTCTTGACAGGAGAAAAAGTGTGTTTAATGTTTGGCTCCGGTAATTGCCCTATCGGTTCTATAAATTCCTATCAGGTCAGGGTCGCCCAGGATGAGGACATACTTAGACATCTTCTGATGATGGCCTTGTTTCCATTTGTTAAGTTGATAGTAGGGTGCTATCTATAAATTAGGATCAAAACAGCGGACTTGCTTTCCATATAAGTAAACAACAGTGTGTGACATGTAATAAAGCAAAAAAATCAGGGTCTTAAATTCAAAGTTACCTACTTTTTATGTCTTGACTTAATTACTATCTTCCCTGATAATGGTACCTTGACGGTGATTTAGCTCCAAGCATATCAAGGCATGCAAATACTCTTACGTATTTTTTTTACCTCATTTCATTCTGGCTTATATAACATGTTTGTCAATTGCTGTTGCAGGTCAACACTGTTTCACCTTGGTTACAGACAGCATGACTTTTTTATGAGAGTGCAATATACTAGAAGTCTTTTATTCCTTTTCCTCTTCTCTTCTTTTTGAAGCTTAAGGTTTGGTCCTAAGCATCCCTTGCCGGTGCAATAAGACTTGCTATCTTAGTACAATTCAAGATCTGTCGTGAAGAAGTGAGTCAGCCGTCTTTCAATATAAACAAGCAACCTAAGGAATTGAGCATATTTCCTTTTCCTTTACTGCTATATAACATAATTTGTGATAACTATTTGAGGCATGTGAAATTTCAGTTGATCATTTCATTGTGTCTTGGCTAATACACGCCATGTGATATGATATTTAGTTTGTTTAACTATGATACTTATTATATAATAAATGCTTCTGTTCTGTTTGTCCTTGATTGCTGATGTACTTGCACATACATTCTATCATATTGGAACTCGTAGGAATTTTTTATTATCAGTAAATTGAGCTTATTCTTTTTAAGTTTGATAATTCGAGCTATTTCCCCCTTTACTCAAAAAATAAAGGAAAAGGAAAAAAGAAAAAAGAGGAAACTCGAACAGTTTCCCTCTCCAATTCTTCTGATGTGTGTAGTAGGCAGTATACCAAAGGATTTAATAGGTTTGAACATTATACCTTTAACATGACAAATATTTCTGAAATACTTTATCAAAAAAGAGCCCTTTCATATTTCTGGGTGATTTGTACTAAAGACATGGTGCATTTCTTTTTTGCTCGACTTGCTTTACGTTTTCTTTGCATGGCATACGTTTTTTTGTTATCTTTTCATTTTTTGTCTCGGGAGTGCAACGTGCAGTAACAAATATTTGTTTCTCTCTCTCATATATATATTTACATAATTTGTAAATTAATTGCAAATTATGTTCAACAAATCAGTCTGATGTTTTAAATATATTATTATTACTTTTGCTTCACAAATTAGGAATCAAATAAACTAACTATAAAATTTATAAAAATACCTGTAATTAATTATTGTGAATTACATAATAACTCCGTCGAACAAAAATGTAAGTATAAGTGTTCAATAACCGAGAAATACGTAATAAAATTATGAAATCAACAAAAAATACTAGTCTGGATGTAACATAAATCAACTATTAACTATGAATTTTGTTCAATAATCTTCAACTACTATATTAATAATTACGAAAATTGTCATCGAAGTATCAACTAGAAATATACAAAATATACGAACTATGAAATTCAGAAACTAACTGCCAATTAAAATAGCACAAAGATTGAATTCCCTAAATGTATGTTTCACCTAGAAGCACTTCAAGTAATACTTGTGAACTACAAGAGATAACTTTTAGTGTATTAGTATTTTTTTTCCCTTCGGCTTCAGGAAGAAGAAAATAATATTTAATTAATATAAAATACTTGCATGTCCAATCAGTTGTTCTTGAGGAATGAGAAAAAAATAATTTTGTATTATGATAGAAAATTAGTGAAAGATGTATTTAATGTCCCTAATAAATGTTTTGTACAATTCTCTTTTATCTTTTTATATGAGTTGAGAGAAAAGTTGGAAGAAATAGAATGTGTTTTAATTGCAAATCATCTTATATTTTTTGATAGTGAATCTTGAGAAATTAGATAAATCAAATATCAAACTTATCACAACACCTCTTATTACCGACACTATAGTATAATAGCGACTAACGGCAACCTAATGAGACCATGCCCAATAGAGTGCAATATTTACAAAACACTTGCCACAATGTTTTGGAAAAAGGAAATGACATAAATGCAAAACTAGCGGAGTTGTACATTTAAATATATCTATATTATATGAAATGCAGAAAGCAAGAAGAAATAAAAATGATCACATGCAAAGAAGATAGATTTTATGTGGTTCACACAATTATGATTACGTCCATGAAGATCCCACTGATTTCTCTATGTCCAAAAATAACAAAAACCCAGAACTAAGAACTTTGCATTCTTCTCTTTTCCCTCTCTACGAAACTCTCTAAATTTTCACTGTTCTCATGCTCATACAACTTTGTTAGATGTAAGTTATATATATATGTTAAGGATTCATAGGTTCATTTGAATGCCTACAAGTGCATTCGAGTGCCCCATGATGAAGAGTAGAGAATTCTTGATGATAGATTCCAATTCTTGAGGAGAAATTGCACTTTGGAAACACTGCTCAATGTTTGTTGCAACGTCCATTGAATTCTTGCTCTCAGAAAAGTCGCATTTAAATGCTCTATGTTGATTTGATCTCCACAACTTACAGCTAGCTCTCTAAGGTGGCATTTTGTTCGAGTGTAAGAATTCTTTTAAATTTGGTTAGGGTAATGTTACAAACTAAATTTGGACCGATCTGAATGTATAAAAATTATAAAAACTTATATATTGATAGCCTCGTGAGTTAGAATTCTAATGGCTCTAGTTTCATGTGAATCTAATATTGGGATGAAAAGTTATAAATGAAAGAGTGAAAAAAGGTCAGAATAGGGCATAATAGTAAATATCCAACGTTGCAGCAATCTTCGAGAGTCGGCCAAGGGTAGTAATGGATAGTTGTAATGTAGGATGGTTGATAGAGGAAGATGGTGGCTAGGATTTAAAAGATCGAAAGGCTTCTATGGTTACGATCTACTCCTAAAGATATAAGGATGATCTAACGGCTATATAAAAAGATAAAGACGAAAAAAATAATTTGACTAAATTTAGATTTATTCAACAATACTTATCTATACATGTCCACTTGTATTTATAGGAGTAGAAATCTTAACAGATCAGATCCACATACAGATTAATAAAAGTAACTCAAGTTGACTCGACCCGACTCGACTCGATTCGACTCAACCAACTCAATTGACCTAACACACGTGGTCAGATCTTAACAGGTAATAACTAAATTTAGTAACCAAACGGTAGTTTATCTCTAATCAAGTTCAAAAAGTGAGAGAGGAAAGAACAAAAATTCAATGACTATAAGTTTAAATTAATTTGAATGTGTTATCACACCACTTGTCCTTTTTCATGTCCTCTCCTCTCTTGCTCCTCTCTCACCATGGCTCATAAAAAAGGAATATTTGTCAAGACAACTTCAACTTTATTAGATGTTTACTTTAATGATGATATGGTTTGAATGTTTCTAGCAGTAGGTATAACGTTCTACAATTATTTGAACAGTTTTAGGACATTTCCAATAAGAAAATGCTGTGCAAAGTTTGAATGTTTTGAGAATTAGGCTAAAGTTTGCTAAAAGTTGTCATGCATTTGAACACCCGAAGGCAATTCCTGACTTACTACAACATATTACAACTTTTCTTTATGATGACTTGGATAGTTCTTGCTACACCTATATAAAGGAATAAGTCATAGGTCATGGAGTGAACACGAAAATATCTAATTTGGATCCCTAAAAGAATTTCTTGGAGAGTTTCATGCGACCAAAGGATCATCTAGAGACAGTATCATTTGTAAACTTTGATTGCAATTGTTCACTTATTCCTTGGATTTTGCTGCTATCTCGAGGGTTACTTATCTAACACCTCAAAAAAATTAAAATAGAACAAAATCAATAATGTGAGACAAGTTGGGTCACATGCTGACCCCTTCCCTTCCTCCCCTCTTCGTGAAGCCCCTTTGCAACACGCCACTGGTATAGTGATTGTGTCGGCATGGAGTGTTATAGCGTGACACCATGTGAAGCATGCCCCTCCCTTCTTTATTTCCTTTGTTCTCTCTTTAACTTTTTCTTCTCTCCCTCTCCTTTGGCATCTTTGTCCAAACTCGAGCTCCCATTTTTTCTCTCTCTAGTGGGTGTCACTCTCGATGGTGTCACCATGGTGCTAGCCTCACCATTGAGTTCCTTGTAAGCCCTTTTCTCTCGCTCCATCTAATCGGGTTTTTTCGACATGAGTGTGTTTTTGGTTGATTCATTGTCGTTCGGTTGTATTTGTAAATTGGTCGGCCTCCAGTGTGAATTGGTGACCTTTGAGGTCGAATGTCAGTCAAAGTGTTGAACTTAGGTTTTGGACACTTCTGTATGTAGATAGCGCTCGGGCGAGCCTAGCTTGGTTGGTAGTTGAGTCTTAGATTTGAACTCGAGATTCCCTATTGTTGTCCCTCATGTATACGATAGCCTTCCTAACATTTTTCCCTTGCCATCTCTGGCCTTGCACAACGCTTTGCGAAGTCATCTTACCTTCTTCGTCAAGCCACTTTGTAAACTCTTGCCCTTTTCCTCACCTCGACCAATTTCAAACCATTTTGTTGGCTAGATGCCATTAGGTCACCATTGCATCTCTTGGCCGACTAGAGACTATTTTTGTATTAGATCTTTCGAGGACAGCTCGAACCTGGGGTAAACTAGGTTTAGACTAGAGTCTTTTTGTCACCAAGAAAAATAGCGATACGAGGCAAGTTGACTATCTTCCTTGCTATTTTTTAGTGCATATGTGGTGCTAGATTATGAACCAGTGCTTTACATATAAATGATATAGTTAGCCTAAATAATTGCATATGGTAAGTCAACATGATAGTGATAATACTGCCTTTACTATGATGACTGTGTTTATTAACTAGCAAGGTTATATGTGATAGTATATAATTATTCTATAACAATGATGTCTCTGTTATGTTTGTTGATTGTTGTATTGATTTTGGCTTACATGGCACTAGCATATGTGCATTATCTTAGGGATGTGAATTATTCATCTCAATAGTACTAACACCTCCTTGCTAGGGTAAGAGGAAAATTATTATGTAGTATATAGTAGAGTCTATGCTTGATGTCTGATCACATGGATTCAAAACAATCGAACATGTCATTCATCGGTATTGAGAATATCTTTATTAGTTAATGGCAAAAAAACTCTTCGAAACT